>NC_080705.1:3889375-4202968 GCF_943734765.1 Anopheles ziemanni
TGGAAATGGATGCATATTTTTAATACTTTATTGAAACATAAATTCTCCTTCTAAAATTAGCCACTCAATAAATTGAGGGAGAAATGTATTGCCAACAGAAAACAATATGATTATTTTAATTAAAAACCAACAGAAACTGTCACTTAACAATCCAAGGATCAAAGGTCTAAAATCACACTTCATAATGTGACGCTTAATCCCGGCGAGCAAAAATATTGGCCCAGCTGTAGCTACCGCTTCTCCAATCTGTGTCTTTGAATTAACTGTAAGCTCCCCGATGGGTGTCACATTAAGCGGAAGAGTTATCTACGGCCATTTTTAATGTTTTATTTAATTTGCATTTACGGATCTGCAGCACACCTTTCCCCGGAGATGCTGTTTATCTTTCTACTTGTTCGGAAAAGTGTGCCCATCCAGTCGAAACGAACCATCCGTGCAACAAACCGTCGAAGTTTACTTCTTCTCTCTAGAATCCGTCGTGGGTTAATCTGGTGTCACCTCCAGCATCGCACTCCACCAACACGATCCCTCGCGCGGAAGACTAAGACGCGTGCTTTATCTTAAGTAGCGGCGGTTTTCGGGATCTTCAGCCGGGGAAGGGGTTAACTTTCGACCAGCTCAAGCCAACGCGGATGAATCCAACCATAAGCTCCTCCATAATCGAGGATAATCCAATTAAGTAAACGAGATTCATCCGGGTGTCCGGGTTGTAATGCACCTCAATGCCGGAGTATGGCATTACAAAGCGATATGCCGACACACATTGGTGCGAAGTTTTCCGCGTGTGCGGCTTTGAGTTCCGATTGGGATTTGTAGAATAAACCGAAGGTGACGGTGCGCTACCGGAGAATTTGCATAAAAATATTTGCAAACACAAACTGGAAGAGCACATTTTTGAGCATTTTCTCTTTTTTAAAACATCATCTTAATGATCTGTCAACATAAAAAAAAACCCCTTTTGTATGTGGTGCTCCAATAAATTTAACGTAAAAAATTACTTCCTTTAACACCTTTGCTTCTTTGCGACTGCATAAGCCGACTACTAAAAGCAGTCATTGAAGAGAAACCTTAAAGAGATCCGCAACACATACATTAAACGTTCTCCAGACGAATCGTTGTTAAAATGTCGCACTTAATAAATACGGACTCTGGAGTTGCGATAGAATAAGAACCGGCGGCGCGGTATGATTTGCATATTATTTCCTTTGAACTTTCCGTTGCGTGCCGCAGGAAGAAGACTGACGCATGAACGCCGTGTGTATGGTCCGGCCCATCATCCGTCCACGGTTCCCTCAAGCGAGAAGTATTCGCCAAGTAATATTCCGATCGTCGGCGAGCGGTGAAGGTGTGGCGCGCGAAAAACGTCGCGCGCGCGGCTTATGCTTAAAAGCATAACAGTGTTTTCGTGTCTGCGCGTAAATTTGTGCGACCACCCCGATTGCCTCCACTTGGGCCGCCCGCCAAGCCGGAGGAGGGATCCTGTTGTCGGATTACGATCCTCTTTTTTTCATTCTTCGGCGATTCTCTTGCCTCGCCGTGCTTCCACTAGCAAAGGGAAGAAGGATGACCAGAACGATCCCCACGGCAGGGTTCCTTAGAAGGCCGACACAACAAGCGAACGAGAGTAAGATCGCGGCCGAACAGCATCCGAGAAAACGTATGCCCGACTATATTCTCCGACCAACGCAAGCCAACAAGAGCGTTTTCTGCTCCAAGTCTGTCTACGTTTGGGACCTCTGATCGTGTATTCCGCTGGGGAACAACACAAGGAACCGCTCTGGAAGGATGGAATATGTAACGGCTCCAACGCCACGCTGATAGCACTTTAGCTACCGTTTCCCGACGGCCGGCGGAAAAGTCAAGCAGGCATTGGCACGGGCGGAAACACATTCGCACCATATTCGCAGCTGTCAGACATTTGTTTCCCTCGTTCCTGTTTTGAGTGGTACTTCAGCATCGCTTCCTTTGTCTGCTTCACAAGGAGAATAAGATTTCGCGACACGAACCACCGAAGAACGAAACGTAAATCCAAATGTTTCTTGTTGGACTACACAAATTGAAGAAACGCGAGGTGGTGATCTCCTCTTCCGTACCTCACTGTATAAGCCTTCTTGAATTCAAAGCCGGGATCAAAGATGACCTGCCCTACCTTCACCCGCGACCCACGTTGGATTGATTCTGCAAAAAACCGGGGGAACTTCCAAATAATTAGTTTTTCTTTTGCGCCCGATCCGTTCGCTGTTGGATGCAGCAACGATACTCCTCCGGACTCTTGGAGATCATTAAAACGGACACGCAATTCCGTTTGCATTGGAGCGAACAGGGTCGAAAGATCTGAAACGTAGGAGTAAACAGCGGAAAACGGTTACGTTGGCGCGTTTTAATCGGACTGCCTTAAAAGTTTGAATAGAAGCGCAGCATTTTAATTAGAAGACTACGCTCAAATTTGGGTGATGCAAGCACGATTTCACGTGAAGTGATTCGTTAGAGGTGAACGGAATCGAGCGGAGTGGAGGATGTGCGCAATTTGAGGGACTTACAGCCCACAACTTACTATGAGGTTGAAATATACAATTAAAAAACAACCAGAGATGAGATAACGTCTGTAAAATCATATATCTGATAGTGAATCATGGAATGGCAATCAATTCAAGTGTACAAGAAATCAGTTATCGAGCTCCATGTTAGAAAGGTTTATCCTACCGTGGGAGACGTCAGTCAGTTGTGGAATGCACAACAATGGTGATTTGTTAGGTTTGTTCTATCATTGCGGAACCTTTACCATCATCCGACGTGGGAGGCCAGCTTTTTTCTCTTCCTTTCAACGACAAATCCAACCACTTGAGGCGATACATTACACTTGGCATTAGATGGATTACTTTTTCTCGAGATTTATATCTGAATTATTCAAATGCGGCCGTGTGTAGGCCGACATCGCTGACATTACACTCATTGCAGTCAACACTTTGTAGAGCTTGATCTTTTGCCGGATAAAGGAGCCCGTTTAACGATAGCTGTGGAGCTGTTTTATTTCCCATCTTGTTGTGGCGGGGATACAACTTCATTAGAAATCCATTAACACGCCAATTATTCGTAAAGGTCCTCCACTACAGCTTTCCTCCACTTAAAACCCTGTACTCTATATGTATGAATGATCGATATTTCTGGCACGCCATTTTGTTCAGCCAAACACGGTGCGTATCGATGAAGCGATTGGGTGTTATAAGCAACAACTTCGATTTACAAATTTCTAGTTGTTCTGCAGAAGTACAAGCAGTGCCGGTCAAAACAAGAAATTCCGACGACGGCATCGACGACAACGGGAGACACTAGAACAAGTGATTTAACGCGGTTTTAAATGGTGACACCAGACACACCGATCTACTTTCACGATCGATCGGGCTGATCGAAGTGTGCTAATCGCTGCTGCCAGCAAACAGGCACTCTGCCACTACCTCCTTCCCATCCGCGCAGAGTCACCTGCACTGAAAGCGTTGCACCCGTAATGTTGTAAATTGGCAAACTGCACCACTTCGTCGTAGCTGTCGATGCTCGACCGGTGTTTGTGTCTCTTTGCATACGGCGATAAGGGCAGCTTGCCACTCGAATGGGAGGGGGGGAGAATGAGAAGGCCAACAACACTCACTCAACCCTCGCGTGCTACGGAGCACGATGGACGCGATTTAATCTCAGGTCTGCATTCATAGGGCTCGGCCTGCATGCACTGGGACCCGGCCCGAGAATAGGTCCCGGGATCCCGGAAAGGCTGTAGCTGTAATTGCCCGCGAAGGGCGAATTAAGAGATGCCACTGATGTGGTACCGGCACAAGGCTTTGGAATGTATCCTCATCGCATTTATCGCCGCACAAAGAACAGTTACAGCCGCTCGTTGATTATGGTAGCTACTACTCTGTGGCCGTTAACGACCAGAGGATAATAAGCGTTTTACTGGGTGCGGTGAAGTCTAACAGCTTCTGGGGACAATCCTGGGCCACCGTTACGCATTCCTCCAATCAATTGGTATGCAGTTGGATTCCAATCCAATTTCTAACGAGAAAGTTGAAGTCAAGCCATTCCTAAAGGACAAGATGTTCGATTTCATTGTATCGTTGAGAAGACACTGCACGTTCAATACTAGACCAGAACTACATGCCGCCCTACTAGAACTCATAAGCTTGTCGAACAGGCTGTTAAAATTAAAGGAGTTCTTCAAGCTTTCAAGATGGCGCGTGGCCATTGCAAACCAGTGGCGACACCGGCACCATAAAACTGCCGTGTTTCCATTTATGGTGTGAACCATCGGGTCATGCGGTGGGAGAGCTGTCCGCTCAAATTTGGGCTTTTCTATTTGAGCGTCGGCTCACGTCGTACCTCGATGACGCCCGAAAACGACGACGACGATCGGCGGGCGAAGGCGTAAAATCGTTTTATTATGCTCCGGCATCAAACGGCTCGTCGAGGCTGTCCGGTGTGTCGGCTTCGGGCGAGTGTTTCCAAAAATGTTCAAATCGCTTCAAACTAATTTTAAGGTTTCCTTCCCATAGGAAACGATGTGACGCCGACCGAAGCCGTCAGCGCGACCGGGAGGAGGTAGGCGAGATTCTAGACAGATTTATGCCCCGTGAAGTTACCGCAGGAACCGTACCTAACCTCAAAGTGTACCAACCGACGCCTGGAGTTTCCTGGTTCAACAAGAACTCCTCCTCCTCCTTTGACCATGGAGGAATTTATGGTCTGATATAAAGACGAATAATTGAAAATTCAATTGAGGTCCGAACGGGTTTTACGCAACAATTCATCCTCCCGTTCCGAGCGCTCGAGTGCCCATTATAATTAGGAAATGTGAGCAGATATGTTCGAGCCGGTCGCCAAACCACACGGAGGACGTCAGGACGATGCAAAGAGGGGTCTCTCTCACAGCACGTGCATGGGCATAAGCGTTGAAGTGTGGTTGTACACGACGCTATAAGCGCAAATCATTCAACCATTTCATTCATAGGTTTTTCGTTTCTAGACCCACGGATCGGACAGGGGGGGGAGAAGGACCAAGGGAAGGTCCGTGAACGTGCATGCCTCGTGTGTGTAATTCACGTTTCTGTGCATACTTACACTCGATCGTTTGCGGATTTTAGGACTTACGCCGTTACTTAAGATCGTTTGCTCTGCAGAGCTGTCGAGTGTGAGTCGAGTTGAGTTGTGACAGACCGTTTGATGGTGCACGCCTGTCGTTCCCTTATGGCGTCCCACACCATCTCCGCCCCCTTTTGAGGGTATTTTAGGGGGATTGCAAAAAAACGTCACCCACACCCACGAACTGGAAGATAGGCCCCTGCTGTCCTAAAGCGGGGGGTTCTCATTAGTTTGTATTTCAATGTTTTATCTCGGCAACATTTTGTTTTCGAGTGCAATTGCATTCCCTCCCACCTCTCGAGACCTCCACTGTCTCCCCGATTTGACGTGGAACTGTGGGGGCGAGTGGGCAGAAAAAAGGGAAAACCAATTTTTCGTTAGCGTTTGCGGACACTCCAACGCTCGGCGAGTAGTAATTGCGCTTTGAATATTCTAAACCTGGTGTCGCATATGTGTGTGGTTTGGCTAGCACACCTTGCCCGGCCATTCGGGTGAAGCATTCTTCGGCACCTTACACCCAACTCTTACTGGTCGAACATCAAACGGAACCCCCCCATTCCTAGACGCAAGTATGACGAAGGTAGTGCAGCTGGTTGCATTTGGGTGCACTTTAGCTCGCCCTGCACTATGCACGACTGCAAGGAGCGTTTCGAACGAACAGTGCGATTATTTATAAACTTACATAACCATGACATACACCTGCTTCGGGAGATTACCGGCTTGACATCGGGCGACAACGAACCTAGATCCATGGGTATATGTGTGTGGAATTGGTTCACCGATCACCATTCATCACGCCTCGCATCAAAACCGAGTTGGGTCCTATGTCTTCCCAGGGAGGGCGAATGATTTGCGCCACCGCTTGTGGGAAGATTATTTATTGCCAGAGGAAAAAATATCAAAGACGGCCCACCGGGACTTGTAGCCAATTAGTTCGCGTAAGGCCACACCGAGAGTTTTGTAACCGAGTCAGCTGTTTCCTGCTTCCTTAAGATAAAGAATCGCTGATGGGCCTACAGCGTTGTCAAAGAGTTGGACCAGTTTTCTCTTTGAATTAATCACTAGCGTAGTGTCTAGGAGTTTGAAGTTGTATGACGTGGGTTCACACCACAGATGTCTATAACTCTTGTTGATATATACAATGCCGTTGGAAGCTTAGTAACATTTATTACTTTTCCCAACAAAATCACTCTATTCGCATAACAGGAATACGAATACCATCAAACTAAAACTCTCCGCCAATTCAATCCGTCATTGATGGCGGATGCTGACGATCCGGGGAGTTTGCAAATACCGCTCAGAGTAAAGTTCAATCAAAATTGATTGAAATTGACAGAGAAACGCACGGGTGGACGAATGACGAATACGGTTTGACATATTCAATTCGCCAACGTTGGAATGGATTTGGCTGTTGAGGGGTTCCTGGGTGAGTCAGCAACATGACTATGGTTTGGTATATCACACGTCAGGCCAGTTTCTAGCTTAAACCACACGAGCATACGACGCGCGAACGTGATCTTTGCAGGGAATGCAATCATTGAGGGATGATTCAGAACAATTGTAAGTACATTCCGCGAGGTAATAGACAAGCGGTGGACACCGCAAAAATTAAGAATTCTTTCGTATCGCAAAGGTCTTGCCTGTAGAATGTTCTTTGTCGCTTGTTTCGTTCGATCTCGAGTAGGATGGAGCGTTCGAACTCGTTATTTATTGCACCTCGTTGGTGTCATTCGAACGGTATTTCATTAGAAACTTGGCGTGTCCCTTTCCGGCATCCCATAACCATAACGGGGAGAGAAGTCCAGGCAGCCTCTTCGCAACCCGAAGGCCATAAATAATGGGACGACCAATTTCGTAACCCGAAAAACATCCACACATTTTCTCCACAGTGTCTTCATGCCACGCGCGCTCGCGCACGCGCCTATCAATCGAACCGATCGATGTTCGGCGCATCTTTTGGAGCCCACGCGACATGTCCGGTGCTACACCTTGGACGGCTTGGTCTTACCGACGTGTGGGTGAAACCACTGCCCTCACTCATTCAAATGATCCACTTAAAACGAGGCACACCAAACGACACGCTGGTTCCGTTGTTTTGCCGAAACTGGACTTTGCATAATTTATTGATCACGAATAATAATCAACTTGGATCTGGCGCTGCTTCTTATCTGATCACGGTTTTCACCTCTTTTGGGCACAACTTTTTTCTGCGTTTTTATTATCCCCCCCCTCGGGTTTCCCAATCATTCCAACTATTCGGAATTGGATTTGGAACGAGAGATAATCTGTCAAATGGTTTAATCCGAATGTCAACCAATAATCATAAACTGTTTATCATAAGTCCATTATGGAACAAAGCGAAGAAATGGCACGGCCAAATTATAGGGCTGTCAAATGAGTGTAAATAGAGCACATTAGTAAAAAGCGACGCAGGGAAAGCTTAATTTGAATACGTAATCGTAGATGTAAATGCTTGGTTCAATAAATACGCACTGCTGTTTTTCTTCCAGCGTGTTTTGCACGATCTTTTATGGTAACGTCTTATCGATCATCAGGGCGACGTTAAACGATCGTGATCATATACATGTAGATGTTGCTATGACCTAGATAAAATAAGGAACCCGAAGGTACAAAGTCCGGGAGGGGAAGTAAGCGATATAACTATGCAAAACACAACCGCGAACAAGCGATAAAAAACTCGCACGACAAATGAAGACAATGGGCAAAAGGTGAGAAGCATGACGAGGAAAGATAAAAACAGGAGAAAAAAACTTACGATCGTTACCCGCTACTACTATTACTACGCGGCGGGAAGCAGGCTTACAACATGGCGATAAGATCTTTCAAGAGGAACGGAGGGAAGGCAAGGTCGATTATTTACGACACTATTTATGGCAAATGTGCAATTAAACTGTGCAACTACTCATTGTCACTTGCACCTGATGTATTCATAGAGCAGGAAGGACGGGGGGCCAACGGGAAAAAACGAAGGTGCAGCATTTGCATCCGGAAATGGAAATTTCCCAACGGGGTTCCCCGGGTTTGCTTCAACCTAGTGGAAAGTTTCGAGAGATTTTTCCTGTATCAGCAAATGGTTGAGCATTGTTGTTTTGATCTCATATAATATTAATTTCTTCTGCAAACATCTCACATACATAATTGAAATTGCAGTTGAATTGTAAAATCAAACAAAAACAAATTGAAAATAACACTGCAATAAAACTTCTAACTGGCTGATCACGAGGTGAATGAAACGAATCAAACACGAAAGAGAAACAAACTCGAACACACCTTGGGATCGCTGTTGGGTTTGCAAATAACAGAACAGTTTTAGCCCTCCTTTCTGCGTTGGCACATTACGCCGGGATCGTTAGCTGGTTAGTTATTGCATGCAAAAAGTGCCACATAAAATTACAATTATGGCAAAATTATGCCCCTGCGGCCTCATCGAGAGAGTCTTAAGAAATGGTAACGGGGGGGTTATATATTTTTCTCTTCAAAACTGGAGAGACAACTTTAGCTCAGCATGAAGCGGACAAAAAGTTCGCGGGGAAAAGGCACGTGTGCACGAAGGACTGTTTTTTTTTCTTAGTCGCTTATAGGGATAGGGGATAGTGACTTTTGAATACATTTTAATGTCGCGTTTAGCAACCCTTTGGGGGTCGAGAAATGATCGCCAAAGATGAAGGAGACTATACGAGGATGAAAATAAAGATACAGGGAGCGCATGGGAGTCTGCAAGCCATTCTTCCAAGTTGTGCGCGACAGTTTCGATGGCACTCGATTAGCGAAGGGATGTATTTTCCGCTTGTCTCTTCTCTAATTTAAATAAGAAATTGCTACTGTTCAATGTCGGGCGAGTTTGCATGATGGATGATCGGAGAAAGGGATGAAAATTAAAGCCTTACCTGCGCCATCGGCTATCGTGGAGGACGCATCCAGCACGCCCTGTTGGTTTTGCTCAACTTCCCCGTGCCCGTCGGGGGAAAGTGGGTTGTGATCCAAGGGAGGTTGCTCCTGGATGGGGTTTCCTTCCGCTATGGAGAGAAAGATAAAGAAAGGGAGAGAAACATCGCAGTTAAAGTGGGTGTTAGGCAACATGGGAAAGGGAGGCCCAGACCCCTGTGAAGTCTATGATTATTATTCGCTCCTTGCATTTCCGTGTGTCATATTAAGTGCAACTGCAACCCATTCACTACCGGGCTTTTACGGTGTTTATCGGTCGTAAGGTAGAAATGAAGTGATTTGCATGTTGTTTGTTATTTCCCTTGACGCAAGAGCAGTATAGGGGAAAACCTTTGAAACCAATTTGAAACAAAAAAAAAAAGGCGAATATGTACATCGTCAAGCGGTATTGAACGCGACTGGCGGATGATGACGATGCACAGACCTGGCAATTAGGTCGCATTACTTCTAATTAAGACCCGAAGGAGAAATCAATCTTCGACGGGCATGTGACACACGCGCACGGTCCACTCGCATGCGTACTACACACACGTCGCACTCGGTGTCCTCAGGCTCACTACCGTTCCTCCAAAGTGGTCATGAATCATGCGGATTTTAATTTCCAATCGGCCCGTCGGTCATCCGTCCAACGGTGCACCGTGACGATGGATTGACACATCGATAGATGGCAAGCAATTACCGTCTTCGTCTAAGGCGCCCTTGAGAGAAGGAGCACTTTGCTTGGGGTACGAGCTAGATGGGTTATTTCTTGGGTAGATGGACAAATGGTTTCAACGAATAAAATATATGCACCCACGACATTCCTTAGGAAAGTCAAGAACACAACCAAACCCCAGCTAACTTGATCGACACAATTCTGAAATAGCGGTAGATGCGTTGCAAAAATAACATTAAAGGAAATATAACCACATGAAGACATGGAAAAAACCTGAAGGTGATCAACAACCAAACAAAACAAACCTTCCTACCCGAAACATAAACGACCAAAACAAAACTACCTATTTACGAACTCCTTTGCCTACACAGCTGCGCTAAAAAAATCCATTACCTGTTTGTCACAGGAATCTAATACGGATTTTCCCAACGATCGTTCAATGAGCCGGAGGTAGATATTTTACTTTCTTTTATTGCCAAAGGTACTTGAGATGGTTTACCACAACACATTAAACCGTTTACAAACTGTCTTCCGCTGCCCGAGAAGAGTATTTATTGCATTTGCTATATCTCTGTGGATCGTGCGGTTTTCGGTACCCTACCCTAGTCGTCTGTGTGTCCTAAACATTTCACAATCATTGTAAAAATACGAAAAAAAAAACTAGATTTATAGAACCCAACAACAGATGGTTGGAAAAACACACATGGCACTATGATGTTCATCTTCAAAAAGTTTGAAGTCGGTCGTTCATCGAATGTCTGAAAAGTTGTGGCCATTGCCGGAAGTCACATGGCCATTCGAGCTTCGTTCGAACTACTCGGAGAATGTGGGTTGAAAAATCGATGACTCTCGGTGAAAATATACCCACACGGATGGCAGTGATACGGTTCGGAAAGAAAATCCCAGCATCGCGCGTTCGTGCGTAATGCCCTCCGGAAGGAGGAAAAATAAACAGTAAACAAAAATCGTTCACACCAAAACCCGCTTCCCGGCGACCGGAGTAAATCCTACGACGTTATTCCTAAAGGAAGAAGTCAAAGCCTCAGTCAAATGTGATGAAAAATCTGGTTTGATGAAGCCATCTGGGGTAAGATTGATAGGTTCTTTTTTTTATGTTCGTTGCTGCGTTGGTGATCTCAAGCCGTACATCATAGACGCGCGAGGCATCAATCTTCATGTGGCGTTTTTGTTGATGTTAGTTTGGGCGGAAGTTCCCCCGGTGTTCCCCCCCACTTCTGCCATCACCACACGATGGGAAGGATGGTTCGGTTCGATTGGTTTGGTGTCGATTGATGAATATTTTTTAAAGCACGGACCTAGTTTATAGTTTCTAAAACCGAGGGAGACCTCAGAGCGCCGGAAGGGCAATTCAGGGCGCGTGTGCAGCTCACAATCGAACCCCTTGTACGGCCACAGATAGTGGCTAGATAGTGTGGCGGGAAGTATTATTTATGGCACGCCGGGGGTTAGTTCACTCGTTATCAGTTTGCTTTTAGTCAAACTGTCCCGTAAATGGTTGTAATTGATAGATTAATTGGCCCTAGTGCACCTCGGTAGCTCCTAATGGACAGCTGTAGAGTTGCTTATGGCAAGCGAGCGCCAAATACTCTGCTCTCCATCCTCAAGACATTGCTCTCAACCCGGTTGCAGCAAGGTGCACGCAGCCAATCGTCGTACCGACAAGCATTGCTTCGGTGAGGCGATTCCACTTCTCGCTCAAACCCGCTGAGGGGGTGAATTTCTGTGCATGTAATTAATTTGCGCAGGCAGGTTGCAGGTCAGCAATTAGGATTCGTGCGTTGTGTGCACCTGTAAGATACTACCCTCCAGAGCAACCAACCCTGCCTGCTTATTTGGGTAGAACCAAATGCATATCAAGTAGCCACCAGCTACCCACACATGTCTCGCCAACAAACCTTGGGATACCTGCCTTTGGAATGCGCTCACCATTCGGGTGGACGTTTAGAGGAATTTATTTGAGGGATGTGCTTTTTGCATTATCAACCCACACAACAGTTACCCCCAGTTTCTTCGAGTAATAGAAACACGCTAGGAAAAACCCATTACATTGTGAATGCGATGTTTTGTTAAACAATCAGCTATTCCTACGCATGTGGTTTAAAAAGAGGCAAAAATAAGTTATATTTGTCCACATACGCAGGTAAAAGGAACATTTGAAACTTTTGAAGTAGTGATGAGAATAACAACTCTTTTTAAAGATTTGAATCAGAGTGAACAATCATCATGATGGTTCGAATCTTTAAGTCACTCTTTTGTGATATAAAACGTGTAAAATGATTTATTAATCTTCGAGGAGATTTGAATCTATAACGGGGATTCGAATATCAAAAGAGGAATGAGTGAGTAAAAGTGTTCCTAGCCTTAGAGATTCGAATCCCAAGAATGATTAAAAGAGTAGCTCCCAATTTTGAATCTCAAACAGGGATTTGAATCCCAAAGTGTATGCGTATTCATATACAGTTCGTATGTTAAGTCGCAGTTTGGGATTTGAATCCCAGTTTGGCGACTCGCAACTCTTGGGTGACTAGCAACTCTTTTACTCAATCTTGGGATTCGAATCATCAGCAACTCTTTTATCCACTCGTTCACTCCTTTGGGATTCGAATCCCAGTTAAGGATTCAAATCAAAAAGGTGTAACAAAAACTATCCGTTTGGATTTAAATCAATCATTCAATAGTAAGATTCAACTCAATCATTCATTCTTACTCATTTCGCACATCACTATTTTGAAGGCAAAACACAAAAGCAAAGAATGATATAAAAAAGGCATTACATCCTACACTTTACTGATCGTTTCCTCAGCAAACCTTTGCTCGTTTGTAAAATCTATTAGCCACCCTTTGCTGTGCAGCGTTTCTGGATAAAAGTGTGTTGGGTTCGGCTTGACGCCTAAACCGTGAAAGATATTTATCTCCCAAGCCGTAGGCCAACACGTAGGCAGGCGCAACGAAGCCTTGTTTATCCGTGGCGGGGAAGAGAACCCGGGGAAAATAAGGGAAACACTTAGAGCTACCGAACCAGAAACAAAATGGTATTGCAATCGAAACAACAACCCGTTCGCTTTTCTCGACACGATCGCGCGTCGGTTTTGCGGGCAGCCAATTTTCCTCCGACAAAACGAATTCGACGAAACCAATTTCTTCCCTCCAATCCAATCGGAGCCGTGGCGAATGGGAAAGTATCGACCGGGCGTGTTGGGGAAATGCATCGGAGGGCTGGAATGTGCATCGAATGGGCGGTTCGCCTCCGGTTGCAATTGACCAGCGCCGTGTCGAAAGCCTAACTGTTGGTCCCGGGACGCCTTGGTGTGGTTAATTTTTCTCGCGTCGCCCTCGGGAACCGTAACCGGAGTTCATATGTCCGAACTCTGCTGTGGCCCTTTTCCACCCAATTCTAGCTAGCGCAGGAAAATGGATCCCCCTTTCCATCGGGCAACTTTGTGGAAAGATAATGAAACACGTGACCGGGTGCCATACCGTGCCAAAGTACATGCAAGGAAAAAGGGAAACATAACACCACCAAACATTGCACATTCGCGCAGAAAACAACAACAGAACGTGCCTTGATTACAAATTATGTTCTCTAACCCCTTCGTTTTTTCACAACAAACAACGCCCGTTGATGGTGGGTGGCATGCATTTAACGAAGCACGAATGCACTCCCGAAGTTCCCCCATTACTGCATTTTACATCCAACCTATTTTCCCCCGCTATCCGATCGGGTTTCCCGGCGCGATCAGCACATTTTGTTGTGTCCGGGGCGGTTTCTATAGAACCGTTGGCAAACTCGCGACCGTTGCCCTGGATTGAATTGTTTTACAAATCCTCGCAATAGTTTGTGCTTCCGAAACGAGACGGAGACTGGCAACAAACATATTTTTATAATTCAATTCAGCTCTTTGGAGAATATCGACTCGAAAAAGTTGTTTAAAGTATAAGAATGCAACATCTGCATCTAGTTTTCATGGGGTCGTTCTTGACAACCGCATCACCATGAAATGCACCAGTATTTCTTTTTTAAATCCTTCTTGATCTTCCAGCTTAGCAGTTCCGAAAACCACCAACTGTGTCGAGCAATTTACTACGCTTCAAGCGGAGGGTGAGAAAATGAAACCCATCGTACGGTTTAGGTCCGACTCAAGACCAGGACTCTAAGGAAACATCAGAGAGAGATAGTAGGAGAAAAGAAGACGAAGGAGTATGCAAAAGGATAAAACCTATAGCCTTCTCTCATCAACGAACACTTCAGCCACACATATGTTTTAGAAATGTGCCGGAATCTCCCGGACACCCAGCGAGCGTGGCGAAGTGGGTTCGAGAAAAAAAACTCCCAGGTCCCGAAAAGGTCCCGGGTCCAAAAAGGCCGATCGAAGGAAGCGCGCGCGATGCTTAAATTTCATTTACGAAACCATCACCTTCTCCTTCGCCAAAGGCCACCATCGGGGCAGCATTTTTTTATGATTTATTAGCATAGGAACTGTGGGATGCTGCGAGTGTGTATGTGTTTGGGTTGAGCCTAATTCTTGAGAAGTTTCGTTTCTTTGCGGTTTGCGTCGTTCGTTGTACAAATTTTCGTAAATTTGGGTTAAGAGCTGCTGTCGTCTCCCTCTAGCCGCCGTTGGCCGGTTGTGACCTCGGTGCCAACTTTTTGCATTCTGCGATCGTTAGGCGGCATCAGACAGGAAATGAGGATCATTTTAACACTTTACGTCGCTTCCTTAGGAATTGGATTCGGTTCTAAGAAGCTTAAACGTGGTTAGCTCGGGGTATAAAGAAGTTCTTTGTTGAGGAAGCAAGCAAACACAAGAAGAAACATTTTGAACTACAGAAACTTCCCTAATGAGACAAAAACAACGACACCTGAAACGTCGTAAGACCAAACAAAAACATCAAGAGATAAAGAATGAAGAAACTAGTCGTAATCGTCGCAGCATTCGATCTGGTCTGATGTTCGACCCATTTTGGAAGAACCTTACAGACTACATGCTGCTGAATCGAGTTGGGATCGTGCTATCCATTCCAACATTGACATCGCACAGATGTTTCCCATTTGGAAAAATGCCTTATTCTCCACGTCAACGTTCGTAAGACAGGGTGTGGGTACTCCAGTTGCCCTGTCCTTAAAACGTCCGCGAGGGTTGGTCTCGCAAACCGAATACGAGTTACCATAACTGCACGTCCCGGTATTGGCCGGCGTTGGTCCAAAAACAGAGCAGTTTAACAAGATGTTCCCGTCCCCCCATGGGAAGATATCAAGGGTGAGACGTGAAGCCTCTGAAAATGCAGCAACCAAGTCCCGAGATGTAGCCATGAACCTTCCCGACGGTGTCCGCTTTCCCATTTCGATGAATAATGAGGTCAAATTAAGCGATGCGAAACCAAATCAGCCAAACCTGGTCGAAACCTGAGTTCGAAGGCAGCCCGCGAGGACTCGCCACTCGCTGTCTTTGGGCATCCTTATAGGTGCGTGGTCTTAATTTCGTTGACATTAATTTGGCAGTGAGAAATTAATCATTGCTGTCATATTGCAGTGCAACGCGGTTCGTGCGCCTTGGCCTGATGAGGGCCCGTCGTCGCTCGGAGGGGACACACATGTGAGAGGAGGCTGATGATGCGTTGCGCCTGCCAGAGGGACCGCGCCGGCCCATCGCCAAATATGGAAGAAGCTCATTTTGCCTTTTTAACGATCGGTTCATTATTCAATTGCGCACACATTGAGTCGCCCGGTTTGACTCACTCGTGTGCGATGTGAAATCTTATTATAGCCGTCGAGCGAAATCTGAGCGATCGGTTTGGACGCTGCAGATACGGGCTGCCACACGCACCACATATGCGTTGAGGCTGGTAAACCACTTGCCGAGTTGGCTCTAGAACGGCATACGTAAATGGAGGCTCATTTAAAAAAGCCCTGGGAAGGTATCCGCAGTACGAGGGAGACTGGCGAGCGGGACGGTTAAAAAAGGGAAAGCTGCGTAACAAATCATAGGGTCGAAGACAGATAAGCCCTGCACACGCAACTAATAAGGCATGCAGCACACGTATAAGCTCCACCTAGCCATAGTGCACCTTTATCAATCCGGGGGAACCTAAGGACGCGAAGTAGGTGTAGGCAAACATGGTGCCTCCTATCGATCCCCACCTATCCGTTAGGTCATGGAACTGGATGAAGTTGTTGCAGGTGACGAATCACTCCGCCACGGGCATCTGGCCAACCATTATCGAGAGTCTTACAACACAGGAAAAGGGTTCTCAGACTTAAGTAAATACACTTCAACATGGATCGATTGTATTATTACCTTTGTTATCGCACGCTGGATGATGGTTACTCCATCTTTCAATCGTTTGCTTGAGGAGTCTTTAACGGCAATTGTGCATACTTTGATATAGGAAACATGGATAGATTGTCCCATTCCAACAGTGATAAGCAGTAGACACTCCCCAATAAAATAGGAAGTATGTCGACATCTACGAAAACTGTATTTTCACGAGGTCTTGATCACGTAGTTTCCAAAGTCTGAACTTATTTCTTGCGCTTATTCATCCGATCTTTGAACAGCTGTTCAACACATCACGCGAACGTTCCACTTTTCGTTCGATGGATGAATTAAAATAATCCATAGCGTTAAACATGGCAGGAACAAAAACAAACTGGACTTCAGCTCCAGTGTTAGGCCGAAGCTCACCAGGCAACCCATAATCAGTGTCACGTTTGCATCCGCCGCAAACTGCCGCCTAGAAACCCGCTCGGTTTGGTTCCTGGATCTGGAAAAGAAATATGGCAAGGAGTCGTGCGCCTATCGCGAAATCCCATCACGAGCGTATCGTTAGGGATACGGATCGCATAAATTACAGCGGCACCCGCGATGAGCGCACACTTTCGTCACCCTCGGGTTTGAGATTGTGCATGGATATGCAAATGGAAGGCGACAACCAGAAAGCATCAACGATGGATCTTTCATTCCGGCGGAATTTGCCAGAATTCCAAGAACAAGAACCGTATCAGATATCTATCAATAGAGTTGGTTTCTTGTGAAAACTCAATTCCGTTAGTTTGTGACTTTTTGGGAACGAGGACTAAAAAGAGTCCAGTTAAATTAGAAGAAAACATTGTAACATCCGTCAAAGCGAATAAGGGTTTTGTATGATCTTGGTTCTTATGTAGATCCACCTTAAAAATCTTACAGAGATCAATTTCAGAAAAGGAAGAACCAATTGTGAATGTTAGAAGAATTTCTTTAAACTTCTCAACAATCAATGTGAACATTAAAAGGGAGGGAGAAGTCCCGATTCTTCAGGTCCCTTCTGTCCCTATTTCCTTCAAAAGGGATGGATTCTTTTCACTTTTAAAATACCTGAACCATTTTCGGGGAACATCAAGCGTTCAGGCCCTGCAGGTTTACCTTGAGCAGGTGTGTCCTTTGCGAAAAAGTTTGGTAGTCTTTCCGAGAAAAAAAAAAACGGTGCAAGGTGTTAAATGTCTCCTTTTTTGCGTATGTATTATTCGTTACAGATTCTTCTAAACATTGTTCAGAGAAGATCGAACTGCAAGGAAGAAGGTAGACTCGGGAAGGTTTTGAATGTCTGCTGATTCGTTTCTTAATGCCTTGAAATTATACGAAGTGATCGTTCAGTTTTCACAGCAGCACAAAATAGAAGCAAACGCTTGATGTCCAACGTTATCGCCCGGACACTCGGTTGTCCTACTGTCCAATGTCAGCCAAAGTGTCCACCGTCATCCGATTCGACGCTACAGTTTGCGGGCTACCGTTTCTGCTTGTATCGAACAATTATGCGCATTCGTAATGCGCCCGGCAAGGGCCCAAGACTCATGGTAGCACAGAATCGTGGCAGCTTGGGCACCCGAAAACAGAAACGGTTTCCTCCCAACGGCCAGCGCCGCAGCACCACATCCGGTCGCCAAGCCTTGACGCAAAGACAATACCAGACGCGATCCTAGTACACGCCGGCTACGAAAAGTCGGGGGAAGATTGTGTTTCCGAATAATTTTAATTAAAAATTCAAATTTATCACACCTCTAGCGTGATCAACCGCGCGCTTTTCGGGTCTCCGGCTTCCTGGCGTGGACCTCAGTTCTCGGAAGGAGAGGAACGCCTTACTCCCACCGACGTACTCTTTTCCGCTATCGCTCGGTCGTCGTCGAGGATCCCCAAAACGTTACCGTCCGAGAAAATTCGGTAAAACACGCGCGAGGAGGATGTTGATCGAGCTGAATTCCAAAACCTCTCTCTCTCTGTGGCCGAATCGGGAGAAACCGGTTAAACGGGTGAAGTCCCCGGCATGGAGGTGACGCGAACGCGCTTTGTCTATAAATCTTCCGGTGGAGAACTCGATGATGTCGGCACCGGCTGTTCCTGGGAACGAAAGAAAGTCTTTCTTGGAAACGCCCGTGGGTCATTAGAAGTCGCGCGACGACTAGAATGACAACTTGGGACTATTTTTGGATTGGAGTTTTTAGTTGCTTCTATATTTCAAGAAAAACGGTTGTCAAAAGAAATGAACGACTAAAATAGTTTCTAGCATTTTATAAGTTTATTTAGCCAAACGGGTAGGAATGTATTCTTAAGTAGTTTGATAAGCTGAAAAGGCTCGAAAAGGACGCTATTCAAACAGGAAAACGTAATTCCCTCTCTACCTTCTTGTCCCCCGTTCCACAGTTCGGGTCGTTCCCTTTGTCGGAAGACAAGCAAAACGAATGGAACGAAGACAAACAGAGCACTATATATCTACATATATACTTTGTACGCCACGAGGCGGCGGCAGTGTTCAAAGGCCGTTCACGCTTATCTTAATTTTTTGATGAACTTATTCCTCTCCCCGCAACCCACCTTCTTCCACGGACCACGAAATCTACCGGCACGAGTCTTTTTTTATTTAACCGCGCAACTTGCTGGTTCACGGTGGTTCCCCAAAGCTGGTACGAACTACACAGTTGCGCTTTTCCATCACTCCCAAAAAAAGCATTTCACATTGAGAAAACTGGTTCGATAGACCGGCCGAAGCGAAGGAAACAAAGCCAGGCTCGGCCCGAAATTGAAAATGGTGTAAATGGCTTCGTAGTAGCGAAGCAAGGAGGTTCCTTCCTTCCCGACCGCAGGCTCAAACGCATTCGATTAAAGTTTTTGCCTCACGCCTGTCCCAGTGAGTGATTGCCGGCCCATTTCAAATGATTCTTAAACTGCTTCGGCACCTTGGAAGTGGTTAAAAGAGTATTTAAAAAAAAACCTCATCCTGCCCGACGCTTCGGGCGATGGTACCGGAACTGATTAATACGCGAACGGGCAACCGCTACACGAACTGGTTGAAAGCGAGCTGCCACACTTTAGTTTTTCTGCGCGAAGTGCATAACTAATTGCTAATGGGGGTTGATTTCGTGAGGTTCTCGTACTCAACACCTTCCTCCGGAAGATTCTTACTTCCACCCAGCGCGCGAGCGTTCTTCCATTATTCTTTTCTCAATTTCCCGTGCAATCGGTTGAGCTTTCTGTTCTACTGAAAGAAGTTAAACGAATTGAGAAACAATCTTGAAAGTATCTTAAAAGAGCTCTGGACGGGGTTTAAATGAGTCACAAAAGTAATCTCTCATGCTGTGAAAGCTTCGCGAAGATTTTAGATTCCCTGGTTAGAATCCAATCGTACCAATCGTCGAAGAAATATTCAACTTTAATGTCGTAAAGAAGTGACAAAAAACGAAGGATCTTCAACCCGAAATCCAACGATGGTGAACGTCCGATAGTGATGGTTCGAAAAATTAATGGCCGTAAAAGCAATTTTACGTGGCAGGGACGACAAATTTGTCTTCGTCTTTCTATCAGCATGAATCAAGCAATTAGCATTCGGTGGATTTATTAAAGATACCACCGTCAACTTTTAGCTCCAAGCTTCCGCGGTTTCTTATCACAGATCTGAGGATCGTCAACCAGAGTATGGTCGTCACACCAGAGACCATCCATCCATCCAAAGGTGATGAAAAAAGTAGACACTGCCAATCCCGCTGGTTAGTTTTCCGGGAACATTGCCACCAGAAGCTTGCGTAGGATTTCGGAGGCGATTGATCGTCTTTCATCGATAACATCCACACGGATCTGCCTTTCGACAAATTCAATCCAGCACGATCGTCGTGTTGGATTTTACGAAGCTCATAAAGCGTCAGTGTTTAAAACGACAGATTGTGAGATTGTATTTTGATCTGAAACTCAAACCACTGAACACATTCTCATATTACAAGGATGCTTAAACCATGGTCGCCAGCATTTAATTGCACAAATCCAACCAACTCAAGCGAAGCAAACTTACTACACAACATTTCTCCAAACCGAGACGGAGAACTGTGTCGTTTCTCGCACGAATATTTCTCACCAAATACCCTGTAAACAATATAGGCAACAGATGTAAACATGCGTCACTCGCAACGGTTTGTTATGCTTCGCTATCCCACTGCGTAGGTCTAACTTTAAGAGACCGGAAGCAGGTGAACATTTGACTATCTGGACCCAATAAAACTGTAAATGGGACACTATTTCCTCGCTCGTTTGATTTTGCATAAATCAATTAACCTTTCTTCGCTCTCTCTCGCAAGCCACTCCCTGCGAGTCCATAAATAAGCGATTTGGATGCAAGAAAACCAGATCGAGAAAACGACAAATATCGAGACACTGGCCCTTAAGACGAAAGAGAAACTACAACTAACACCTCTCATAAGGAAATATTTTAGAGAAGGAATGCTCATTTACGAAGGTTTTTAAAAATATTTTCAAAAGAAAGCGGCCAACATAGTCCATTAACAAGCTGACGATATCATTGTTTTTTGCATTTTTGTGTCTTCACCCTAAAACGATGCTATAATGGTTTGATCCCATTTTGGACATTCATCTACGAAAGGAAGAAACATGTTAAGTGTTGCATATTTCTTTAGGTCATTTAGCCTCCGAGAAGTATAAGACTTCTTTTGTTCAATATTTCTTTGGCAAGACCATTTAAATTCAATGTGGAATAGAAAAAAAGACCTTTGTTAAACCGGTTTAGTAAGTTTAAGATTCATTCGTAGCCGTTCAAAACATTTCTTCCGGAAAATCGGAGCATTGATCTTGATCTTTGGTTTACATTTATAGCATAGGATGGACCTATACTACCATTTTCAAACCATCAGTTTGGTTAAAAGTGGGACAAAGAATGTTATAACTTCGAGATGGCAGCGAGCCCAGCTGGGCACTAACGGTGTTTGCATTATTTTCCGATACCGTAATCTGATGCATCTGATGGAGTGGCTTGAAAAGTTGAAACAAAGAAATCACTTCGTTATGGGCGCCTTCCCTGAACCCGCTACGGGTTTCAATATTTTTCCGATCAGCGCTTTTAGAGTCTTGCAACAAAATGTGACATTTGTTTATTGGGCAACTTTACTGCTGCTTGTCAGTGGACAAGCACGGCGACAAATAGGAGTTGGATTACAACACAGTGCGCAGTTTTTGTGCGGCAAACGGTTAATTTGCAAGCTGACGACATTCTGGAACGGTATTTGCCTTCGTTAAGTAAATATTACTTCTCAGAAACGACGTAGCTATTACATAACTACTGGGCATTCAATATCATTCCATAAAACGGTAAAATACATGGATGAAACATTTTTGCATTGTTTGAAAATGAGACGCTTCCGATTTCGTTGAAGGAAACCGTATCACCGAGAACGAATAAACAAACAACGCAGCATTGTTTACTGCCAATGGTCGTGAACCTACAAAACAAACTCATTTTTTGTTTCTTTTGCACTAACACTGGAGCTTCCGTCTCTCCCGGATGGAGCGTAATCAAATGACGGCTAAATGGAAGCATAAATATGGTTCTCTCCATGTAGGCTTTAATGCGCCCCACATAGGCTCTAACCTGAAATGGAGCCAATAAATGGAAATATCTTAATATATTGAAAATAGTCTAAATAAGGCAAATCATTTGGTTACCAACGTATTTTTGAGATAATAAGATGTGGCAAAAAGTTTCATCAGTTGCCTGAGTTGAATAAACACTATTATACGTTGTTTCTGTACTTTTGTTTACGTGTTTTAAGGCGTTTTTGGTGTTGAACGTTTTACACTATCAAATTGCGTTCGCAAAAGTTTGATAAAGATTCTTCGCAAAAAAGAACGAGAAAGAAGAACCAAGACCTCAGTATGCACCGAACCCAACGACCACATAATTTACGCTCCCAGCATTTCACATTCCACCCGTGCAGCGTCGTATGTCTGCGGTTTTCCTTCTCGCCGGACATTCAACACCTCACGATTTGCTCGAAAGACTGCCGCGCCGTGCAGGCGACGAACCTCGGACGAACGGAATTCTAAAGCAAGCCCAACACTCCCGTTGCACACGGTTTCTCTTCGGCTCACGCCTTCGTTGGTGCTTCCTATCTTGTGGAAGAGCCTTCAAAGTTCATTTACGTTCTCATTTGGGTGCAATCTTGTTGCATTGCACGATGATTATTTTTCGCCTTCGAGCATCCGAGCAGGCGTCGGTTTAAAATATGGCAAACCATAATGACGCCCAACGTCAATCCGATCATCGATGCTCTTCCGGAGCCAAGAGCAGGGGATGTTATGCTTCGGTCGAAATCCGCACAAATCTTGGAAAACCCACAGTCGAATCTGATTATTTAGTAATTTATCTTTAGCACCGAGGATGCAAGCAATTCTGTAAGCATTTTCTTCCTTCATCGGTCGAGCGAAGCACACAGCGAAGAGAGAAACCGTCTCACATTGTTATTCTCACCAGCAAAATTACATCCCTTTGCACCCTTTTCTGCGGAACTGCATCACCCCACGGTTGAAGCGTGTTTTTGTTCATTAACAGCAATAACGGACTGATGGGTAAGCCTATCACTATGGGAACCTCCACACTAAACGAGAGCCATGTAAATGTATTCGAAATGTGAAGCGTACACACGCGTATCTCTTTTGTTCCCAAAATGGTTATGACCGAAGTGTGTTGGTTTTAAATTTTGCATCTAATTTGTGATCCTTTGCTCAAAACACTAAATTCTCACCGGAAAATTTACCAACCGTGGCGCATCATCACGTGGCTCACACCCCCGAAAGCGCCAACCTGCTTTCGTCACATCGACTCCATTCAGCTTCTCACATTACGAGATTCGCCACCCTCCCGCGGAGTGCTCGATTATCCCATTTAGGAATATTTATCTACTATTCCGATACTTCACCTCGCCGGGCCAGGACCACGATTTGGCATTCGCCTTCGTTTCCACTCCGTCCCGGAGGGGGGCGGGTTTGTGTCGCTATTTCTGTTTTATGCTCAATTGGCGACGGTTTTTGTTTGGCCGAAGATGGTATTTTAAACTGGCCGTAAAATAATTTAGGCTTTATTGCCTGGTGGTGTCGCGACTAGGAGAAGGAGGAGGAGGGCGGAGACGGAAGGAAAAAGCGTTTGAAGGCGGCACCGTTTTTGCACCTCTCGTTTGGATGAGCCAGCGCTTTATCCATCTTCGAATTGTGAAATCGATGCTCCGGAGACTCGAAAAGAAAAAGCTCCACAGCGCCAGGAAGTCGGTGTTTGTTTTTCCCTCAGGGTGAGCAAAACCACTTCCCCTTCCTCATACCGCGTTCCGGGCCAACGTGACTCACGCCCGTGATTTCTCCCACGATGTCCGAGGCCAGACATCTCTCTGTGGCCCGCGTGGAGGTGACATTAGTGCGAAATATGAATCGGTCGCGGAATGGACGAAAATTAATTTTATAGTTTTATTCAATCGCCCACCGCCCGCGTGGAAATGAAAAACTTCCCTTCGTCGTTTGGGCATTTGGAAGGGAGAAGAGAGAAGGACGACCATCAAGACCCGCGGGATGATGAGACCCATTCATGCTGATGATCTTGACATCAAGCTGGCGTCGGCGGGTCGGTTCGAGGTATTTTCGAGCCATTTCGTGTGCCTTTCGTCGTTAGTTACGGGTGCCGTTCGTTAATCCTGACATTTTTGGTGATCGTTTTCATATTGTATTTTATTTTCGATTTTCACCCCTTGGGGAACCCGTCGCAAATTGGACCTTATTTTCGTATCCTCGAGCAGCAAGTAGAGAACGAGAGTGAGGGAGAAAAGTATTTGTGAACAAAGATCAATCTGTTTGTATGATAGAAATTGCCCAATATAAAGAAATTTCATATTCTGAACATCAACCAGGGATTTAACTTTCAAAATTTAAATTAGTTTGATCTACAAAAACTTAAATTTAGATCATGAATGTTATAAATATAACTCGAGTGCATTTCTTGCCCCATGTTCAAATAAATACGACGATCTTTTGCTCTCCTGTATCAGTATGTTTAGTAGCTTGAGGTGGTTTCAGTTCTTCTTCGGAGCCGTCCTCAAAATATAGCCTTCGGACATGATCTTTCTCGACGCTCTTACGAACGGACTTGCACGGAACTTACTGCCCCACCACTGATCGGAGTCCAGCGATTGGGCACATAAAAAAGTGCTCCTCCAGTATGGACTCACACTTAACCACAACCATTGCTGCCCATGCTCATTACTTGGCGAGCATCACGATCGTATTTTCCCGAACGGACTCGGTTCTCGAGCAGCTGCAGCTCGTTTCTCGATCGCTTGTGGCGTACCGTTGCATGCCCATCGGAGATCCATGATCTCGACCACGCAAAACGCAGCCAATGCACTCGAGCAAATGCAACAAACGAGCTCGGGGCTTCGCAATGTCCGAATCGTTTCGCAGCAGCCATCCAGTGATCCAATCAAGAATCGTGTTAAAACGAATTCGAGCCTAGTTGGATTGAGTTCCGCCTTTTGCTGGCCAGCCGGGGACGATTTCGCGAACGAAGCACCCTTGTGGTGAGTAATATTTTATGCTGCCAGCTTGGTTTAATCGAGATCGTTGCAGCATTAAACTCGACACACCATCCTCTTCTCGCATCCTTTCAACCGTATCGCCCTCAACTTCAACGGTTTGATGTGCGTTTTGTAAATTAAAACCATATTTCCGAATTTCCGAGCCAACGATACTTGGAAAGCGTTTTAAGATTTCTCTTTGTGACTGTCCGAGGACTTCAAAAGATTGTCGACTTGCCCTGCCCATGCGTGTGGCTTATCCAACATTGGTTCTGGATGCACTTCGAGAAACCGTTGCCCTTTTTCCTAGTATCCCAGTCGAGCGGCGCGTATATCCAGGGTAACGGAACGAGATAGTAATGTGTTCGAAGAAGTTTGCACCCTTGAGACTCACTACCATCACCGCCGAGAGAGTGGCATTGGTTTTTATATTTTCCTCCCAACACGATAACGGAAGCGGCGAATAAACGGCGAGTTTGCAAACATACTGACACACAATAAGGCGGGCAATGCATTCATATGCCGCAAAAAAAGGCTCGCCCGGAATCTGTTTTCGAGGAATCTTGAACCTCTTGGTTCGGCTACTCTCCGTCTTCGCCAGCGTCAGGAGTTTATATTTCGCCGCGAGCGAGCGCTGCCATGAATTGAAATAAAATGGCCAAAGCAAAAATGCAAGATGACAGACAGCAGATATGAACGCCGCTGGATTGTCGCCTGCTTGGCGTCTACCAATTCCGTTTTTTTTTCCCCCACGGTACTTTGTTCCTCTGCTCTGGAAAGAAGGTGCTGAAAATATGTTTCCGTTTTACGTTTCGGTTTCAATTTTCCACACCAAGCGACCAAGCGTTAGATTCGTTTCTAGTTACGTACCATAAAGGTTGTAACCTTTGCTAAAACGCATACACCCCGATCGAGCGTTAGACTAGATCGTGCACATGATTGCATACATAAGCATCACAGCGGTGCAATTTATTGGCAGCGTAAAATTTGCGTGCAACATAAAAAACACCTTTCCGAATGAACGTGCGGGCGAACGTTAAAACGGTTCGAAAATTTACAGCCTACGTCGTTCGATCTTCTTCCCGGGGCAACACCGGGGCGTTTGCTGGAGGATATCACCCGGACCCAGCGCAGCAAAGGAGGAGCCAATGATCGTGCATCATAAATCATACCGTTATCGATCGTCGCTAGCGTCGGAATCCAGCGGAAGATATTTCTTATTCGTTCGCCGGGAAATATAATAAAACCAATCGTTCCGAGCCGAGCAGATTGAGATTCTCAAGCGGACTCGTCTGCAGGGATCGTATGGACACACAGGGAGACGTAAAGCCTGAGTAAAGATGAAAGTTTGGTACGAAACAAAATTATTGAGCATTAAATTTTTATTTACGAGAAATCAGCATCCCTCGCCTTGTCGTCCACATTTATTTTACGACGGCTCGTGATGGAAATTGAGACTTAGGAGAGGACAGATCACGAAGATAGCGCGCGTGCTTGCAGTGCAACTTCATCACGCGATCGATTTCATTCACAAAATCTTCCTCCAATCTCAGCTAGCGATGACTCATATGCCAAATTCATATGCCGTGAAATATTCAAATGTGACATCCTCTCTGAAACAAGATGTAGATTGGAGTGAATGGCTAAAACTGTTTCTAAACAGAGAAGGAAAATATCTAAAAGATGACACAAGACCTTTTCCAAGAAGAAGATAGTAATCAGAAAAAAATGTGTCTTCCGTGTTGGTCACCAATTCGAAACGTGTGCTCCAAAAATCTGTACTGAAACCATCACGAGAAGATTTTTCATCTTCCAAGATACGATCCTATGTGTTCCACTTTATTGATCATTCTGTTTGTTTTGCTAGCGATACAATTTCCCTCCAACGTTCCAGATGGCCCAAAGATAATTGGTTTCACAGATACACTGTTCCTAAACTAACCTAGTTATTAAAACGACCTTTGCCGTCCAATCGATGGTATTCCGACGGACTTCCTGCAACGGACCGAAAAATATTTATGTATCATTTCTATGTTTCTCCCTTCCTTGGGTAATCGAGCAATTGATTTGCCTACCCCATACGAATGCTACAAAAAAAAACCTCTCTATCTCTTCTTGTTTAGATTGGCAGCGATCGAGTTTCTTTTGATCTTTGATGCCATGAAGCGCGTAAACAAGAATGAGGGCGAATTTGGTTCACAATTTTTCCTCTTACGTAACGCACAGTTTTATGCTTGCTACCTATGATGTGTGTGTTTTTCTTCCATTTTCCGACGCCTCGATGCGAGAGTTCAATCCAATTTCCCAATCCGCCTTGAATCACATGGACACACACAGCCATACAGAAGATCAGAACGTAAACTCCAGTATCAAAGCCTCAGAAGACATGGACACTTGCCAAAGAACGATTCCCCCCAACCCCTTCCGAAATACGGGGGAGAACAAGGGGTTTGAGACGTGACGGTTGATATGTTGTTTGGATACAGCAGAGGCGTCAAACTGACGCGCCTTTTTTTTTTTGTTTCTCTTCTCCACAGGACGCCCTTCGGCTTCTTCTACTCTACTCTACCGGCATCTGGCCGGTAGATCCTCCTGGAAACAGCTTCCACCGGCAAACGAATTACGTGGACGTCGGACGGACGTATAAACCAACGAACTAAATAAGCTGGAGATACGCCAAGATATTGTGCGCCTTTACTCCTTCGCTCGTGGGATTTCAACCGGAATTGGCGAAGGAAGCCAGAACAATGATTTACTCTTTCGGTTTTCATTCTATACATTGCGTTTTCCGTGCCATTTCGGGTTCTTCCTCGGTACGTTCGTTTGCCAACTTGGCATCGGGCCTCACTGACAGCTCCTGACCGGCTGGCCGCGACCTGGAGAAGAAAGGGCTCCGCCAAAAGGTATATCCATATCTGCCCGGGCGTCGACGATTCGCGCGTCTCTCGTCCGCCACAGAAGGCTCGTGGAGGAAGGACTCCGTGTCGTCCTGGCGCTCGGGAAGGTCGGCCGGCTGCTGGCAGGACGTTTTCAATATCTTCCATCTCACCTTTAGGCTCACGGTTCTCGCCAATTTTTTGACGAATGACCGTCATTTCTTGCCGTTGCCGTTGGCGTGCTGGCGAGATAATAATCGTTTCTGCAGCTTTTAGACTCGTTTTACTTTTCTTCCGTTACTGTTCTGTTCTGCCCGGTGGGTATTTTTGCTCCCTGCGAATATCGACGAGGGTGGTGGTGGTGGTGGTGTGGAGTGTCATGCCCGTGCCATGTGATGGGCAGCAGGATTTGACTCAGAAGTTTACGTAAGAACGCAACGGGCAGGCAAGGACTACAAATCACATTAGAACCAATCATCTGGCGATGCCTCTTCCGTGAACAGCCTCATGGAGGGCAAGTGTTCGAACGGCTGCGAGACCAGTGCCCGCGGGTCCTCTTCTTCTGGTGGAGCCGGGTGAAACCGGCAATTAAAATTAACATAAGTGATATTTAGCCCCGTTCCTCGCCGACTACCGTTTTCGTGGCAGGATAATCACGCTTTTTTGTGCAACGAAGAAGAATAAAAAGCCAAAACCCCACAACGATCGATGCACCTTGAGCAAAGAAGAAAACCATCGAAGCAAATTGTCTCCGCTATTTAATGATCCCCGTATTGTGTCTTACTTTTTTTTCTTCTCACCAGAAATCAAGTTTGGCAGCAGTATAGCTGCCCATTGGTAACACTTCGAGACGTCTTAAAAGGGGCTTAATTATGGAAATGACTTTTTTGCTGGTCACTTTTTTTTGCACCATTATTCAAAGCAGGACTGCAGCGTGCACTAGTTTTAAGAAGGAGTCTGTGAATAAAAGATGCACCTCAGGCATGTGAGCCCGATTTGGATCGTTATGCAAAATTGTGAATTACATAATAAAGGACTTTACCGGACAAGTTTGCTTCTCATCAGAAAATAGCGTCGGTTCATCAATTGAGACCGAATGCAAGACTCGAAGAAATTAATATTAAGTTAAAAACTACACAGAGCCACACATTTTGAAAAATATATTGGTGTTTTTAACAAACGTTGCAACTTTTTAAGCAACATTAAAAAATAAAAAAAGAATATATGAAAGTAAGGACAAGTAGCAAACAAGTAACCTCAATGGTAAACAAATACTATAAATTGAATATTTATTGTCACCCCCGTCTAACGGAAACGAAATATTATAACAAAACATTTCACCCACAGCAGTGAATGAACGAGGATCTTCTTTTTCTTCAACACGAGAACGGAAACATCGTTGACCAAACGGATCCAGTTTCATCGATTAATATTAAAAAACAAACCAATCGCTTCGATCGATAAATCTCTCGCAATTAAGCGCTCATTTTCACACCATCCCGTTTAGCATAGAAGGAGCATCGGTTGGTTGGAGTCGTGTCGAACTAGCGTTGCCGGATGGGTATCGGCTTGCCTTCACCAAAACACAACACATGGGCTAATTTATGGCAGCTAGCCAATCGATGTTTAATCAGCATATATACGATACGCGATGCTCCCCCCCTGGCTGGCTGGCGATCGATCGCAATCGGGTCGTGCCGATTTGGGGTATATATATAATTAGATTACCGACTGTTCGCGTTGGTAGGTGGTTCGGAGAGAGATTTACTCGATGAAAAATATCTTTCCGTTGTAGAATGCACCGTTTTTGGAGACATGTTCATCGATCGAAAACGATCGATGAATTAAAATTAACATATGAACAGGACTAAAACTTTTTAAGCGTTCAAATAAACACTCTCTTCCCCCCAGTAAACTCCGTACTACCAACCGTTCCATGGTAAGGCAATTGGGAAGGGAGTGTGTGCGCAATTCGTACCGCCTCGGGCGGGCAACATTGGGTGGAATAATTTTCCCATAAATCAACGCTCACTATTTGGCTAATTGAAGGCTATTACCGACAGAATTAATGGTAAAAGATCGTTTTTCGGGGACACCGCCAGACGTTGCACGCTGAAACGCTGCCAGATCCGATCCGGGCCCGCGCAGGAGATGTCATATCTAATCTAAACGTTTGTGCGATAAATTATGCCGACCCGGGGAACCCGTCGTCCGCCGCTGCTGCCCCGAATGAGCGCCTTTTTGAGTCCGGGTCTGTTGGCTTCCACGCCCGTTTAGTCTTGAATGAAATTCCTTTTTCGATCGGGGAACGACTGCCGTAAGCGATGACTTTAGAATGGACTCTCTCTTGCTTCACCAGGCAGCGACTTATCTTTATTTCTGTCAACCCACGATAACTTCAGAATCTCGAAGCGCTGGGAGTGAACTTCTCCCCGCTTCATTGATGCAAATCAGTCCTTCCCCAACACTCCTCCTTTTCCCTCGAAAGCACAAAAGATGGTGGTGAAAGGTTCTACGGTCCACTCGCGCATCACTTCATCAAAAATCGGAAGAAGGATATGTGTACGCTCGTGGCCACAGCTTGATCTCACCTTGGCCGCGGTGGAATGTTTATCGGCTTGATCAAACGGCGGCGCGGAAATATGGCCATACGAAGATGAACAAAAGCGGACAAAAAAAAAAGAGTATCCTCCACAAATTGTCACACGGGAGGTCTTTCTATGGGTGTTACTTTAATTGGATTTCATTTTTCTTTGTCGGCGTCCGCTCGGATGCGTGTGCCAGCGTTCTTACGCCGATGCACACTCCCAGGATGGGCCATAAGCATCGCGTTATGCTAATGAGTCCAAGCTCAATTTAAGGCGGTTACATGAGAGAATGAGAGAGTTTTAATTGACTTCAGTAATTTTTATATCTTTAAAGAACCGTTTTACTGAAGAAAATTTGTATTTTAATAAATTGAAATGATAACTGATACAGAAAAGGGTCTAGTGAAAGAAAAATGAATGGCATTTCGAATGAATACTTAACAATCTTTACAGGAAAAAAAACGGAACATAATCTTCCGTTACTTCAGCACGCACGCCCATCCTCCTACAACACTGACCTTTTGAAACGTTTATGTATTCCCAAATTTTTACGTTCCGTCGATCACGTTATGATCTTAATCGCACAGTTCACGACGTTGGGGATTAGGATTATGGTAATTTTTTGGCATCCCACCCAAAGGTCAGACGATCGACCAAAGCACGCGGGGCCCATAACTCATCGAATTTTTCCGCCAAACAACTGATGGGTCGCATCAAAAATAGCAAAACCGAATAGCACGGCTCGTTGCTTCCTTTCCGGGACTATCCAGCATGATGGCGCCGCCGCTTGTCGGATGTTTTGGGCAGTTTAAAATTGGCCTCGATAAAGATGGCATATCAAATAGGAAAGAGGGGGAAAAAAATCACACCAACGTCCGACATACCGTGCACATAAAATACACCACATAATCCTTCTCCCGCGTTTGGCGGTCGCGACTTGGAACCACAGGCTGATGTCAGATTGGGGAAATTTGAAAACGCCATCAAAACACAGCGGGCTGAAAACGCGTTAAACGCCAGGCGAGCTGCCGGATTTTGCGGGATCCCGCACTCACACGCTTCCAGGATACAATCGGACGATAATCAACGCCTTAGGATGCCCCTCCACTTTCGCCCGTTCGCCCCCGATAAAGGATCACGCTAATCGGAAAGCGCACTCGAAAAAGCTCCGGGAAACGGAACCCGGAGGCGAAGTAAGCGGACAAAAATCAAGATCGACTCGTATCGTTTCGGGACCGCGGACGGACGTGATCGCTACGGTTCGCCCCCTATCGAGCATAAATAAAGATTATCATTTGTTTGCCCCTTTATGGATTACGGAGCGGGGCGAAACCGGCACCGTTTCGGCCACCAACACATGATGATTTCATAAAGCAGGATAAACGCGAAACTGGCGAGGGAAAGATAAACCCTGCGGAAGGGTGGATGGGTTTAGGCCACCATTCGATAGACACCTAAAGCTGGTCAATGGGCGAAAGGGGAAACATATACTACCCCAACTAAAACCTATTTTATCGGAAGGCCCGAAACCTCATCGACCCGAAAAGTGTGCCAAAACCATAAACTATCTATTATATGATTAGGCCGGGAGTCGTGGGCCGCTTCGGCGCAGGGCGTATGCTGCTGACCCGACCGAGGAAATGTATCGCAAAGGTTCGGCAATGCGATCCGCATCGTGACAAGCCCTCTTTCGGTCGCCAGTTTTTTGACAATCCTTCGTTTGGGCCCGGTTTTCATTCCGATTCGACCGGAAATGGGCAATATTTTCAACGAGCCCGGTATTTATTACCCCTGTATGCGATGGCCAACAGCCTCCCGATGGCACGCGTGGGGATGTTGGGGGGTTGGAAAGGGCTGACGCGATCGACGGATTAAGATAAGCAACGAGATCATCCAGCCGTAGGGACCACCGAGGGCGCCGCATACAAACGGTCAAACTCTGGCCAACAAAACCAAGCCGGGGGAACGTTTGATATGTGAAAGTGCTTCACCCGCAATTTGCGCTCTTTCTCGTCTCATTCGACGGCAAATTCTTCCTTCCAGCGTTCGTTGTTCACAACACGGTTTCTTCTTAGTTTGCGAATACAAAACCAACAGTGCTCTTCAATCTTCAAGCATAACATTAGCATACATTTGGCCATCGCATCGATATGTGCATCGAAATAAATGACTCGCTAACTGCTCGTTTGTATTCGTTGAATAGATTTACCAACCATTATCGTGGGCCCCGGCGTGTTGTAAAACGTGTCTTTTGATCCATCAGATAAATCTCTTAAGCGTCGTCGGTCCTGGCGTTTGTGTTCCCCCCCTCCGCTTGTGCTCATTACACGCTAAGGTGTCAATTGGCCGTAGGTTTCACATCGCAATCGAATCGAATTCTACGCAACCACGTGGCAGGGACGGACCATGCGTTGGGCATGTGACGACCGAGGCCGGTCTATCTCCATTAAGCACAAATTTTCACCTACAAGAGAAAGAAAAAAAAATAAACGAACACAATGGTGGGGCAAAATACACTTCTCGTATCTTAGATACGCTTAATTATGATGTCAAATAAAGTTGTACGACGCATGACCACTACCGTCGGGGTGGTGTGGAGATGTTTGGGGGGTTTCCCCATTTAGCGAATGGAACAAACCGACGGCGAGGTGTTCGCGAAGGGGTTTTGAAGGGGTTTTGAAAAAGAGGAGGTAACCATGGCTTGAATAAACAATGGGACTCTTTGAAGCAATTCATCAGACCAACGCAGAAGCAGCTACCACCCAAGACGCAACGGACGAACTTGGCGTCCCGTTTTTGGACCTGCACCCGTTCTTCTGCCTATCAAGAGGCAGAGCGACGTTTACGCCATACTCTGTGCTGTGAATTAAACAAACAAACCAAACGCGGGGACTACCGACTGGTCGCTGCTGCTTCTGAGGCAATGTTTACGCAGCTCTTCTCAAGCGATTGCAGTCCGGTGACAAACCAAATACGCTCCACGTACACACAACGTCGCTATGGGAAGCACTCTGCGGGATGAAGAAATATGTATCGTACAGTATTTATTTATTCATTGCGCTCAAGTACCTGATTTCCCGGTCTATGGTCGCTTTTACGATGGACTTCCTTATTTCATTCATTTCTGCGGGCTTAGAAGCGATTTGCAGTGTTCATTTGTGTTCTATAAGAAACAGACTATAAGACATATAAGTTCTACTCTGCTTCACTAACAGTTGATAATACAGAAAGCCCAGGCAGGGTTCCTGTGTTTACCAGCCTTAGACCACTTCACGTAAAGTACAGCAAACAAAGTGCAGCGAGAGGTGAAATTGACAAAAGGTAAACACATTCAAGCCCAGACGGGTTTGGGAGCTCGTTTGAAAGAAGTTGTGTCGCCACGTTATAAGTTCCTCAAAGCTCAAGAACATGACCGGAATCGTTCAATACGTTGATTACTTCATAAAGGCGCTGCTGGAGGTAACCTTTAAAGTCGAGTTAAAAACACCCATTCCCAGATGGGACACCTTCCTATAAACGTAACATTAGCTCAAACCGCAAAACCAATGCAACCGGAACATAAAATGGCTGCTAAGTGACGGCTAGAAAACCGCGAATTCCGTCCCCTCCTTTGCTTGGCAAGGGTGGTGTCGTCAAGTGGAGCGGAAAACTTCGGTGTAAGAAAAGGGGAACCACTAATGCATCCAATCGGAGGGGAGCTGCCGGTACAGGAAATTCAATATGCTTGAAGTATTGGGTTTGCTTTTGAAGCATCCCCGTCAGGGGGACAGCCTTGCGGACTGGCTGCGATTCTTGTTTATTTTTCAATCAGCGGACAAACCGTACGAACCGTACGTCAACGTGCTCACAAACGGCTTAATGGGTTTGATGTTGGCTCGAATGTACCGCAAGCTGATGTTACATATTTATATTATCACGACCCATTGCTCTGCGCTCCGCGTATCTCCAGCCGGTACCAGTTTTGCATCGGCACCGTGTTTCCGAAAATAGCCCGCGCCCGCTTTGTTGCGTTATAATAACCACCATTTGTGCAATCGTAAATAATATATTTTTAAACACGCAACAGCGCCTGGTACTTGAAGGTTTTATGGTCACTAAAAGATCTGTTACCATTTTTTGCTCCTTATCCAAGCGCATATCGTCAATTATCGCGATAACGATAGTCCGAAAACACTGTGTCCAGGGCTGTAACAAACGAGCACCAACTTATTGCCCATAAACGCAGAACCCATGGGATTGCGGTAAAACAAAATACGACACGCGACCTCTAACCGACACTCTCCGATGGTGGCATTTAACACCCGAACCCTGGTCGCGTCCCGTATCATTTAAACCGCGTTACAGCGCGCGGCTCGTTAATCAGTTTTTCAGCGAAAACCGCGAGAAAACTGAAAAACCCGCTCGATCATACCCGAGTTTATGGGGCACAACCCGAAGGCGAGCGCAACTGCAAGCACTTTTCCGGTTCGACCCGACCTCGCTCTGCTGAAACGAAAAAGAACTGCAGTTTAATAACACTTATTGCGTTATATATTTTACACATTTTTCACCAGCTCCAACACTGCGCCGGTGCGAGATGCAGATTGCCGGAACCATAATTATCGATCATATTTTTCCTCTTCCAATGGACGATGCAATTTATGGCATTTTGCAGCTTCGGCTTACGGTGATTGAAGATATTGGAGCTCGATAGGGCAGGGCCAAAGGGTAATTATTAACACAACACCATTGCCATTTTGTGCCAATCCGGTACGTTGCAATTAATGATTGTATTTTATTTCTCACAACACAGTTCAACATTATCAGCGTGACATATTTCGAATGTTCAACTTTGATACTGGTTAATACCTGTTCTTTAAAAGTGAACGATCCGCTTAAAAGATTCGGATAAGCTTGTCACGGTAAAGCATATTTAAAGTTGGAGTTACCACACGTCTTTCACAAAACTCCAAGCCAGTTCATTGGCCGCATCGTTTTCATGGAACAGAATAATGGATCCTAATCAACTGTAGCCTACGCATGATGGATGAAGGGTGCGTGATGGACAGCTTCCCATTTCGGTCTATCAAGAACCCAAATCATCGCGAATAAACCCCTAGTGTTTACAGGGAAGTTCTAGCTCTTTCCCAGCGCCAACATTTTTCAGTGCCAAGGATAGTGCTTTTTGATTAGATCAACAACATTGTTGACTTCACATCTCCAACTCGAAGCGGCGCTTCTACCCAGTGCCCCAATCACAAGGTGATGAATCTTACCGAGGTCGCCCGTTTCAAGAAGATTCTTCATTGGCCTTCTTATGCCCCGACGCCGCGAAGAACTTTTGGATTCGGCAAACTTCGGCGTCAGGTAGACTCGGCGCCTTGTTGACGCCTTTCGAAGTTCACCCCGGGCTTCACGTGTACCCCCCTTCACCGCCTCCTATGAAGCGTTTCGATCGCTCGGTAACCGACGAAATCATCTTCCCAGTAAACGTCGCGAAGAACCAAAGGCGGTGTAAAAAGGTAAAACCTGTTCCCTTTGCTTTGCTTTTCAGTGCTTGTTTCGTCTCATTCTTGCTGTTTTATTTTATTTTTTTTTTTTTTGCGTACCACGGCGTCCTTTTTCCGTTGGTGCTACTAGGCTGGTTTTGGGTGTTTCCGTGCCGGCTTACATTGAGGTTTTTAATACATCATAAACATAAAGAAAATATGTATAATCATCGCAATATGAGCAATAGCGTACACCACCGAGCGACTAAAAGGGTCCGACCCATTCCACGATCACGAACCACGCAAGGCGATGTGGTAACGGTAACGTTAATGTGCCAGCTTCTCGGGAATCTGCTCTCTCGATGGTGGTCTAGAAAACATAAACGATTGGGTGGCTCATTACTTAACACTTCAGCCTCGTTATCCCACCGGTAGGCGGTAATGACGGTGGGCGCATGCGGCAAGAAACAGATTTCCGCAGGATGTAGTTAGGCCTCGGAGATCGGAGAGTCACGGCTCACTCATCACGCGGCATCATACGTGTCATATTTTTGGAACCATCCAACCATCAGCCAAGTCAACGAGGGGTCGTCCGATCGAATTAACTCGATTGGTGGCACTCGCAGGTCTATAATTGCAGAAGAATTTGCGATGACATTTAGAAGATCATTTAGAACACCCTCGAAACGGTTCGTACCCAGTGTAATGTTCTAAAAATAATTAAACACATTTCCCTTTGCAAGTCGTTTGCATCAGTACCTGCATGTTACGTGCTTTCCGGAAGAACCTGAAAACGGCTTCAGATTATTGACCCCGGATGTAAGGGCAGGCTGGTATTAGAACTCTGGAACGACAAAGGCGGACCATGTTTCCTTCATCGTCGTACGGTACCGTCTTCGCTAAGCCCATTGCGTCAGTTTCCTTGTCGTAGCGCGTCAAACGATAGAAAGTAAAGGTACAAATCCGTTTAAAGGCTTACCGCAGCGAACGGTTACAACGGCGTAAAACAACAACCAGATCAAACCGTTGGCATCGATTGCACTGGCAAACGTAGTTGACGCTCGGTAGTGCCTACGTTTGTTTGAGGCCGATTCGGTGAGCGAACAGCCAAGTGGTGAATCCTTACGAGTAGAGGAAGTCACTACGTCAAGCAATTTTCTTTACGTTGCATAGAAAAAAAAGACAATAGTGCAGCTGTTTTCACGTTCCAAATTAAATATATCCCCGCCTTAGCGACCCGAAGCCCGCCGTATGACTTGATTAACACTAGGTCTATTGTGATATGCATAGGAGAGGAGAAATCTGCCACCATCGAACGAAACTTATGCAAAATCACCAATGGACATTCCCATACCAATGGCGTCGACGGTTCCATCATCCGGAGAGCATCGTAAATGTGGATCGATTAGCATAGCATCACATGGCGTCGCCAATGGCCAATTATTTGGCTTCGCTGTGAGCAATATGGATCTCTTTCCGACTCCTCCAGCTGCTGGCAGGCGTTCACCTTGGCGTGTTTGACCATCGAAACGGATCTCTAGCCCTGACTCAGAGACGCGTAAAGCTGATGGACAGGATGCTGCACAAGCTCCTGATGAATGCGGGGCTGTTTCTTCTCAGCCCCAGCAAGTCACACGATGAATACAAATGGACAAATTAACGATAACTGCAGTTTGATGAGGGTCATTTCTTTGCAGAAATCGATCGGTGGAGAGAAATTTATTGGTCTCGCAGGGTACAGCGGAAGGTTGTTCCAGTCCAGGACCGTACGGGGTTGGTTCCTGAAATTTGAACCCACTCGAACGAAACCTGGAAACGATACTTTGTTTTTAGTTTTCGTCCCCGCGCCTCGGAACCATTTTGGAGATCGAAAATAAGATACGGGAACGATTGGTGCTGCTTTTTTGGGGCCCGCTTCTTCATTTTCTGCCGTCCCATTATTCAAACACCCACGTTTACGCGCGCTGCCAGCGAAACGTGTTGAGCAACTGGTAAGGTGAGGCTCTTAAGCGAACGCGCGATAGAAACGGTCGTGGGATGGCTTTAACGGCTTCATGCTTAAAATGTCTTCTTTTCGGGGGGGCTGATGGAGGCGAGGAGGGACGGAAAGTAAGGAAACCGGTCCAAATAGAAGCCGTTGCGAGCTATCTAAATCCTATCCGTCATCCGCCAGGGAGTATATCAGCAGCGGTTTCCGATATGCAACCAAATTTTAGTGTAGCTTCAGTTGATTTCTTAAACGTTGGTAAAAGTTTCTTCAACAACTGGAACGCGGCGTAAAAATGTACTTGGCATCGTACGGCCACGCTTTACACCCGATCGAAGTAAATACCTGCAAAGAGAAACAAGAATAGCAAATTAACACTCATTAGCAGCGCTATTACGGCAATATGACATGATGGCACAAATTTTATGATGCTTTAATGATCGAACGGCCAACGGCTGGGTGCGTTGGCATCGGTGACATTTGATGTTACACTGGCGTGGCGAGCAACGAAACCACTTCCTTCATGGAGTGGAGTGGAGTGCGGTGGGCAGTGGCTATCGCCCCAGCTGGTTGGCTAGCTGTCCATCGAAGTCCCCAAGCGGGAGGGGGGAGGCTGACAAATTGGACTACCCTTGCTGGCGGTAAGCATCCTCTTTGAAGTACGCTGCTGCCAGTTGCGCTAATGAGAAGCCCACGCGCAAAAACGCAAGCGTACAACAATGTGCGGTGATTGCGTTCGCACGAACCGCCCCGTACCAAAGGGGGCCAAAGGCTGTCGGAGGATGCCGACTCGTTACCTAGAGCAGGAGTAGTTGTCGCCGGCGTGTAGGCGCATCGCGTGAAACGTTCATACCCCGAAAGCGTTCTATGCAGAGATTAAAGAAGCAATCTCCTCAGTCTCCCGCCCGGGGACGACAGGAACGGGGGGACGATGTTTGAGAAATAGGTTGCTGTCCACGGGATGTAGGCTTCAAATTAGTCGTTAGTCAACCATGCACGCACCTAACAACCACCACGGTCCCATTTTTCCCGGCCCAAAGGAAAAGTTGCAGAGCACACGCTAGATGGAGCTCTTGGAGTTGGTGAATAATAATTTCTTCCTCTCCCTTCGGCACCCAAAGGGGGAGGGAATATCACGCGAGCATGACCTGATCGGGATTCACATTTGCTTCCTGCCCGGAGGCGACAAAAAGATAAGCGATCGGCAATTAAGAGCGGCGCATCCCAATGGAAGTCTTCCGAGGGGAGGTGAAAAATTAATGGACCTTAAGAGTAATAGCTTTTCCTACGAGATGACTTACTTTGCGTGGTGAAGTAATGGGTCTCTTTAGGCACGGATATCCTTGTGATACTTCGTTCTATTAATATATCGTAAATATTTTCAGAGAGAAAAATGAGTTATTCATTGGAACTTCTTTTTAAATGAGATCAAGTAGGAAAATGAACAAAATTGCACTACGTTATGTGTAATCGCGTCTCCTTCCGCGTTGCAGTGTCTATTTTAAATGTCCTCCAACAACTGGTGCAGCCCAGCGCACGTCGACGATGACGCCGGTAATGGTAAGCCGAGCCCGCGTGAAGCGGGAAAACCAATGTTTTCACACTCGAAGCGAGGAAAACGAGTCCGGCAAACCCGTCAACGTCTCTCGCCTGTCAAGAAATCGCCAAGGCGCGCGTGTCATCGCACTGCTCGCCCCGCGTAGGATCGGGTGACATTAATTAGCATTTTGATCGACGTTTTCCGCTGAGCTCGAAGGGGGGATTAGTTTTCCTGCTCCCCCGAGAGAAAGAGAGAGAGACAGCGTCCGGTAGTGATGTTTTATGATGGGAGTACACCGTTTGCCTTTTTTTTTAAATGACGCATCCGGATCCCGGACCCGCCGAGATCTTCGTTTTTTACTTTACGCAACAACAACTACAACAACGCCGTGATGCAACTTTACACCTTCGTAGGGCGCTTGGGTTGCAGCAGGTAATTTGCAAGCCATTTTCGTTCCATTTCCTCGGACGAACACGAGCAAGCGACACTTAAGAACCTCAACCCGTGGCACCGTATAATTAATATTGACTGCTGCACCGAAAAGGATTAAGGTTTCAATTTATTGCACAATGTGCCCTCTGTTGCACACTTGCCCTGCTGGAACCGGGAAAGCAAAGGACAAGGGCAGGGAAAGTGGCTTCGTGGAAACGATCACCGATCGCGAAACCCACCATTTCCGTGGTATGTAATTTGAGCGGTAGCAGAACGACACCAGGAGCAGGAGAATAAACCCCCAAAACTGCAAACCAACAATGGCAGATCCCATTGCAACACAAAACCCCCAAAGAGATGTCCAGATTTCTTCACCAACCGTGACACAATACTGCTGTAAGGTTAAAAGTACGGCAATCACAACACGCTGATGGCGTGCTCTCCGTAAACCTCGAGGTGATATCCAAATTGTTCCCAAACCAGTAATTGCGGTTAGTTACGCGGTTGATACATTATTTTCAACAAATTGTTTAAATTACCATCCCACCCGAAAGTTGTTGTTCACAGCTCGTGTCCGTTGGCGTGTGAACGAAGTAGAATTCTGAGAATATAACAAAATCAGCGCAATAATGAACTATAATGCGTAAACAGAAATAATTAAGGTCGCAGCAAAATATGTACTGAAAGCCGTGTACATTTTGTGTATAAAAACCCCTTCAGAGTGGGTTTCCCAAATACAATTCTATAGCAAAAGGTGCTTCATACAAAGTCCAACGTATCGTGAGCTGGAGTTCAGGTATACTCTTCGTCAGGATGATCTTATCAATCCAAACTCTTCTCGTCATGTCGCTGGTGGCGATTCTGGGCGTCAATTGTCAGCAACCCACAGTGAAGCAGAACAGTGAGTTGTGCTTTTGTCCGCGAACCTACAAACCAGTCTGTGCTAGTAACGGGCAGTCGTACAACAATCTTTGCACCTTTGGCTGTGCCAAACGCTTGAACCATGCGCTCAAGGTGGCCAGACAAGGGCGTTGCAAATGAGAGGACACACTTCGAAAACAACAGACAAATTATTCCAACCAAATAAAGTTGTTATCAGAGCGAACAAGCGTATCGTTGTCGTGTAATTACACTTTGTGTTGTGTTGATTACTTACTTCCACTCGCAGACCAAACACCTGTTAGACGACTCCCGAGTAAGGATACAAATAGAGCAGTAATGTTTCGCGACGATCAGTCGGTTGCTGGTTTCAAAGTCAAAATGAACATTAGATTCGGGTCGATCGCCACCTTCGTCTTGGGCGCCACAATTGGCTTTGTCCTCTCGTATGACGAAACATTCTTTCCGAATGGCTTCTGCCGCTGCGCGACGAATTACGTCCCGGTTTGTGGCAACAACAATTTAACCTACCACAACTACTGCACCCTGCGTTGCCTGAAGTTCACGCTCAAACCAACGCTGGCTATGGTGGACCGGGGGACGTGCGAAGAAGTCTTCAACCAAACAAGCCTATGAGAGGTCTGCAACCGCAAAAAAGGGCTGCAGGTAATCGTTTCCTAACTTTGTCATAAAAAAATGGCTTATTGGAATAATAAATGGAGAACGAATACTTTATCCTTTCCAAAGCAGAAATGCTCGCTAAAATCATAAACGATTCGGCTTGATCGAAACACGACATAAAAGCATCCGATCATCCCAATTTCTCAGGATTATCCAAAGTCGACGAATTTAGATTATCACCAATGAAATTTCCTTTGTTTGTGCTGCTGTTATCACGTGTCACGCGCCAACGGTAAGATATAAAGATACGAGAGATGTCAAGATGCCGAAAAAAAAATTTACAAATTTGCATGCGCCCGAAACTGATATGTGTGCCGGGGAAATAAAATACCGAAACGGGCAGCTGCAGACTTTTCATCGTATCGACCACCGATGACAATAAGTTGACAAATTGTTGAAATCCGAACCCGGAATCTTCATCGGAGCCGGTGGGAGAAGGCAACGCAGCTGCTTAAAGTTTCCTTTTTTTTATTTTCAAGCGGAGGTCTTTCTGTCGTCGAAGGTTTTTTTTTATGTTTGTGTGTATGTTCGTTTTTCTTTTAAAAACAACCTCCTTTTTAAATAAAATAATAACCCTCCACGGGTGGAACCAACCAGCTCAAACTTTGTGTCACATTGCGTGTTGGCAAGCGGCCCGTGGCCGAAAATCTCGTCATAAATATTGGTTTTAGAATCATTACCATCTACTTAAGCGATTCCAGCGGGCGATCGAGCGCTAACGATGATGAGAGTCCACATGTACGTGTTTAAACGATATCGGTGGGGACCTACAAAAATGCCCGTCCATACTTAGGGGAACGTTTTATTGGCTGAAAAATATGTTTTGATCATGGCGAGACATGGGAAAATCCGACTTAATCAGCACCGATACCATCGTGCTACACCTTCACTCCGCACGTCTGCTTCCGCATGTTTTTCCGACAAACCGTTTGGTACGTTTCGATCGTTATATGATGCCTTAATTAATGTACACATTAGCCTAGAAGTTTCTTTACAATTTAAAAACGGCACCAACACAAGCGGGATAATATAACAATATATCTGGATTGAATCGAAAACGAAATGAAAAATTCAGCATCACTGATAAGCCATCAATTACAGATTCTTCGCTATTGTTGTGAAACATTTTAGGCAATTTTAGACACGAGCTTTTCGTGTCCGTTTGCTAAGAGATGGTACATAAAATAGTAATTCCACATCTAAGCCTCGGTATAAAAATGATCATCCTTTAACCTTAAATAGTAAGAAAAGAGATAGCGGCAAAGCTGACAATCCACACAGGAAAAGGGAACCTGCGCAAATAAACATAAATTTAATTAGGTGTTTAATTTACAATCACTTCCAAGGGATCCGCGAAAACGTTCCAGTTCAACGGGGGGAAAAAAACGGCACAAGACGAGTTGCCCAAAGCGAGCATTTCGCAGCTTCCGCATCTTGCAATCATCGATGGTGCTAGTGGAAGAAAAAGGAACCGAAACGAAGGGGGAAGAGATCACGGGCATCCACCGACGTTCTTTGTGATGGGGGGCAATGCCGGGAATGCTCCCCGCATTGGCGTCGGAAAACATAGAGAAATAGAAAGAGACGAAGAAAATCAACCGAACCCACGGTAATGTGGCGATGGGAAAGGCGATCACGGCACAGCATAAACGAGCATAAATCGAATGAAAATGGAAAACGAACCCCGACAAAGCGAACGAATTCACCGGGGAATGGATGGCGAAGAGCTGAAGGGAGCCGATGTCCGATTTTCCCAACCCCCTTCCGCAGCACCGCCGTTTCCAAGCGCGAGGTCAAGGTTCCAACACGCTGCTTTGTGGCTTTCGGTTCCGATCTCTGGTTCGTGTTCCAGTGTTGTTTTGTTGTCGCCGTTCGAGAAGTGCATCGGCGTTTGAGTAAGAAGGCGAGTTTCGATGCAATTGCAATCGCAGCAGCATTGGTCAGCACATTGCAGACAGTGCAGCACATAAACAAACGTCGTGTCGAAAGAGAAACAAAAACGGCGACCGGGAGAAAAAGGCTCCAAATAAGCGCAAAAGACAAATAAAACGGAATACAACAGGGCTCAACCCCTTGAGATGAAGGGGAGTCGGGGGTGAAAAATGGGCGCCGTGAAAACGGGCAAGCGGTTCGAAAGGCGACAAAATGTCGTACATAAATAAATTATTTTAAATAAAATCAATTCAATTCAATTGCCGGTGACGGCTACACATGTCCTTATCTCCTCGCACGCAAAAGGTCGTCGCCGTTGGTAATCGCGCGGATTAAGGGTGGCGGCGGGGGTGGTATCGGGGAGACGGTAAAACACAATGGCACAATGGCCTCCCGGCGGATCGTATATTTATCCGAACCAAAGTGTCAAACAACATAAATACTATATTTGACAATAGAGAACAAAACAGGAGCCTAAAGTCAAGTGAGTAAGTATTAAAGCACAGTAAAAATATAAACATTTTTTATTAGTTTATTGTAGGTAAGTTTAAAAAATTAAGTAATTAGAGAAAATATGTTTCAAGACTATTTTATTTTTGTATATTATATGAAACGCTTACCAAAGATCCTACATCGAGTTCAATATGACCGAGAGAAGAAGGAAAACATTACGAAAAACATGTACCCTTAGGTATTACCCCATCTTTGTCTTCGTGATCGTCGCCGCAAACATCGTCGTCGTCGTCGTCGTTGAAAACTGTGTTGTGTTACTCCAATTAGCAGCAAAAACACTCCCATCGATGTATATTGTGAAGCGAATCGGATCATTTGTAGGGCGTAAAGGAAAACAGAGGAAAAAGAAAAGTACAAAAACCCCCAACACCATAACGTGTAGCATAACGAGCGGCAGCGAACCAGGAGGCGGCCATTTTCTACGATCTTGTCGCTGTGGAAGAGCCTGGCCTGGCCTGGCTGTGACAATGTTTCGCTGCCACCTTCGCGTGTTAATGTTGCCGTGAGTCTGCACCAGATTGGAGAGAATGTGGGAGCAATATTCGATCGAAGGGGGAGAACACACAAGCAGGACAAGACACACTCATCTAAGCAACGACAACACAGGACCCCGTCGCAAATCATCCGGAAGGCGTTGGAAACGATCAATTTAGGTGGCGCGCGAAAGGGGTCGATAATTTCCATCATCGCCCTAATGGGGAAGTCACCTCACGGGAGGGCTTCTGGTTTTTAGCATCGACAGGAAAGGGGAACAAAATGGGTCCTGCTAGTGAGAAAATTATGATCATGTGCAATCAGTGCGTCGGGGACAGGTTTGTACTGCGCTTGAAGTGTGTACATGGTAATTAAAATCGATAACTTGCGGCGAAAACTCGGGCCCCTAACTGATGAACTAATTTAACGAGTGAGTTTTGCGTTGAGGAAGGTGAGGGCGGTTAGAGCGTGAAGGGTAGTAACGGCTGCATACTTTTACATGGTAAAAATGTACATTTCCGTTTGATGATCAAGAATTTTATGGACAAGGCTTCGACAAAATGGCCGAATGATTAGGTTGAGAAATACATAACTGACAATCGAGTAACGAAAACATACCACGTGTCGCAAATACTTGTGTTGTCATTGTGTTTTAGGCGATCGAGAAATATTTCTAAATTATCAGACTCCAACTGGAAAGCGTTAACAAACGAAAAAGGGAAGCACATTCTTGACACCATACTTATAGAAAACTGAAATGGATGGTTCTCCTCAGGAAGAAGAAAAGACGACATGTCTCAAGGCTATTTATGGCAAAACCCAGCACCAAACCATTCTCCTTTCCTCGCCTCAACTCGAGGGAAACATGAATGCAGACACTTTGTGCGTCTTGCGTTTCCCAAAAATATGTCACCTAACAACCTTACCGACTTCGCACATTTTTCGTATTCGCCGACCGAAAAGGGGAAAAATAAAACTACACACACAAATGCATTCCTTTTTCGATTCACCTCCTCCTCCTTGATATGCACCTTCCACAGCACTTCAGGCTATCGGTGGAAAATAATGGGCCCTTAGCATAAACCAAATCGGCCGGCCTTTTATCTTAAAAGGAAGCGATCGGTCGCTCGAGATTGACTAAAGTTTTGCGGCAAAAAAGGTGTGAACACACAGCGAAAGCTCACCGAAAGGTGTCGAAGTCGGGCCGACCACAAAGGGCGTTGTGGTGACATAAAAATGAACACACATTCGACACAATGTAATTCGCGTTCGATTCCGTACCTCTGAATGTGTCCCGTGTCTCCGAAAAATCTCCGGTTGCCGCAATGTGGAGCCGCATTTCCGAATAATTGCTGCCATGTTGTTTTACACGGTATTTGTTATGTTCACACTTAATGCAGGCTTTTATATGCAGGATGTTTTATTCCTTGCTTTCGAAATGCGCAGCAGCTCCAAGATACTGTAGGGATTGAGCCGAGCTGGATGAATAATTAGAAAAATAGTAATAATGAACGAATTGATAAACGAATGAATTATGAATGCGAGGCAACGAAAAATTAAAAATGAAATTAATCGCTAGATAGTTGGCAACGAAAATTAGAAGAGCGATGGCCTACTACTGAACCGAGATGGATCTGCAGATGGAAAAAGATGGAACAAAGTAGACATTGAAAAACGGAAAGAGTTGAACCATCAGTCTTGTGATTGAATTTGACGAGAGTGGATAGTGAAAATGAAACAAGTAGTTGAATTTGGATGTTGAAATATAATGAAATAGAGAAATAATCCGTGAGATCACGACAATGGCGCAAGTCGGTAAAATATAATGGCGAAATATTTGAAGAGAGTGGTGATAATTAAAAGCTTTTTGTTTTTATTTTAAAATAGGAAGTGATATCTTGTTGTAGCTCTTTACTCAGAGTAAGGATGGCGTACCATATTAATAGAATACCCCATATTGGAAAGTTTATTGCAGAATAGCGATTATATGTCGCGGTTTTTCTTTTGTCAAACAATGATGCAAAATAACGTTGAATTAATATTGATCAGGTTGTTAATATAATAGCGATTGCCTTTCGAATAATGCTATAATAATAGCGATTTCGGAGAGTGAGATATATTGAGGATAAGGAGAATTAAATCTATGAGGTTAACATCAGTAACAAAAAGTGTTTCGTAAATATCGAGGTTTGTGAAAGAAACTAGATGGTGGTTTCATATCAAAGATGGATTGCTTCCATGTCATTGGAATAATTTATGTTGTTAAACTTTCTGTGAAAGATAGTGATTATTTGTCGATGTTTTACACGAATAGTGGCTGAAAATTGACCAGATTGACAAGCAATTGTTATTTCATATTGGAGTTTTACTTCAGATAAAGTTATCGTTCCATTTCGTTGGATATCATGGCTACTAAACCAAAAGTTATGAGTTTTGCATGGTTCATTACAATTTTGTCTTGTGAAACACATTTTTTTTTTTTTTTTTTGACACCTTCTACGAGATATCGAGACATATTGGAAAAGTTGTTGATTAGTTCTTAGAGGTTAGTTGTTATAAAAAGAGCATTACATCGTAACCTATGGTGCAAAATAGTTACACCGTGTCGTAGGTATCGAGATTATTGAGGATTGGAGTATATTTTTGGAATCGTTGTGTGCAGTAGTAAAGTATGCAAAATAAAATAGTTTCATATCTTGTCTTTGAGAGACATGGATACGATTTCATAAGAGTAGATACGATTTCTTAAAATTTTCTCAGCATGGAGGACTGAGTCATTGAGGAAATTTCTTGCAAACGGATCAGATTCAATAAGACTCTCTGTGTGGAAGATCAATATGGAGATGGGAATAAAAGATTTCAGTATAGAGATGAGAATACAAGATTTCCCGAGTGAAAGACCTCAATTACTAAGTACTTCTCAGAGCGGAAGACACAAATGAAATATTCCTTGAGAAGAAATATTGTTATTCATAGAGGTTCTCAGAGATGGCGTCTCACGTCGAGAGAATAGTCAATATTGAAAATTGATTAAAAATAGTGATTAGTTATCGCGGTTTCTCGCCAAACAATGTTAGGGAAATGGCGTTGGTATAAGTTTGCTATACTTGGTCTTTGTATCGATGAATTTTTGAAGTTCTTTTTGTACACCTTCTACATTGTGGTATTCAGATAATTTTGGAAAGGTTGTCGATTGGTTCTGTGAGGTTAAGTAGTAGAAATATCGTCACTATAGTATCACGTATCGTATGGTACAAAATAGTTACACCGTGTCTTAGGTATCAAGATTGATAAGTGTTGGAATATAATCATCGAGTCCTTCTGATTAGTAGACAAGTAGAGTAGATGCAATTTTTAAGATTTTCTCATAATGGAAGACTTAGTATTAAGGAGATTTTATAGACATTGAAAGATTCCAAAGAAGTCCTCCTTTACTAAGTGCTTATCTGAGTGGAATCCTCGATGAAGTTCCCTGAGAGGAACGGCACAGATGCAATGAGGTGGAAGACCTCCTTTAAAAGGTGCTTATCTGAGTGGAATTCTCGATGAAGTTCCCTGAGAGGAACGGCACAGTTACAATGAGGTGGAAGACCTCCTTTACTAAGTGCTTCTCTGAGTGGAATCGTCGATGAAGTTCCCTGAGAGGAACAGTACAGATACAATGAGGTGGAAGTCCTCCTTTACTAAGTGCTTATCCGAGTGGAATCCTCGATGAAGTTCCCCGAGAGGAACGGTACAGATGCAATGAGGTGGAAGACCTCCTTTACTAAGTGCTTATCTGAGTGGAATCCTCGATGGAGTTCCCTGAGAGGAACGGCACAGATGCAATGAGGTGGAAGACCTTCTTTACTAAGTGTTTATCTGAGTGGAATCCTCGATGAAGTTCCCTGAGAGGAACGGCACAGCTGGAATGAGATGGAAGACTAAGTGCTTATCTGAGCTTATCCTTTACTAAGTGCTTATCTGAGTGGAATCCACAATGAAGTTCCCTGAGAGGAACGGTACAGATGCAATGAGGTGGAAGACCACCTTTACTAAGTGCATATCAGAGTGGAATCCTCGATAAAGTTTCCTTAGAGGAACGGCACAGATGCAATGAGGTGGAAGACCTCCTTTACTAAGTGATTATCCGAGTGGAATCCTCGATGAAGTTCCCTGAGAGGAACGGCACAGGTGCAATGAGGTGGAAGACCTCCTTTACTAAGTGCTTATCCGAGTGGAATCCTCGATGAAGTTTCCTGAGAGGAACAGTACAGATGCAATGAGGTGGAAGACCTCCTTTACTAAGTTCTTCTGAGTGAAATCCTCGATGAAGTTCCCTGACAGGACCGGCACAGCTGGAATGAGGTGGAAGGCCTCCTTTACTAAGAGCTTATCTGAGTGGAATCCTCGATGAAGTTCCCTGAGAGGAACGGCACAGATGCAATGAGGTGAAAGACCTCCTTTACTAAGTGCTTATCTGAGTGGAAACCTCGATGAAGTTTCCTGAGAGGAACGGCACTTTACTAAGTGTTTTTTTCCGATCCGATTAAACGATCCTTCGAGAGGAATGGTTTGATTACTAAGTCCTCTTTGAGTATATAAAAAAGGAAGAATAACAATGGTGAGGAGGAGAGAAAGAGTTGATACATAAAAGATATTTGGAAGGGAACACGTACGTTATTAGGATCTTTTCCGAGTTGAAGGAATTCTTTGTAAGGAATGGTAAAGATTAGAAGATATTGTCTGAGAGAAAGAACAATATGAAAATTTAAATTAAAGATTCCCCAAATTCATAAGATATACATATTCGGGTGGGAGACACATTTGTAAATATACTTTCTGAAAGGAAGTATTCATATGGAAAGAGATTCCCTGAGAGGAAGACACAGGGTTCTAAAGTTTTATTTAAGTGAAGGAATAGGTGTTTGAAGAAATTCCCTATGGGGAACGTTACACATTCCACATGTGTTCCTAAATGGAATACAACCCCAGGGAAACAATTGTTATTCATTCTTTTAAATTATAACTATTTTTCGTTATGTATTTGTACATCGCGGATATGTTGGATGTGGAGCAACGAAACGGATCCTTCGAGAATTTTTCTAGTGGACAAATATATCGTAAGAAGCTTCAATTTTGAGGATGGTATCGGGAACACGGCGTTATTCATCATCACCACCAACACAGTCAAACCTGAGAATCGGCGTAACTCGGTGCTAACAAAGCTGAAAAGAACCACGCAAAAAGCAGATCATCCTTAACGTTTGGATTGAAGACGGCTGATCAAGGAGTTCAAATACGCTGCTCGGGTTTGGCCTGTCCATGTTACTATGTTTGCCTATGTTCAATATTTCCAGCACTGTTGATAATTTTTCCAGCATGTTCGAGAGCACATAGTCATATTTTCTACGGATGGACGGATGATTGGAATGTTGTTGTAGAAACTGCGGCTGAAAGTTCTGCACAGAAAGCAGATCAACTTTAACGACTGGATTGAAGAGCCAATGGACGATCAAGGACAGAAAAAGGCCTTACAAGATTGTTGTTGAAGATATTGTTTTAGAAGTTGCAGCTTGTCTCGAAGGTACAGAGCGACAATCGAATGTAGACGATGTAATGGACGAAATCTTAGCGGTAGCTTCAATCGTGACCGAGCTAAAATTTCTGTATTTGTCGAAATTATCCCGAAAACACGAGCACTATTCAGTTTTGGAGCAGTCGGGATTGATAAGAAGAAACAGTTGGAGCATACGTACGGGATAGCTGCTCGGAGCCGAACTTATAATTCAACGGAGAAGGTAGCCTCAGGATACTAGTATGCGCAAAAAAGTTGTTTACACCTTTTTGAACAGAGACATCTTTCGACCCCGGATTCATAACTATTCGTGGATGAAATTCAGACAGCATCTGGAGTGGACGCAGTCCTGAATGTGGCCTAATAGTCTGCATTGTTTTGAGTCAGAATCTATTCAGAAATGACTTAACAACTCGATCAGAAAAACTGCACCTTATATCGCATGAACGGGCATATCGCAGAATCATCAGTTGTAAAGCCACGAAGTGATTTCTTCAAAAGTTCCCCAGAGTTCAATACCAAATACGGGGAGGACAAAGGAGCGAGAATTATAATCTGTTCGTCTGTGTGCAAAATCAAATGAAGCCATCGAGTGACAGAATCTAGGTGTTATAAAGGTTATGGCGGTTGCGAAATAAGAAGCACTCCTAGATGGATAAAGATTTCGTGGAAAGTTCCCCTGCCTTTGGGATATGAGCAACTTGAACGATTGTCCCCAAAAAGGACTAGTGAATGAAGTACGTAGGATACTTATTTGCGGACGAAGATTACGAGACGAAAGAACCCAATTTAAGGGAAGGAGATTATGTAGTGAAGTTATTACCACGAAGGACTAAGAGCTACTCCACTATCTCCAGCGAATATTATACACTATCGAATAGAGTACAAAGGTGATCATCATCAATGATTTCGGACTCGTTTACTAGGAACATTAACGTAAAAATGTAAACGGTTCGGAAAACAAATTGGGAAGCAAGCCATTAAATTGCATCAGTGGCCGATAGTAATTGCATGAATGGTACTAGCAGTCCTCAACTAACAGAACCGCAAAGAATAATTAAATAACCAAGAGATAACAGGATACGGTTATGTATCACGATTGCGATGGAGAGTAGAGGTAGTGGAGGATGTAGGGATTGAGCCGAGCTGGATGAATAATTAGAAAAATAGTAATAATGAACGAATTGATAAACGAATGAATTATGAATGCGAGGCAACGAAAAATTAAAAATGAAATTAATCGCTAGATAGTTGGCAACGAAAATTAGAAGAGCGATGGCCTACTACTGAACCGAGATGGATCTGCAGATGGAAAAAGATGGAACAAAGTAGACATTGAAAAACGGAAAGAGTTGAACCATCAGTCTTGTGATTGAATTTGACGAGAGTGGATAGTGAAAATGAAACAAGTAGTTGAATTTGGATGTTGAAATATAATGAAATAGAGAAATAATCCGTGAGATCACGACAATGGCGCAAGTCGGTAAAATATAATGGCGAAATATTTGAAGAGAGTGGTGATAATTAAAAGCTTTTTGTTTTTATTTTAAAATAGGAAGTGATATCTTGTTGTAGCTCTTTACTCAGAGTAAGGATGGCGTACCATATTAATAGAATACCCCATATTGGAAAGTTTATTACAGAATAGCGATTATATGTCGCGGTTTTTCTTTTGTCAAACAATGATGCAAAATAACGTTGAATTAATATTGATCAGGTTGTTAATATAATAGCGATTGCCTTTCGAATAATGCTATAATAATAGCGATTTCGGAGAGTGAGATATATTGAGGATAAGGAGAATTAAATCTATGAGGTTAACATCAGTAACAAAAAGTGTTTCGTAAATATCGAGGTTTGTGAAAGAAACTAGATGGTGGTTTCATATCAAAGATGGATTGCTTCCATGTCATTGGAATAATTTATGTTGTTAAACTTTCTGTGAAAGATAGTGATTATTTGTCGATGTTTTACACGAATAGTGGCTGAAAATTGACCAGATTGACAAGCAATTGTTATTTCATATTGGAGTTTTACTTCAGATAAAGTTATCGTTCCATTTCGTTGGATATCATGGCTACTAAACCAAAAGTTATGAGTTTTGCATGGTTCATTACAATTTTGTCTTGTGAAACACATTTTTTTTTTTTGACACCTTCTACGAGATATCGAGACATATTGGAAAAGTTGTTGATTAGTTCTTAGAGGTTAGTTGTTATAAAAAGAGCATTACATCGTAACCTATGGTGCAAAATAGTTACACCGTGTCGTAGGTATCGAGATTATTGAGGATTGGAGTATATTTTTGGAATCGTTGTGTGCAGTAGTAAAGTATGCAAAATAAAATAGTTTCATATCTTGTCTTTGAGAGACATGGATACGATTTCATAAGAGTAGATACGATTTCTTAAAATTTTCTCAGCATGGAGGACTGAGTCATTGAGGAAATTTCTTGCAAACGGATCAGATTCAATAAGACTCTCTGTGTGGAAGATCAATATGGAGATGGGAATAAAAGATTTCAGTATAGAGATGAGAATACAAGATTTCCCGAGTGAAAGACCTCAATTACTAAGTACTTCTCAGAGCGGAAGACACAAATGAAATATTCCTTGAGAAGAAATATTGTTATTCATAGAGGTTCTCAGAGATGGCGTCTCACGTCGAGAGAATAGTCAATATTGAAAATTGATTAAAAATAGTGATTAGTTATCGCGGTTTCTCGCCAAACAATGTTAGGGAAATGGCGTTGGTATAAGTTTGCTATACTTGGTCTTTGTATCGATGAATTTTTGAAGTTCTTTTTCTACACCTTCTACATTGTGGTATTCAGATAATTTTGGAAAGGTTGTCGATTGGTTCTGTGAGGTTAAGTAGTAGAAATATCGTCACTATAGTATCACGTATCGTATGGTACAAAATAGTTACACCGTGTCTTAGGTATCAAGATTGATAAGTGTTGGAATATAATCATCGAGTCCTTCTGATTAGTAGACAAGTAGAGTAGATGCAATTTTTAAGATTTTCTCATAATGGAAGACTTAGTATTAAGGAGATTTTATAGACATTGAAAGATTCCAAAGAAGTCCTCCTTTACTAAGTGCTTATCTGAGTGGAATCCTCGATGAAGTTCCCTGAGAGGAACGGCACAGATGCAATGAGGTGGAAGACCTCCTTTAAAAGGTGCTTATCTGAGTGGAATTCTCGATGAAGTTCCCTGAGAGGAACGGCACAGTTACAATGAGGTGGAAGACCTCCTTTACTAAGTGCTTCTCTGAGTGGAATCGTCGATGAAGTTCCCTGAGAGGAACAGTACAGATACAATGAGGTGGAAGTCCTCCTTTACTAAGTGCTTATCCGAGTGGAATCCTCGATGAAGTTCCCCGAGAGGAACGGTACAGATGCAATGAGGTGGAAGACCTCCTTTACTAAGTGCTTATCTGAGTGGAATCCTCGATGGAGTTCCCTGAGAGGAACGGCACAGATGCAATGAGGTGGAAGACCTTCTTTACTAAGTGTTTATCTGAGTGGAATCCTCGATGAAGTTCCCTGAGAGGAACGGCACAGCTGGAATGAGATGGAAGACTAAGTGCTTATCTGAGCTTATCCTTTACTAAGTGCTTATCTGAGTGGAATCCACAATGAAGTTCCCTGAGAGGAACGGTACAGATGCAATGAGGTGGAAGACCACCTTTACTAAGTGCATATCAGAGTGGAATCCTCGATAAAGTTTCCTTAGAGGAACGGCACAGATGCAATGAGGTGGAAGACCTCCTTTACTAAGTGATTATCCGAGTGGAATCCTCGATGAAGTTCCCTGAGAGGAACGGCACAGGTGCAATGAGGTGGAAGACCTCCTTTACTAAGTGCTTATCCGAGTGGAATCCTCGATGAAGTTTCCTGAGAGGAACAGTACAGATGCAATGAGGTGGAAGACCTCCTTTACTAAGTTCTTCTGAGTGAAATCCTCGATGAAGTTCCCTGACAGGACCGGCACAGCTGGAATGAGGTGGAAGGCCTCCTTTACTAAGAGCTTATCTGAGTGGAATCCTCGATGAAGTTCCCTGAGAGGAACGGCACAGATGCAATGAGGTGAAAGACCTCCTTTACTAAGTGCTTATCTGAGTGGAAACCTCGATGAAGTTTCCTGAGAGGAACGGCACTTTACTAAGTGTTTTTTTCCCGATCCGATTAAACGATCCTTCGAGAGGAATGGTTTGATTACTAAGTCCTCTTTGAGTATATAAAAAAGGAAGAATAACAATGGTGAGGAGGAGAGAAAGAGTTGATACATAAAAGATATTTGGAAGGGAACACGTACGTTATTAGGATCTTTTCCGAGTTGAAGGAATTCTTTGTAAGGAATGGTAAAGATTAGAAGATATTGTCTGAGAGAAAGAACAATATGAAAATTTAAATTAAAGATTCCCCAAATTCATAAGATATACATATTCGGGTGGGAGACACATTTGTAAATATACTTTCTGAAAGGAAGTATTCATATGGAAAGAGATTCCCTGAGAGGAAGACACAGGGTTCTAAAGTTTTATTTAAGTGAAGGAATAGGTGTTTGAAGAAATTCCCTATGGGGAACGTTACACATTCCACATGTGTTCCTAAATGGAATACAACCCCAGGGAAACAATTGTTATTCATTCTTTTAAATTATAACTATTTTTCGTTATGTATTTGTACATCGCGGATATGTTGGATGTGGAGCAACGAAACGGATCCTTCGAGAATTTTTCTAGTGGACAAATATATCGTAAGAAGCTTCAATTTTGAGGATGGTATCGGGAACACGGCGTTATTCATCATCACCACCAACACAGTCAAACCTGAGAATCGGCGTAACTCGGTGCTAACAAAGCTGAAAAGAACCACGCAAAAAGCAGATCATCCTTAACGTTTGGATTGAAGACGGCTGATCAAGGAGTTCAAATACGCTGCTCGGGTTTGGCCTGTCCATGTTACTATGTTTGCCTATGTTCAATATTTCCAGCACTGTTGATAATTTTTCCAGCATGTTCGAGAGCACATAGTCATATTTTCTACGGATGGACGGATGATTGGAATGTTGTTGTAGAAACTGCGGCTGAAAGTTCTGCACAGAAAGCAGATCAACTTTAACGACTGGATTGAAGAGCCAATGGACGATCAAGGACAGAAAAAGGCCTTACAAGATTGTTGTTGAAGATATTGTTTTAGAAGTTGCAGCTTGTCTCGAAGGTACAGAGCGACAATCGAATGTAGACGATGTAATGGACGAAATCTTAGCGGTAGCTTCAATCGTGACCGAGCTAAAATTTCTGTATTTGTCGAAATTATCCCGAAAACACGAGCACTATTCAGTTTTGGAGCAGTCGGGATTGATAAGAAGAAACAGTTGGAGCATACGTACGGGATAGCTGCTCGGAGCCGAACTTATAATTCAACGGAGAAGGTAGCCTCAGGATACTAGTATGCGCAAAAAAGTTGTTTACACCTTTTTGAACAGAGACATCTTTCGACCCCGGATTCATAACTATTCGTGGATGAAATTCAGACAGCATCTGGAGTGGACGCAGTCCTGAATGTGGCCTAATAGTCTGCATTGTTTTGAGTCAGAATCTATTCAGAAATGACTTAACAACTCGATCAGAAAAACTGCACCTTATATCGCATGAACGGGCATATCGCAGAATCATCAGTTGTAAAGCCACGAAGTGATTTCTTCAAAAGTTCCCCAGAGTTCAATACCAAATACGGGGAGGACAAAGGAGCGAGAATTATAATCTGTTCGTCTGTGTGCAAAATCAAATGAAGCCATCGAGTGACAGAATCTAGGTGTTATAAAGGTTATGGCGGTTGCGAAATAAGAAGCACTCCTAGATGGATAAAGATTTCGTGGAAAGTTCCCCTGCCTTTGGGATATGAGCAACTTGAACGATTGTCCCCAAAAAGGACTAGTGAATGAAGTACGTAGGATACTTATTTGCGGACGAAGATTACGAGACGAAAGAACCCAATTTAAGGGAAGGAGATTATGTAGTGAAGTTATTACCACGAAGGACTAAGAGCTACTCCACTATCTCCAGCGAATATTATACACTATCGAATAGAGTACAAAGGTGATCATCATCAATGATTTCGGACTCGTTTACTAGGAACATTAACGTAAAAATGTAAACGGTTCGGAAAACAAATTGGGAAGCAAGCCATTAAATTGCATCAGTGGCCGATAGTAATTGCATGAATGGTACTAGCAGTCCTCAACTAACAGAACCGCAAAGAATAATTAAATAACCAAGAGATAACAGGATACGGTTATGTATCACGATTGCGATGGAGAGTAGAGGTAGTGGAGGATGTAGGGATTGAGCCGAGCTGGATGAATAATTAGAAAAATAGTAATAATGAACGAATTGATAAACGAATGAATTATGAATGCGAGGCAACGAAAAATTAAAAATGAAATTAATCGCTAGATAGTTGGCAACGAAAATTAGAAGAGCGATGGCCTACTACTGAACCGAGATGGATCTGCAGATGGAAAAAGATGGAACAAAGTAGACATTGAAAAACGGAAAGAGTTGAACCATCAGTCTTGTGATTGAATTTGACGAGAGTGGATAGTGAAAATGAAACAAGTAGTTGAATTTGGATGTTGAAATATAATGAAATAGAGAAATAATCCGTGAGATCACGACAATGGCGCAAGTCGGTAAAATATAATGGCGAAATATTTGAAGAGAGTGGTGATAATTAAAAGCTTTTTGTTTTTATTTTAAAATAGGAAGTGATATCTTGTTGTAGCTCTTTACTCAGAGTAAGGATGGCGTACCATATTAATAGAATACCCCATATTGGAAAGTTTATTACAGAATAGCGATTATATGTCGCGGTTTTTCTTTTGTCAAACAATGATGCAAAATAACGTTGAATTAATATTGATCAGGTTGTTAATATAATAGCGATTGCCTTTCGAATAATGCTATAATAATAGCGATTTCGGAGAGTGAGATATATTGAGGATAAGGAGAATTAAATCTATGAGGTTAACATCAGTAACAAAAAGTGTTTCGTAAATATCGAGGTTTGTGAAAGAAACTAGATGGTGGTTTCATATCAAAGATGGATTGCTTCCATGTCATTGGAATAATTTATGTTGTTAAACTTTCTGTGAAAGATAGTGATTATTTGTCGATGTTTTACACGAATAGTGGCTGAAAATTGACCAGATTGACAAGCAATTGTTATTTCATATTGGAGTTTTACTTCAGATAAAGTTATCGTTCCATTTCGTTGGATATCATGGCTACTAAACCAAAAGTTATGAGTTTTGCATGGTTCATTACAATTTTGTCTTGTGAAACACATTTTTTTTTTTTGACACCTTCTACGAGATATCGAGACATATTGGAAAAGTTGTTGATTAGTTCTTAGAGGTTAGTTGTTATAAAAAGAGCATTACATCGTAACCTATGGTGCAAAATAGTTACACCGTGTCGTAGGTATCGAGATTATTGAGGATTGGAGTATATTTTTGGAATCGTTGTGTGCAGTAGTAAAGTATGCAAAATAAAATAGTTTCATATCTTGTCTTTGAGAGACATGGATACGATTTCATAAGAGTAGATACGATTTCTTAAAATTTTCTCAGCATGGAGGACTGAGTCATTGAGGAAATTTCTTGCAAACGGATCAGATTCAATAAGACTCTCTGTGTGGAAGATCAATATGGAGATGGGAATAAAAGATTTCAGTATAGAGATGAGAATACAAGATTTCCCGAGTGAAAGACCTCAATTACTAAGTACTTCTCAGAGCGGAAGACACAAATGAAATATTCCTTGAGAAGAAATATTGTTATTCATAGAGGTTCTCAGAGATGGCGTCTCACGTCGAGAGAATAGTCAATATTGAAAATTGATTAAAAATAGTGATTAGTTATCGCGGTTTCTCGCCAAACAATGTTAGGGAAATGGCGTTGGTATAAGTTTGCTATACTTGGTCTTTGTATCGATGAATTTTTGAAGTTCTTTTTCTACACCTTCTACATTGTGGTATTCAGATAATTTTGGAAAGGTTGTCGATTGGTTCTGTGAGGTTAAGTAGTAGAAATATCGTCACTATAGTATCACGTATCGTATGGTACAAAATAGTTACACCGTGTCTTAGGTATCAAGATTGATAAGTGTTGGAATATAATCATCGAGTCCTTTTGATTAGTAGACAAGTAGAGTAGATGCAATTTTTAAGATTTTCTCATAATGGAAGACTTAGTATTAAGGAGATTTTATAGACATTGAAAGATTCCAAAGAAGTCCTCCTTTACTAAGTGCTTATCTGAGTGGAATCCTCGATGAAGTTCCCTGAGAGGAACGGCACAGATGCAATGAGGTGGAAGACCTCCTTTAAAAGGTGCTTATCTGAGTGGAATTCTCGATGAAGTTCCCTGAGAGGAACGGCACAGTTACAATGAGGTGGAAGACCTCCTTTACTAAGTGCTTCTCTGAGTGGAATCCTCGATGAAGTTCCCTGAGAGGAACAGTACAGATACAATGAGGTGGAAGTCCTCCTTTACTAAGTGCTTATCCGAGTGGAATCCTCGATGAAGTTCCCCGAGAGGAACGGTACAGATGCAATGAGGTGGAAGACCTCCTTTACTAAGTGCTTATCTGAGTGGAATCCTCGATGGAGTTCCCTGAGAGGAACGGCACAGATGCAATGAGGTGGAAGACCTTCTTTACTAAGTGTTTATCTGAGTGGAATCCTCGATGAAGTTCCCTGAGAGGAACGGCACAGCTGGAATGAGATGGAAGACTAAGTGCTTATCTGAGCTTATCCTTTACTAAGTGCTTATCTGAGTGGAATCCACAATGAAGTTCCCTGAGAGGAACGGTACAGATGCAATGAGGTGGAAGACCACCTTTACTAAGTGCATATCAGAGTGGAATCCTCGATGAAGTTTCCTTAGAGGAACGGCACAGATGCAATGAGGTGGAAGACCTCCTTTACTAAGTGATTATCCGAGTGGAATCCTCGATGAAGTTCCCTGAGAGGAACGGCACAGGTGCAATGAGGTGGAAGACCTCCTTTACTAAGTGCTTATCCGAGTGGAATCCTCGATGAAGTTTCCTGAGAGGAACAGTACAGATGCAATGAGGTGGAAGACCTCCTTTACTAAGTTCTTCTGAGTGAAATCCTCGATGAAGTTCCCTGACAGGACCGGCACAGCTGGAATGAGGTGGAAGGCCTCCTTTACTAAGAGCTTATCTGAGTGGAATCCTCGATGAAGTTCCCTGAGAGGAACGGCACAGATGCAATGAGGTGAAAGACCTCCTTTACTAAGTGCTTATCTGAGTGGAAACCTCGATGGAGTTCCCTGAGAGGAACGGCACTTTACTAAGTGTTTTTTTTTCCGATCCGATTAAACGATCCTTCGAGAGGAATGGTTTGATTACTAAGTCCTCTTTGAGTATATAAAAAAGGAAGAATAACAATGGTGAGGAGGAGAGAAAGAGTTGATACATAAAAGATATTTGGAAGGGAACACGTACGTTACTAGGATCTTTTCCGAGTTGAAGGAATTCTTTGTAAGGAATGGTAAAGATTAGAAGATATTGTCTGAGAGAAAGAACAATATGAAAATTTAAATTAAAGATTCCCCAAATTCATAAGATATACATATTCGGGTGGGAGACACATTTGTAAATATACTTTCTGAAAGGAAGTATTCATATGGAAAGAGATTCCCTGAGAGGAAGACACAGGGTTCTAAAGTTTTATTTAAGTGAAGGAATAGGTGTTTGAAGAAATTCCCTATGGGGAACGTTACACATTCCACATGTGTTCCTAAATGGAATACAACCCCAGGGAAACAATTGTTATTCATTCTTTTAAATTATAACTATTTTTCGTTATGTATTTGTACATCGCGGATATGTTGGATGTGGAGCAACGAAACGGATCCTTCGAGAATTTTTCTAGTGGACAAATATATCGTAAGAAGCTTCAATTTTGAGGATGGTATCGGGAACACGGCGTTATTCATCATCACCACCAACACAGTCAAACCTGAGAATCGGCGTAACTCGGTGCTAACAAAGCTGAAAAGAACCACGCAAAAAGCAGATCATCCTTAACGTTTGGATTGAAGACGGCTGATCAAGGAGTTCAAATACGCTGCTCGGGTTTGGCCTGTCCATGTTACTATGTTTGCCTATGTTCAATATTTCCAGCACTGTTGATAATTTTTCCAGCATGTTCGAGAGCACATAGTCATATTTTCTACGGATGGACGGATGATTGGAATGTTGTTGTAGAAACTGCGGCTGAAAGTTCTGCACAGAAAGCAGATCAACTTTAACGACTGGATTGAAGAGCCAATGGACGATCAAGGACAGAAAAAGGCCTTACAAGATTGTTGTTGAAGATATTGTTTTAGAAGTTGCAGCTTGTCTCGAAGGTACAGAGCGACAATCGAATGTAGACGATGTAATGGACGAAATCTTAGCGGTAGCTTCAATCGTGACCGAGCTAAAATTTCTGTATTTGTCGAAATTATCCCGAAAACACGAGCACTATTCAGTTTTGGAGCAGTCGGGATTGATAAGAAGAAACAGTTGGAGCATACGTACAGGATAGCTGCTCGGAGCCGAACTTATAATTCAACGGAGAAGGTAGCCTCAGGATACTAGTATGCGCAAAAAAGTTGTTTACACCTTTTTGAACAGAGACATCTTTCGACCCCGGATTCATAACTATTCGTGGATGAAATTCAGACAGCATCTGGAGTGGACGCAGTCCTGAATGTGGCCTAATAGTCTGCATTGTTTTGAGTCAGAATCTATTCAGAAATGACTTAACAACTCGATCAGAAAAACTGCACCTTATATCGCATGAACGGGCATATCGCAGAATCATCAGTTGTAAAGCCACGAAGTGATTTCTTCAAAAGTTCCCCAGAGTTCAATACCAAATACGGGGAGGACAAAGGAGCGAGAATTATAATCTGTTCGTCTGTGTGCAAAATCAAATGAAACCATCGAGTGACAGAATCTAGGTGTTATAAAGGTTATGGCGGTTGCGAAATAAGAAGCACTCCTAGATGGATAAAGATTTCGTGGAAAGTTCCCCTGCCTTTGGGATATGAGCAACTTGAACGATTGTCCCCAAAAAGGACTAGTGAATGAAGTACGTAGGATACTTATTTGCGGACGAAGATTACGAGACGAAAGAACCCAATTTAAGGGAAGGAGATTATGTAGTGAAGTTATTACCACGAAGGACTAAGAGCTACTCCACTATCTCCAGCGAATATTATACACTATCGAATAGAGTACAAAGGTGATCATCATCAATGATTTCGGACTCGTTTACTAGGAACATTAACGTAAAAATGTAAACGGTTCGGAAAACAAATTGGGAAGCAAGCCATTAAATTGCATCAGTGGCCGATAGTAATTGCATGAATGGTACTAGCAGTCCTCAACTAACAGAACCGCAAAGAATAATTAAATAACCAAGAGATAACAGGATACGGTTATGTATCACGATTGCGATGGAGAGTAGAGGTAGTGGAGGATGTAGGGATTGAGCCGAGCTGGATGAATAATTAGAAAAATAGTAATAATGAACGAATTGATAAACGAATGAATTATGAATGCGAGGCAACGAAAAATTAAAAATGAAATTAATCGCTAGATAGTTGGCAACGAAAATTAGAAGAGCGATGGCCTACTACTGAACCGAGATGGATCTGCAGATGGAAAAAGATGGAACAAAGTAGACATTGAAAAACGGAAAGAGTTGAACCATCAGTCTTGTGATTGAATTTGACGAGAGTGGATAGTGAAAATGAAACAAGTAGTTGAATTTGGATGTTGAAATATAATGAAATAGAGAAATAATCCGTGAGATCACGACAGATACATTGGTAGCTCTTTTCGTCTTCTTGCAAGCATCGTTGAGGAAATGTTTGTTCCGACTAAGAAGATTCCAATGAAATACGATAAAGTGCTGCTCAAAACTGCGTCACTCGCAAAAAAAGATTAGTTTCCCATCGAAACTAAACTTTGGCAAAACCCTTCGCAGTCGTTTAGGTGGGCCTTAGAAAGCACACTTTGTATATTTTTCATTTAAGCCTTCCTTAACGACGATCTTCACAGGCGTAAATAATAGCGCGCCCGTTTCCTGGACACTCTTTCACGTTTTACGATTCGCTCCTTCTCGGAAGATGAGACATGGGGGGTTTCGCTTTAGATCTATTGGTTTCTTTACAGGTCACTGTTTTTATTTTTTGTTGGTGCAACTTACTTGGAAGACTTTTGCCTTAACGGACTAAGGCTATCTAAGTAGGAAGTCTCCCAGGATCGTAAACGGCTGCAGTGTCGGTCTTTTGCCTCTTTCCAACACAGAAGAGTACAAATAAAGGCTCACAAGGGACGTACCGACAGCGACGTGGGGCCGTAAAAAAAACACTACTTTAAAGTGAACACTTTTTGTGCGTTCCAGAGACGCACCACCATCAAAACCATATCAGCCACCACCATCCGTGGGGACATAAAATAAGCCGTCCGCGCCGGAAGAGGCAGAGAAAACCCGAGGCGCGTCAAGGTAAGAAGTTGTTATCAAGATTTTCGCCGACGAGAATCCACCGATACCGGGAAGACGAAAGCTTGCAGACGGGGGGTTTTAACACCGGAAGGTGGCCAAAAAGTACGAATAGGTCTGGTTGTTGTTGTGTTTGTCCCTTCTTCTTTCCGTTCACTTTGATCGCGATCCCCTCGGGAAACAGAAGCGTACCTTTAGAATTAATCGATCTGGCCAACACGGCTTAGCGTTGAAAGAGCACTGTTTTTTCCCTTAATTCCACAATCTGCCTGTAGTACTTAAAAGCATTTGCTTGTACAGAAAAGATTGGTAAGATGTTGAGATATTTCATCGCTGATCGGATAAAGTCAACAAAATAAAAAAGGAATATAAGGACCCCGGTCGAGTTCAAAAGATCGATTGAGATTGAACTATCTCCATCAGATAAGGGAAAAAAACCGATGTTCAATTAAAACTTCAACCGGCCAGCGTTTCAATTCAAGGGTGTTCAAGGGAAATATGATCCTGTTCTCTTCCACCACCAGGAATTTGCAGTGGGGCTGTATCAATTTTTCAACACTCAACACTCGTCAGGGAATAGGGAGGGTGAGGGAAACGAAAGGGAACGCGAAAAGTGGTACAACTATTTTATGCTCCGATATGAGGCGACCGAGTGGATCGTCGGGCCAGAAATTGGCAAGTGACGGTGATGATGGGAAGTAATCAACTTGTCGTTAAATATGACATTTATTAATTGCTCTTCGGTGCAGCTCGGCGAAAGTGGGATCGCATAATCGAATCGCCATCTTTGCTGTCTGCGTTGCCATGGTGAAGAATGTGAAGTTGATCCAATTTTTCCCAAACAACGCGGACGCGCTTGTAAAAAATTAACCGTGTTCTCCTCAATCATTCGATTTTCTGATTTGGGGCATTTTTTCAGTTGAACAAGGACATCCCATGTTAAAGTCATCAATTTGATTACAACAGAGTTTGCTTTGCGAAAAAAATCTTTCAACTGTAATCGTGAAGCGGTTGTCAAAGCGAAATTCAACCATCCTATATCCTGGTGGTTAAAAATCCCACCGACCGTATAACGTGATGTTTGTATTTAAAACTTTCCTTCAAAGGAGTTTTGTCGTGCAGAAGATTGAACCAAACTTCCTACGAAAAGTATTTCCAAATCGAAAACCCGGATCGGATCTAAAATCCAATAAATAACGCGACACAACACAGACAAGCGTTAAAGCAAACTGCCTTCATAAATCGGAAGTCGATCCCATCGGGCGGGGACAATTTTTCTCGCCCGGCCGAGGGGCACGTTTGCGCAGCATAAACACGACAAAAGCGTAGCATAGAATGGCGCATAAATTTCCCGCTGTGCCCGCGATAGAATCTCACACACCCGGCTGTATCAACAAAGGCATTCCAATTCAGGCGGAACTTGGCACAATAGGCTGTTGGAAGGAGTTGTGGGTTTAGCGTTTTCTTATTTTAGTTTCTCTTTCTTTGCCACATCTCTCCCACACACATGAGAGTTAAGTTATGTTTCTTTTTCCTTTACATTGTTGCGAACTCTCCGGGAACTTGTAGGATGATTAAATTGATTTTATTTTTCACGGCATTAGTCTTTTTTTAACTATTAGTAAAAATAAAAGACGAACCCCATCGCTCGCACGACCTGCCTTTGCCATTTTGAGGCTTGTTATCATCATCAATAGCTTGGTTTGGCCAATAAATCCATGGCTAGAGGAAACAAACTAGCCCACAGGTTGGCAGCAACGCGTACCACCGGCCATCGGACAAGGTTTATGGATGCTATTAGCATAGTTCGACCGGATCCAGGCTAATCTCCAGCTGCCCCGGCTACAGCTGACACTTGTTTGCGTGAAATGACACCGGTGTGTCAGTTTAATTTTGCACCACTTTACCCGCCCAGCCGTATTTCTGTTCCTATTTCTCGGGGCCTATCTGCCCTGGGGCTCTGGAAAGATATGAGCCAGCACTCCGTTTTACTAACCTACGCTAGAACCACGCTGATGATTAATACAGGCACACATGGATGGATTTTGGAACCGCGCCGGGAAAACCAGTTCCACCCCGCGTGTGTCCCCGCGCGTTAATGAAGACTGGTCGCGCGAGTTCGCGTCCAACTTTGTCGACCGGTTTCGGTTTATGATTGCTTCAATTAAATCCATCGTAAATTATCCTCTCCGCTTTCCCAGGGCCGCGATCCTGCGATGTCGCCTATGAGGTATCTTTCGCGCGCTGGACCGAGGTTCCACACCGTCGTCTCTGGATGATGCCGAGGACTATGATGATGTTTCAAATAACATTTATGAAGTCGTAAAGTGGAAATCAAATCGTAATAATTGATAATAAAAACTGCGAAACCACCTGCATAAAATATGATCCACCATCGGGGTTGATGGTTTGGCCCTGGGAGTGGCGCAGATCATTCGTTCCCGACACCGAAAGGACACGTTTTAAATTCGGACCACGCGTTGGGCGGTGTGGCTTCATTCCTTCCGTAAGAAAACGGCAACTCGATGATCGTCGTCTTCGCTGTGTGAAGGAGGAGTTGCATTTGCATATGAATAGGCGACCGAAAGTGAGATTGCCAACGCAATGGCGAGCTGGCTAACGAGATGGTGGCATAAATTTAGCCCTTACGCACGTCTAAGATGATATATCTTACATTAATACAATGTTATCAGAGGGCACCACGCTTGTCAAAATGAAGTTCTACCTGATCCAACATTCGTTCGAAAGATTTATAAGAATGAATATCTCACAGAAAAACTGAAAAACAAATGGATCCTACTGAGCTTGGACCTCGAAGTGTCACAAACACACACTCTTACTCCGGACACCACCAGACCATGCCGGGCACGTGCCCTTAGATGAATGGGCAAATAACCTTTAGTTTTAATTTCACCATAAATTCAACGCCGCCATTCGTTGGTTGTTCGCTTCTATTGGCCTCGGTCTGGTCATTGCTTGATTGCGCATTTCAATAAAATCCTATGTTTGTAATATATTTCCTCACAGCCCATTTCCATCGGGAAGGGTTCGATCCATTGCAGGAACTGGACGAGACCTTCGCCCGGAGGCCTTGCAAGTTGAAGTTGAACGTTCAGTGCCGCATGCTTCCCCACGATGGTGGCAATTAAAAGACTTCAAATATTTGGGTTCGTAATGCTCGTCGCGTATATGGGATATTCTTCCAGTTTCATCCGTCGCCGTCGTTGATGGTTACCGCTTCGCATCTAAAATCAAACCGTAAGGTATTAAATTCGTTTCATTAACCCTACTCCTTCCTCAACCGAACCCTATAGAAATGCCTGAAAAGTAAATTGCAAACAGTCTTCCGTGCCTCGCTATGACCATCTTGAGTGAAATTTGCTGAATATAGACATTCGTCTTTCCCATCCCCAGCGCTGTGCTTCCTCTTTCCCCCCTACCATCTGCTCGACAGCTTAATTTTAACGCACGCACCCAACGGACACTTTTCTCAAGTAGCCGCCCCCATGTGCCCAAAGAAGGAACCTCACAGGCGAGGCGAGCCTTAGGCTTTTTAGGGTACTCCGAAAGGGTACTAGGCGATACCGTGGGGGTGGTAGATGCGGCACGTCTTGAAACCAACATCTCATTGCACTTCAACCCACATCCTTCATTTTTACTTCCATCTGTTTTGCCTGCGGCCTGCCTCGCCGCCATAAACGGTCCGAACGAAATTAAATGAAATGCACCGATTTGGTCAGAGATCGTTTAATTGTGATAGAGGACGTATACACACTGCACATCGTTACTGCAATGATTTATGGAATTAAAATCACGACCGGTCGAAGAGGTGGGACCTAAAGCCATACCCCGTGTGCACATACCAGGGAAACGGTATAATTTATCGTTAGAGTACAGCCAGCCTTTGTACCCTTTTTGTTGGCAACAATTTATTCATAAATAATTATTTTTCCAGCTGAAGTGGTTTTATAATTCCATAAATTTCTCATTCTTGAAATGTCACATAAAGTGGATTCATTGCATAAAACCATTCACAGAACTTTCTGCATTGCTGCAAAAGTTAAGTTAAGCATTACAAACAAAATCAAAACATTGAAAACACCTTGTAAATGTGTGTGACGTTGTGTTCGATCCGTATTCTTCACCACTTACTGAAGCGAGAATAAATCAATCAAGACCCGTTAAGGTCCACCCGAAGAACGAGGAACCCAAAAATGTGTCCACCGGAGCCAACGCCGACTCCGATTTCGGTGTTCGCCCGAATGGGCTGCTGCTGCTGGTGGCGATTCCCTTTTATGGGATGCGCATAAATTTACACACGTTGGAACGGTTTACGTAGGCTACTACGATCGCCTATGTTCTGCTTCATTAGGCCGCTACCTGGTGCAGCGTAACGACGAATGAACCGGAGGCAGTATGTAGCCAAGCGATGACAACCGGACACAACACCAACGACAGTCACACTGTTTCGGCAGCTCGCAGGATCTGATACCCTTATCGGGAGAACGACACAAGGCACGGTACAACAACGATGCTCTACAACCTGCTCGCTGCCACTGGAAAGGAAAATTCATTATCAAAGCGGATCATTATGCCAAATCGATCGCGGACTGTAACGCGGCAGGAAACGATCAATTTCGTTCGATTTCATCAGATTGGTCGGTGCTCTAGAAGACGAGAAGATAAGACTGGCGCTCCGAAAACACCCTGTGATGGTGGTTGCAAAAACCGTTCCTCCACCGAGTGACTGATGCTGTTGTGACGTTCGCTTGGTGGATTATGCAAATGTCACTCGCGCACGCCTGCCTGCCAGCGGAGCATGCGGTTTCTTAATTAAGCGGAAGGGGACCAGGACCGGGCGCGTTCCACCATTTTCCCATAAGCCACCAACTACAAAACACACGCGCCTCTATTCTTTTGTCGGGAAAGGTTGCCTCCGGCGATGGCGACAACGACGGCCGCCATATCATTGGCCATTTTGTGCACCATTTTAAGCGTAGGTCCGCGGGTGGCTTTCGATCACAAATCGATTACGGACGGCCGAATTCGGTCTCCTGGAGGAGACGCCGTAGGTTTTCGCTTTTGTTATCAGACAACCACCCGCTTGGAAGGTGTCAGTTCGTTAAATTTTATAATTATTTACCCGATTTTATTTACGGTTGTTCGTTTTTGCTCCACTCATTTCCGCAACAAACGACAAAATCCAATCAGCATAAGTTATCATTGATAAATCGTCTTCCAATAACTGTTTAGACCTCGCGATAAGGCGTTAGTATCGTTTGAATATTTTTTTCACTCCCCTGGCTATGTCAAAGATTACCACAAATTTACAGTCTTTAATCGCCTAAAGTGGCTTAGCTCCTCTGGTTGGTTAAAATGTTTAGCCAAAAAAAAACATTGTGCCACCGCTTGGCCTTTCCGGAGAAGACGCCGCTTCTTATCGGACCGCGAAATGAGTGACGTTTGCCTTATCTTGCACAACCTTCACGCTGAGTGGGTGTTTCACACTTCCTAGACAGCAGTATAAATTGGACGCTCAAAGACCTCAACAAAGTGTGTGGGAAGAGAATTTCCGCCTTATCGCGGTTATGAAATTTATGGTGCATCTTTCGATGGAATGGAAACCATGTTCCGCTAAATAAAATCTCCTTAAGTATATTTTATGGCAAACCGAAAGACTCCGAGGGGATCTTTTAAGGTAAATTGAACCATTTATCATGTACGCAAATAAATGATCTGTTAAACATCATCCTTGAACGATCCTCGCATCGCGTTACGGTCGTGAAAATTGCATTCCTTTGCCGTAACCCGAACGACGCCTTCGGCTGCTGCTGCAGATGATGATGCATTGTGACGTCGATGCGTAAAATTACGTAGTGCACTTGCACTGCAAATGCGCACCACGCTAAAGGTTGATAGGTGACAACAGGCGGTCGTCTCCAAAACGGCGAGTCGTGTGTTAGCGCGTGCATGTTGGCGCCAACCCGAGCGCAAGGCTGCCTTTCTTCTCGGGAGGACCAGTTGTGGATCGCACGAATTTGAACCCTCCCCGAACCGGGCGATGATTAATTACTTACAATAATCGACCGACCAACCAAAGCCGAATGTCATTAATCCGGCGTACGCGGCCACGGACCCGCCAGAATGGCGTCAAAATTGCAGTTTTTAGCGCCACCCGATGATGTCGACGGGATCTACCGCATTCCGGCGGCCTGGCGAGGTTGGCCAAAAATATCCACACAAAGCGCTTGGCCAAAGGCGGGGAACATCGGAGAGATATGATCCGCATATATGGCCATTGACGTAGCATAGGTAAGTTCCCTGTTACACACATTTGGTTGAAACTGTCCTTCAAAAACGAATCGCACCTTTCCTTCGGTTGTAAAGTTTCAAATTTCTCATCCAACATTCACCCCACGGAGGGTCGTTCAGGCGAGCCTTTGCGTTTTGCGTACGAAAACACGTGTTAAATTAAAATTACATCACATAAATCATCGCGCGCAGTACACCTTTTGTTTTCAGTTCTCCCTCTTGGGTCCCCCCACCCCTTGGGTGATCGTGAGACCGAAACAAACCCAACGCTACTGATCATTGTTGCATTTACTAAACTGCTGCCCGAACTGCACACAAATCCACGTCGGTATTCAACCCTCTCTCAACCCCCTTCGCCGGAACCGGTTACACGTGTAATTTAATCGTTTGTAGCCTGTCGGCAGCTTGCACTGTTGAGTTCGGTCATGGCATTTTGAATTTACGGCCAACCGAGGGCTGTTTTGTAAAATTAAACGTTTAATCGAAATCAAATCGCATTTAAAATGGGGGGAAAATGAACAAGTACGTGCGTGGAGAAGGTGTTTGAATTATGATTTCTTCCACATTTGTAATTCATATCATCGAACTAGGAAAACTTAACGAAACCTTCAAATCAATGGGCAAAGTTAAGGCCCCTAAGAATCCAATCGAAGTGGAAGTGAACAATGAAAAACAAAAAAACGCTCAAACCTCACCCAACGGCCAGCTCAAAATCGATTGCAAACAATCAGTGGGCGGCCCTAGGATCGATTAGCATTGTAATCGATACTTCTCTAATGATGGTTCGAGCACTATGCACTGTAATAAATGCATGCCGCTAAATGGCAAGGCCTGGAGGAAAATGAAAAAAAAATGGAATATTAAGCAGCCACTTCTGCGTCCTAAAGTGCGTGGATCGCTGCAGCCTCAGTCCCGGTATCGACACACGGCGGGCCCACTCGAGCACTCCGTGTGGTGGCCAAAGATGTGTGCCTACACCCAACCACCCACCCACGCCACAATTGCCGGTGTGCCCACACGCCGAACGCTGGAACCATCAAACCATCTCCTTTCACGTCGAACGATCTCCGCCGGCCGGTTCTTATGATTTGCGCTTTTATTTCCATATACTTTTCCGACCCGTTAAAACGAAAGAGCGGGAGGGGGAGTAATGCGAGCGGAGCGTGTTTTATTTGTCTTTTCAATGGGCAAAGCATGGCCAACGACGTATTTCCTCTTGAAAATCTCTCCAGAACTCGGTTGAAGTCGAACGAACCGGTAGCTGCGAGCGTAGCAGGATCACTCATAAGAGTGGGGATGGGAAACAGGAACCACGGTGGGGGGGCTAAGTAAACATTATTACTCATTCACCACAAACCGCCAACGAAGCACACGCTGTGCGCCAATCGTACACGCGTGTGCACTAGGTTTTATGGGAGATATTAAGGGGAATAATTTCCCTCCCAGAACTGGACGACGGGCTAAACCAGGAGTTCCGTGTGCGAGGGTTGGGTTACTCAACTACACCCAACTGCATATTCTGCAGCCACAGCCAAGGCAATCATATAATCTAACAAGCGTTCCTGAGGCCACTCTCCTCCGTTCCAAAATCGAGCCATTCGGCTTCTGTGCGTTTGCGTGTCCCGTTTCAAAGATGAAAAGCGCGAGTTGCAGCGTCGGTCTATAAATAATTCCACACACCACCAGCATCCCCAGCATGCCGCAGCCACCCAGTGCGCTCACTTTCTTTTGTTGTTGGGTAAATCCGTGGAATGCACCGCGAAGTGGATAAATTATGCACCGACTGCCCTTCGGGTGCTGCTGCTGCTGTCATAACGGGGTCTGTGCCTTTTTCGGTCGTACAAGCAGGCGAGCGAGGGACGATGTGTAAGTGCAGTAGCTAGCAGTCGATATGACCGATCACACCATCTGCACACGAGACACGAGACACGACCGTTGTGAGCTGCGGCTACCGAAAGCGTGGCTCCAACGATTTTTGCACGCAAGCCCAGGCGCGAGTTGCAGTTTGCACTTGCGCCTTAGGTCGGCTGCCTTCTAGTTCCTTTGCATCGAGGACTGGCCTACCAGCCTAAGCCGTAACGAACATTGCTTTGAGAGAGGGTGCCGTTTCCTGCCAAATGATCGCACTTTATCATACCGACCGGTAAGGTGTCCTACCTTCGACGTGCTAAAACATACAAAAATGAAATTGGGTTATTTTTGGTGGACTGAATGCGATATCGTTTCACCATCGATAATATTGTTGATTAGCACATTGCATAATATTATTTAGTAACCAACGGGCTATATTAATGAGCTCTCATTTTTACGTGCATAGAATCTTGCCAATCCATTTGAACGCCAAATGACTGCTAAATATCCTAAATGTACATGCTTATAGCCTTTAAAGTCTTTGAGAAGGCTGTTTGAATTGGAACGCCACGATCGTGGGCCACGAAATCGAATCTTTGTGTTTGTTCAAGCAACTTTCCTTGAAGCTCAATGTCGAGCCCCCTCGGAGCAAATGAGTCACACCCTCTGAACAGTACCGAACCCGCTGCTGAAAATGACGTACCGAATCTCAATCTGGAAACGCCAAGAAACACAACCGACCAAACGGCTGGACATTGACGATGACTGAAATGCGCCAAAAGCGGATTCGATTTCACTCCCAACCGCGCGCGCCGCTAGCAAATAAGGATGCAAAGCACAGGGACAAGAGCCCTATAAAAATTGGACACCGCTCGTAATCGACCATCTGGTGTGTGTCTTGTTTTGACCCGTTGTTGAGTTGGCCTTTTTTTTATTTTTTCGGTGCTTTCCTGTAGGTTTCTGCCTTAAAAAGCACGCCTAGCCGAAAGCCGGCGTGATCGTGCGGGAGCCACGGATCGGTACCAAACACACGCCAATAATTGCAACCATTCAAGCCGCATTTAAGGCGCTCTCGACTTTTGGGGCGGGGGACCGGACTGGAAGGATGGACCGTTGTGGCTGCTGAAGCAGGCCTACATCATGATGCTCGCAGAGGTTTCGAACGATCGATCAGAAAATCTGGTGGTCGATTGCTACGAGAGCTATCGGCACTCTTCCGATGGGGGCGATCGAGAGCGGAAGCGACAGATTTTCCGTTAATCGACCATTAGCTGCCTAAGGAGCTTCCCTCGTGGCGCAATTTGTAGCGCTAGAACCTTTTTCCAGCGACGCGCGCCACCGGAGCGTAGGTTCTGTACCATTAGCCGCCCGCAAACGGTCGTAATGGGGCTAATTAGGAACAGATTGGCTTCGATCGATCGGTGCGCGCCCGGTGCGGGAACGATATCGAAATACGGGCCACAACAGGATGAGCCCGGGAAGCAGGGATGGCGGTGGACAGGGTTTTCGAGGCGGTAGCTACAACATCTTGAGATGGCGAAGTGGCACGGGATCCGTGTGTGCGATCTTCGATGACCGTGCGATCGAATCCATCCTCCCATGGTAGCTGCCATTCGTCCTCTGCTCTTCTTTCTTTTCATCCCGCCACTTAAACCCGGGAGTACCCGGGTGTTTTGTTTGCCATTTTGTGAAGTCTACCGTTCACGGGCTTCGGACGAAAGAAGCCTCCTACAGAGCCACGGCACAAGCAGCCGAACTTCGACATCGAAGGGAAAGTTTTATCTTCACTTGTCTGCGGTCACTACGGAGCAGTTTCCAGTATCGTCGCCACTGTTTGTTACTTCGGCAGCATATTTGTTTCTTCTCCTTCGCTCTTGCCTGCGAAACGCAACGCTTTGACCTTTTGGCAAGCCACGTCTAGGAGAGGCTTCAAAAGCCCATCGAAACGATGCCCCGCGGGAAAGTGATCGAGTTTTTATCAGCACACCCAACTCGTTTTCTTTTTCTGCGCGCATAGTGTTCAGCGTCGATCCACGAGGGACTTGAGTAAGACGTAACCCATCGTGTTGGTCAATCGATCCTCGCCGTGGCGCGATCCGGAAATGCGGGAAGCAACCAGATAACGGATTACTTACATTTTCCCGTGCTCAATTACAATTCCCAACGGACGGAAAGCTCTTGAAAGTGGCCATCCAAGGTGTACATTCGGAGCAGTTCGTATCTTTCAATTAAATCATATTTATCCATCTCCGGTTACGGTTTCCGTGAGGCCATTTGTGAGGACGTGGCACCCGCTCCGTCGCCCAGGCGATTATTTGCCAACAGGGGGAAATTCCTTGCGCAGCTGCCGCTGCTAGTCGAATATAGATTTTCCACCGATTGCAGCCAGACGTAAGCGATTACCATCAATCATAGTCGTATCATATCGTTTTATGTGCATCGTCGATCAACGGATACCGCTCCTCGCACGTACGTACTAACGCAGTTGCGTTAGAAGGAGGCAGGTTAATGGGGAAGATTTTCCTACTCTCGGGCGCAACGGACTGAAACCTGCACACGGTGGAAAGATGAAAAATTATGATCATTGCTTGCAGGTACAAATATTCGCTTACGAACTGTTCTGTAGATGCATGTTGGTTGCGTGCGGACGTTTAACGAAGTAAAAGGATATTTTATATTCTCCGATACTGTCTTGAGAGACATATGGTTGGAAGTGCGGTAAAATATGAGCCTGTCGGGGCCTGCGGAACGTGGCAATATTTATTCCAATTTTGTCGATTTATCTAATCTTCCATAAAATTGCATAAACCCCCCCATCTTCAAGGTGATGCATATCTTTGGTACATTGCTGACATCTTCGCAGAGCTCGTAATTGATCGTTGACCTAAATAATGCGTCACATCCATTTATGTCCATTCATACCCAAAGATTCTAAAATGCTTTTTTCTTCCAGCTGAGAAAACATTGTCCAACATGAAACGAAAACGATCCTATCAATTACTCCGGGACGCCGGGAAAATCAAAAGCAAAAACATAACTGTTTACTTCTCCCAACGAACTCCCAAAACCAACTCTTGCCAACCCAGAAAAGCATCCACACGAATGGTCTGTCTGATGGCTGATGGGAGAAAAAGAAACTCATTCACGAAAAATCGACCCCATCGCCAGAATGATTTTGTTTTGAATGGAAAGCATAAAATAATAAACGCCGTGAGCAAAAAGTCAAGTTAAACTAATATGACGACGAAGAAACGGCCGGCCGCCAGACGAGACAATAACAAGAAACCATCGGCCAAACGAGGGGGATCACTGGTGCTCATCAAGGAACCTTTTTCGGCAAACTGGGTCATACATCATCCTCCGTTAGGTTCGATTTGTGCGAAACGAGAAGATAAATCTCGTTTTCCCCCTTTTTCTTCACCCGGGACAATACAGAACATGAGCACCAGCACCGAAGGAAATATAAAAAAGGTAACGCATAAAACGCGGACAGCGGACGAAGATGGACAGATGACGGCTCCAGACTAATTATAAAAAGGAAAAAAGACCATATCTCGTAGGGAAATCCCGCGATCGGTGGCGCTATCCTTAAAAGAGCAAATGAAGCAAAACCTATAATGAACCCATCCTAAAGGCGCCTCCTCCTGTTGCCTAAGTTCAATAGTTCAAGCTGGAGGTAATTCGAAAAACGAATATCAAAGAGGCAAAAACTCGCAAAGCTCATTCACACAAAGGCCACGTTTATTGGTTTGAATAATTAATTATTTTAATCAAAAACGCACCACACCGTAAGCTGCCAACAAGATTAGGCAAGCGGTCCGTCGCGGAACGATCCGTCCTTCAAAGGCTCGATCACGACTTGTCTTGCTTCGTTTCGTCTCATTTCAAACTGAAAAGCCTTCGACATCGATGCGTGACAGAAACAAAACCGAAACAGTTTGCGAATTAATCGAAAGCCATAAACCGAAGATTTAGCTCTTTTCGCTGGGAGTATAAATAAATTGGTGGGAATCAGAAAAGCCGTTGGTCGGCAAATGATACGAGGTTTTTCAAAAAAAACATCAAACCTGAAATTCTGCCAATCCCATCGAAACCTTCCATAAAAATGTCTGCTAACGGGCTACAAATAAGAATCGTTAGGTTACATGGTGTTCCCGGCTGCAACCACAGCCTGATAGCAAGTGGTTTAAACTACACAGGAGAAACATCGAGCCTTTAGTGCACGTTTAGTGCAACCTGAGATAAAAAGCTTATCTAGCAGAACAACACTAAGGAAACTTATCGAAACCAGTCGAACCCGTTCCAGAAGCCTTTCCACGGGGAGTAATTGAACTACATTAATAAGAAATATTTTCCATTTCATAGGAGTTCCTTATGAAATAAATGTTTCCGCACTTCCTTTTGCTTAAGGGCGAGGAAGAATAAAACACAGCCGTAACCGTGCGCAATCGGAAAGCAGTTCTATGGCATTGCAATTTGCATAAAATCTTCTCGCCGAAGACACCGATATGGCCGCAAAAATATGTTCATTGCAGCACACATTAGTATGCGCACGGGCAAAGCGTTACAAATCACGCCATCTCTCACCTCGATTTGCCATTATATAGCAGGAGCCCAGGAAGAGTTTTTTCCCGGGGGGCATAAGACGGGTGCATACTACCGCGAAAATAAAACGTACACTGCCTTCGTCCACGGCGAGGGGAGTGCAGTTGTTGAGGGGGAGGCATTTTCGTTCGCGCGTAATGGCGTCATTAACCAGTCGCTACAAATTACTCAACTCACGCCCGCCTCGTGGAGCGCAATTACTTCTTCTGCGCGGCGCACAAGAACCCGTCCAGGAGTCGAGTCGAACTCCTTGCTACAAATTCACTTCAATTCAATTACATCGCGGAACGTGCGAGCATGGAGTATTTTAGAAACATAAATTGCCTTCCAATATCAATTTACCATTTTTGATGCTTTCCCTGCGACCTTCCACGCTTCCCGTCGATCGGACGCACCGTGTCCGCGTCAGTTTTACGATGTGGCTCCTTGTAACGACTTTTTTACAGCCCTCAGGGATCCCTTCTTGCTCCCTCGGGAGATAAAAATCTTCCTCCGAGCGCATAAAACCGGGCGCAAGTGATGTACGAGATTTTCGTCCCATCTCGAGCCAGTCAGTCACAGTTGTGTGCGTAAGAGTTGCGATCGCGATTAGGGGATTCGCTTCGCGTCAAGATGCATTAACCACGATGAATGGCGCGAGACGTTGGCTGGCGTTTCGAGTATCACCAACTCTTCCAGGTACACGGGCACATCTTTACGCAGCGATCGTTTGGCAGGTTTAAGGAAAGTCGAGAAACGATTAAACGTTTACGAAAATTAATTTCTTACCACCTTCTTACCATCGCTCCCTAATAATAGCGGGCCTGAGGAGGGCTCCGGCGTCGTTCAAGCTCAGGCACGAGGTGGAAGAGAATAGGAGATGTGTATGTTGTTCCTTTTGTCGTTTCGCTCCGTCCCTTCCTTCATGCAATGAATCGATCATTCTGGCTCATCTTCTTCAAACTCCCAAAAACGCATCCAAGCGAAGGGATCGTTAGGCTTCGGGGGAAAAAAATGAAACAAACCACTGGGCAATAAAAGACGAGTCAAAACGTCGAGCCACAAACCTCGAATCATCTCGCCATCGGAGCCCATCATCATCGCACCACCGTTTTCCGGTGGCAAACGGCCAGCGTCCCGATGGCGGCCAGTCAGTACTAACGGGGTTGTTTTCGGTTATGATTGTCGTGTTCGTTTCTCCCTCTGCTCCCCCCGTGCCGCTGCCACTTTCTTTTAGTGGGACTCTTTGCCAACGGCCTTCGAAGATCGGTGGACACGTCACAATGCATCCTTTCTGCACCCCTTTTGCCCGTGGCTTTCGGGAGCTTAAATTATGCTCATAATTTCTTCCGTTTTGCGTTTTAAGATCAATTTTTTTCGGAGCAAGCGAAGATGAGTGCAGGACAAAGATGACGACGACGATGATGATGATGATGGAGCACTTTGGCATTTTCCTCTTCCTTTCTTTACGCCTTTACGGGCTCCAGGGCTTCGGGTGTGTTTATGTTTCCTTTTTTGCATGTCAAGTCCGATGATTGTATGCTGCTGCGTATTGGAAAATGCATTAAAATCCCGTTCAGCTCAACTATGGCAAACATTTAGGCCTTTTTAAGGTTAAAAATCGTCTCTCGTCCTTCCTTCCATCTCTAGGGCTCTACAACACAATGCCAGATACGGAGAGGCACTACGCCTGTGGTCAGAGGTGGCTTCGCGTTTCGCTGAAATCTGGCTTCAGGTGGCCAGCTTTTTTACGGTGCGAATTATGCGAGGACGCATACACCTCAACATAATGATGAATAATTCCATTCATCAGGGAGAAAAATGGGAGTATGATGTGCTTCCACTACGACAAAGCACACACACGACTGTAGGCACGATCCGGAGCACAGGAATACACACAGTAAATGCTCGATTTACCCTTGGCCAAAGTGATACCGATCACGGTCAGAACTCATCCATCAGTATGAAGCTCAGGAACATACAGTCCAACTTTTTCGGAACAGTTATTTGTCGAATTTTGGTTTGTGTTTTCGAGGGTTCTCGTTTCCATACTTCTCCGAAATAATTCATTCCATCTGGAGATTAATTTTGAATTGACTTTGTATAACATTTACAAAGTGCAACAAACGACACCCTATCAGTGTCGTTCAAACAGAATACTAATTACTGTGTTTTCTCAGCGTCGTCACGACATCAAACTCGTTCCGTCAAACTGGCCACGACAGCGAACATCTGTCTCACGATTTTTCGGAACAACATTGCTAGATTTTCCATCTTCCGATAAGGAATCACGTTTCACTCTGAAAACACACCGGGGTGTGGGAGCACAAAAGAAGCGTGATTAATAACCGGTCATTACGAAGTACAATTCATTTTAAACACTTTTAACACTTCTTCGAGGGCCGCACGGTTTGTACCAAGCAACTCCAGGTTAATTAGTATGCACTGGCATCACAGCCGACTCCTCCGACCAATGGCAGTCGTCGACCTTTCAGGACCTTGCCCGCGCCGGCATTATTCCATCTCCCGGGATATGGCTGGGCCCTCCCCTCGACCTTTCCTCGAACTCAATCAACCCCCCCTGGGCTGGAGGAATGGGGATTCAGCACCCTTCTAGCAGGGAAGACCCTCCGACGGCCCCTCGGCTTTTCTTTTCGCGTTCCGGCAGTAACAAATCACCTTCCCTCATCGAGCACTCATAAATCATGACCCTAGGGGGGGAGGGAGTGATGGGGAATGTGCACAGGGATGCACAAATGCACCTGTGATTGGATTGCTTTGCTACGAGGAATAATTTACGATTACGGAGGCCATACATTCTCGTGCGATTCGAAAACGGAACCACCGGACACACAAATTGCTCCACGATCGACTGCGGGCTATAAAGTGATCCGCGTGGAATCGATACTTATTTATGACTCCAATCGGGGAATTGGACGTACGTGTATTATGGTTCTCACTTCGCCAGCCAGAAGCTCATCACGTGGTCATCGGCATCGTGGCTGGGTTTTATATGATCAATTGCATCGGATGCTGGTGATGTTCCCGAGCTGCACGTTTCTTAACCGCTTGTTAAGTTAAGCGAACGCCTTCACCGATACATGTTGCTGTCTAAAAAAAATAAATTTATTCTACTTAAAGAAGAACGTTCGAAAAAAAAACGAGAAAATACGTACCATAAACCTGTGATCTCCAATCAAAGTCGATCAGCCCCGATCGGCTTCGGTGCATTTCGAGTGGATTACGAGAGTCTAGAACAAATTAAACCATAAAATCCGCCCCGAAAGATAACACCATCACCGCGGAGCCATCAACTGTCGAAGAAGGTTGGAAGAGAAATTCGAGTGCACCTTCTCGCGGGGAGAAAAATCCAATATCCATATCAAAGGAAACGGCGGCGACGGTGACTTTTACATTCTTACGGCGGTAGGGAACAAAAGAAACCTTGCGTTTGACAAACGGTTGGATTCATCTGAATCTATGGTGGGGATAGAACGCTAGGAGACAATGTCGGTAATATTCAAATTACCTAAGACCTTCATTTGTGCCGGATTACGAAACTGAGAATTAAAAAATATGGAAAACCCACCACCCTTCCAACCGCATTTCCAAACACTGCTTTCCCGAGCATCACTGCATTGACACGGTTTCTTGTGTTGATTTCTTTAGTATTTTTTCCCGCGTCTCGATTCGTGGCGACAACTCCCAAACTATGGTTTCCCGTCTGTGCGGCTAATCAAATTTTCCACCGCCGTATCTCGGTCCGAAAAGCCGAATTTTACGGTGCGTGAAACGAGCCAGTTTATTTGGACGCCGTAGGTGCCATTTTAAGGCGTCCACAAAAGGAGCGGCCAAAGCTTCACGCTTCTCCCAGCGCTCGAAGAAAAAGAAGCCACTTCATGGCGCTAATAGCGGGGATATTAATTTCACAAACGGAAAACAACGAAACATCGAATCGATGGATGTTCCTGAAAACAAGGGATGGTATAGGTTAACAAAACAGATATGCCTTCCTTGGGGAGAGGGGGGGAACCTGATTTAGTGGTTTGAGGAAGGGCAAGAGGAGGCTCGACGTCGCCTCAAGTTGGCGCCTGCCTGGTGCCAACAAACGCGACGGGGAGTGATTATGAAAGACCAAGAGATCGCTCGATATGGGACCACTCTTTTGGGAGATCCGTGCGGGATCAACGAAGCTCACGAATTGGACGAACGCAATTGATTGAGAAGACTACGATCGATCATTTTCTGGAGGCAAGAGATTAAGGGAGTAGAAAGGAAGGAAGGAAAAAATAAAGAACTTGTAACATAGAAAAGAACGAATATGAAATATACTTAACAAGTGTGTTATATTAAAAAAAAATCTTTTTATCAAATAGTTAAACATGTTAATAGTTAAACTACCTTAAATTAGAAGAAAAATAAAAAACAATTTTCCCGAGTGTTGATGGTTTGTTCACCCTTGTGGAAACGATGACGAGGCATAAAGAAACGGCCAACGTCGTGCAAGAACGGACGATCACTTCACTTCTTCAACCAGAGATTGGGATCATATGAAGAGTCTGACGAGTGTGTCGATCAGATTGTTCCGATTTGAAAGCCCAAAAAGCTGACTGACACAGGCTTGCTTCAACTCCATAAGACGATCACTTCTGTGTGGCGCACTTCGGATGATCGAACGGCACACGTTCCTGATCGCACATTTCGGAGAGCTGGCTGCTAAAATAATGGGAATCGATTACAGCCCGATCAAGAAAAGTTGCTCGATCTCCAGCGCCGAAAAAAATAAACCCCCCCGATCACTATAATGAACCGAGCGCGTTTTTCTTCGCTTAATGGCACTTTTAAGCAAACAGCAAACACGGAAAAGGGGACACACCTGGGTTTCGGAGACCACGTTAATCTTTGTTGTCCGTAAACCCTTTCTCTTCCTCCATCTCTCTCTCTATCTCCCGGGGGCTCCGTATATCTTGCACCGTCACCGTCTTGCGGCAAGGTCGTTCTGGTCTTCCAGTCACGAACCGGTTCCTTCCCCCCGCCGGGTTGAGGCTAACAATCAAAACCTAAGGCCCAACCAATACGCGATCTATAACGGCATGCGCTTTGATAATCGTTTGCGGCACAACTGGACGGTTTAATTCGACATAAAACAGCGATACTAATTTGATCGTCTATTGATACGCCGGTAGAGAGAGGAGAAAGGAAGGAAACTCCCCCCGGGCAGCCCATAGGCAACTTCGAACAAATAAAGTTGTCGGAAGAAAAAACAAAGTAGCAGAAAAAACTTCAACATGTGTGTCTTTTTCAAAATTTTGCTATAAAACGAAACATAAATTAAACACTTTTTAAACCTAACATTTATTTATTATTAATAAATAGGTTTCCTATATGTGACCTGGAAAATTTGATGGATAGACAAGAAGATCTTCTTGTGGTGTGACATTGAAGGTAAACGCGGTCGAAGATGGTTTGTGACCGCTTCTGATTTTGCGTGCTTAAAAAGTGGAATGCCTCCTGGTTGCTATTAATACATTCGCAAGTGGCGCCATCGATCGTCAAGTCGCACGCGTACCTGCTCACTGGTCACGTTATCAGAAACTCAACAGTAAAAAAAAGGAGATACGCGTACACACAGCGATTATTTTTCTCATTTATCTTATTTACCGCCCCCTTTTTTTGCCACCCATTTCCCACCCTGGTTCGACGACATGATATTTCCTGCAATCGCTGTACATTCCAGCGAATGTCAGCAAAGTCTTCCCGGTTGCATTCTCCCGCGTGATCTCCAACGGTAGCAATGACCCCGTCGGAACGATCAACGTCGGTGGAAAATAATTCCTGCACGGCGAGAAAAATTGCCCTCCATTGCCAATTTCACTCGAGAGGAAGCACAGCAACAAAACGGAGCACGTTTCGCCGCACACTATTGGTGATCATTACCCTGGTCATTCGCTCAGCGTGGTACGCTTCCCTTTTTTCCCGCCAGAAAACCACCACCACGCGGTCAATGCCATTCGATCACGTCCCCGTCAACCCCGTCGTCGTATGGAGACGATGGGCTGTCACGTTGAAAAATCAAAGTGTCCTTCCACGGCACGTCCGAGCATCCCGGGGACCAGTTTCGATTCCCGGCCGTCCCTTTTAAGGGAAATCGCCCTCTCGATACACACCACGACACGCACACGTCCCGACCAGTGTACCGGAAAACTCATGGACGCGTTCACGATCGCGATAATTTATGATCGGCATGGCGATGCGCAAGGGAAACTATGGCCATATATGCGGGACGAGGAAACAACAAACACACAAACTCATAGGTGGAACCGAAAAACAGGAATCACGGCGACCGATGCAGCCTCTCCTGCTCGGTCTTTCTCTTGGACCCAACAACAGCGTCTCGAGGGCATTTTCCCATAATGCTGCTAATGATATACGCCGCATCCGAGCTGTCGACGTCGCCACCGTAAATCGATTCAATGGGCACGGGAAAAATAAATAAAAATAACAACGGCGAATCGTCGCGGAAACCCGCTGCTCCACGCCAAAGGCAACGGAAGGACAAAACCAGTAGGCGAAAGGCGAACTATGGAGCTTCATTTTAAAGTACAATCAGTGGCAGTCCCGCGAGAAGACCCCGGGAAGATGTGTCAATATTCGTATGACACATCGGTTTCCCTAGATGGCACGCTGTGGCCATCCGGCCGTCGGTTGGTCCATACCGAAAAACGGGTATTGTCGGGGTGGGACACACTTGAGGACGAATGGCGGCCTCGGGCAGGCCAGGTACGGTGCCGGCAATAGCGCTGATAAATATTTACAATCATTTGAATTGCAAGCAAACACTCCGCGGGGTTTCTTTGGCTGCAGGCTTTACTCCCTGTTTGCTCAAGCGTCTGAACCGACCACCGTTTACCAGGCAGGCAACGCATATTGATCGTCTCAAGGGTTAACCAAAATAATGTTATAATAATAGTAAAACTTAGATGTTCTTAAATTTAAAACACAAATATATATATATAACATCTACTTTTTGTAACTCATCTCAGCATCTTTGAGAGTATCGCCTCCAAGTAAGGCCAAACTCTTTCCACCCTAAAACAAACTCTCCTCCTTTCCCCAGTAGACCCGTTACTTACAAGGAAATAATTGTAGCGTACGTGAAAAGCATTTCGAATGAGGAAACTGTCACCGTTTGCGGACCATAAATTTAAAAAAAAAAATCCCGAAGACGGCGGTATCGGTTTGAATGCAGTTCCGATGCCTTACTTCTCTTAATCGATTGCAACCGGCAGGAAGATCGTGTGAATCAGATCGCTGAGGAAGGGATGCGTAAGGAAAGATGCGTGTGCATGAGACAAACCGATATGAAAAAAAGAAGTGTTACAACTTTTTCTTCCTTGGTTCCATTTTTCACATTTCACTGCATTGTTGACAACAACGTGATCGACAGAGCCATCTGGTTATGGTGCTGCGAGAGTAGGGGGTTAAAAAAAGGGAACGATCTGGCGACAAGATTTTTAAAGCTTCATGGGAAAATTGTGTGAAAATTCCTTTTTCACCGATCGGCGATCAAACAGGTTAACCACTTTTTATCGTGGGAAAGTATCGATCGCGGCTCATCTGCAGATGAAAATTGTAATGAGATATTAACTTGTTTTAGCCACTGAAACAAAAATTGAGAATTGTAAAAAGATAGGAAAATTTAAAAAAGTATATCCGCCCAACGTGGGGCTCGAACCCACGACCCTGAGATTAAGAGTCTCATGCTCTACCGACTGAGCTAGCCGGGCTGCTGAGATCTCCTTCGTCGATGTTTGTATGATCGAATCACGATTTTCTAATCGCGAATGAATTGACCTTTCTTCTTCTACATTGCTGTGTTTCATATTACTCCTACGTGAACATAAAACCTTCACATTCTTTTTTTCCCGACAGAAATTAGGATCATGTATGATCGCCCCGAGTCTTGCGAGAAGAAACGCCAGGATTATTTGTGCAGCAATGAGGAAGAAAGAGAACACGGTATTCTCGTTGCGCATACGATCTTATCATGTTGCTTTCAAACTCGTACAAATCTATACCCTACCGAGGGGTATTACATCGCTGTTGCATTCAATTCGATTCATTTATCGAAGGAATTAAACATCTCCGACGGGTAAATAACAACACAGCATCATCCTGCGCCAACAGCAGTAGAAAACATCACATGCACTTGCAGCATCAAAATCATAACAAACATCAAATTTCTCATCGTGCCGTCACGCTCACACTCGCATGGCACGGGCAGCAGAGATTCTGGAGCTGGAGCCACAATGTCGGGAGCGGTATTGTGCGATCGTTGCACATTTGCAGTGCAGGATAACACTTGCATAAGGATTCTGGCCACCTACCTTGTTCACCTGCCGATAAAGTGCCGCCGAAAAACAGCATAAACAACACAAAACACCCACAAACACTTGCACTGACCGCCGCGGCCATGTTTAGTCCGATCACTTCTGACAGGCGTTCAAATGTCATAAAACCTCGCGCAGCAATTTCAAACGCAAGATGTCGCTCTTCCCTTCTAGATCGATGCTTTTTTCTCAATTTCTTTTCTAAATTCCCAAAAGAAACGATACAACCGAACGCATAATCTTGTTACCAATAGTTTATTCAAAAAAGCTACGATCCTCGATCGGAATACGCTGAAGGGGATCGATACATTCGCTTAAATGATTTTGTATGTTTTTTAGTCAATTCAATAAATTATCCAAACATTGATGTCGTGATTGATAAATACATGTACATTGACGTAAAACAAAAGCCTACACTAGCCCTGGGTGTGGGGTGGTTGTTAGAAACCCTACAATCAAACTAAACTCACTAAAAATCGTTACGTGTCTCACATCATTCTGGTTTGATCCAATTAAGTGTTGTGATTGTTCTGGTTTAGCATGATAAAACGAATCGTAAACGTGCACGCTTCGCACCAGACTTCGTGGGCCTGTGCTCACGGGATCGATTTTTCTTCTTGTCCTGTTCGCATTTGTTCAATGTCTTTCTCAACAAGCAAACGGTGTCCGGTAAACCGGTCCGTTGATGGCACTTTCTTGTGGTTTCAAGGCTCATTGTCCTGCTTTTGGCAAGAGGAATGCATCCCGGCACTTAGCATGCCGGTATCACACAATCAGCATCCAAAACGCTTTCACACGGACGGCTTTCGAAATGCAAAAAGAGGCAGATCTACCAAGGAGCTGAACGAGGAACCGTTTGTTCAACAAAGAAGGAAATGGGTTAATATGTTAAGAGCTTGCGCTTAAACATTCAGCGTGATGGAAAAGCAAACAACATTAAAGTATGACAAAAGTGTACTAGCACAAGCAGCTCGGATCGTTGACTTCATCCGGCGGATGTATCTTGAAACCATGACTCTCCAGTGCCTGCAGTTCCAGCCGGGACCGGTTCGACTCGACCAGTGTATTCGCTATGTCCCGAAACATTTCCTCCAGCCCGTCACCCGTTTTGCACGATGTTTTGTACGTAGCACTAATGAGACTGTGGCACTGCTCGCAAAAGGATTCCATGTCGGCATCGGTCACGGGCGGATCGGTGCTACTCGATTCCAGGTCTACCTTATTGCCTACTAGAAAAATTTTGGCATTCTCCGCATAAGTAACCACATCCAGCATGTGCTGTGAGAGCGCGTGGAATGAAGATTCGTTGTCCAGTGCAAAGACAAGGATTGCCGCTTCAGCGAACTTGTAGTAGCTAGAAGTGACGGACGCAACCCGCTCCATGCCACCTGTGTCCCACAGTTGCAGCTGAAAAACGCATTTAATGAGTATTAGAACCGAGTTTGCACACCCAACCACCTAGCAACTACCATGCATACCTTGATTTCTTTGTCTCCCACATTAAATGTCCGTCCGAAGTGGTCCAAACCGAGTGTGGATTTCCTATCGGTGGTTGTCACAAAGTTGTTCGTCGCAAACCGACGAAATATGGAACTCTTTCCAACGCCATACTCCCCGCAAAGAATGATCTTTTGCTCCGGGATGCGCACCGAAGCCATCATTTGCGGAAATTGGGTAGCTTTTCCGCAGAGGAAAATGCTTGCCAACGCCTATGGAAGTCACCCGTGCACTGCAGAACAAAAACAATCCTTGTAATCGTGGTTTGATCGTAGATTCTCTTGCCAGATTGTCCAGCAAACTAGACCCATGAGATGATTCAACGGATGGATGAAAGTGAAGTCATCATTACCCTTGGCAACCGGCAACCGTGAAGGAAAACCCGCAGCACCTCCGGAAAATGTTTAGCTTTAGCACTGATTTAATTAATTGCTCGCCTATCGCGGCTGACAAGTCGGTGGACTTTGTTTATACTTGTCAGAAATGGCAGCATGGTCTGGAGAAACCTTGGTTGGTAGCTGAAATAACAAATTTGTTAATAACTTTATGATCGCTTAACCCTTTTAATTAAAAGTCTTTTCAAGGCACACAACTTTGTGTAACAAAAGATCTTTCCGTCTTTTCTAGTTTTGAGAAAATTAATTGTGTAGTAGAGACTGAACTCTGCAGGAACAAGGTGGATAAACCTCGATAACCAGTTTAGACAAAAATGGCCAATTCTCGCATAACTTTTTAGTTCCTCAACTGATTTCCACCAATGACCCCTCAAACGAATGGTATATTCAACACACGTAACTTTGTCTCCAGTATGTTATTACATTTTGACCATTTGATTTTCTAATTTTAGGAAGTTTGAAATCAGTTTCAAGTGACAACCATGACGGCGAACTGTCAAATCCAGCCATATCAGATTGGATCTCTGTTTCATTTGTTGAAAGTGCACTGCATTCACGTTTTGTGTTACGCAAAAATTGTTTCCTACCGGTGAATCTATAAAAGTGAGCTGCTCTTTCGTGTTTCCTTTCTGTTTAATACACATTTCCTCGCTTATTTCGTGAGACGACGGAAGTCATCGCGATTTCCTGCCGGCTTCTAGTTCTGGTTGCTAGCAGCGCCTGCCTCGACTAACCTCATTTGCAAGATCTGATGAAATTGCTGGGCAATATTGAAACATTTACAACAATAACAGCAACGTTCTTTACTTGCAGATATCGATAATAATCTCACCATGGCAACACAGTTTCTGAACCGTATCGGGCAACTCGGTCTAGGAGTGGCCGTTATTGGCGGAGTGGTCAACTCAGCATTATATAACGGTATGCGTACGGCGGTTGTTTTGGTTGCCGGCATGAATCCTATGCTCACTGAAATCATTCTTTTTGCAGTGGACGGTGGTCATCGGGCGGTTATTTTCGATCGCTTTAGTGGTGTGAAGCAGCAGGTATCGGGCGAAGGAACGCATTTCTTCGTGCCATGGGTACAGCGGCCGATTATTTTCGATATTCGTTCACAACCCCGCAACGTTCCGGTAGTGACGGGAAGTAAGGATTTGCAGAACGTAAACATCACGCTGCGTATCCTGTTCCGCCCAGTTCCCGATCAGCTGCCCAAGATCTACACAATCCTCGGCCAGGACTACGACGAGCGTGTGCTGCCTTCGATCACGACAGAAGTGTTGAAGGCGGTCGTAGCACAATTTGATGCCGGCGAGTTGATCACGCAGCGAGAGATGGTTTCCCAGAAAGTTTCGGACGATCTGACCGAGCGTGCCGCACAGTTCGGTGTCATTCTGGACGATATCTCCATCACGCATCTTACGTTTGGCAAGGAATTCACGCAAGCCGTCGAAATGAAGCAGGTGGCACAGCAGGAAGCCGAGAAGGCCCGATTCCTCGTCGAGAAGGCGGAACAGATGAAGCAGGCAGCAATCATCACGGCCGAAGGTGACGCAGAGGCAGCCAAGATGCTTGCCAGGTCATTGAAGGAATCCGGTGACGGTTTGATTGAGTTGCGACGAATTGAAGCTGCCGAAGATATTGCCTATCAAATGAGCCGAGCGCGAGGAGTCAGCTATCTGCCAGCCGGACAACAGACGCTTCTTCAAATTCCGCAGTAAAGCGGCTCGAACTTACCTTTCGTAAAACCTGAAAAATGTCGTGCGTCGACGGATGGCGAACGTTCGCAGACTAAAGAAGCATTTGCGGCGAAAGAATACGCGAAAGGATCGAGTGTTATTATTTTAGGAGCCTTTCGGCACTACTCTTTCTTCCCGCTACGAAATCGCCTCCATTAGACCATGGAGCTAGCATTTAGAACAAACCCGGTGGTTTAAAATAGGGATATACTTTATGTTACTACGTACCACACACCCCCTGGTAGGTCATCCGTACCGAAACAAGGCATTGTTGTACATTGCATTTGAAATGGGGGAAAATAAATCAGAACTAATCGTAACGGATAATTTTCCCTTTACTTTCACATGATGACAATGATCAGTAAATTAACTTTATCGAAGAGGAAGCTAGCTTTCGGAGTAGAAGGACAAACGCATTTCCATCCGTTTCGTACCAACTTTTTTGTGTATTTGTAGGTCCTTGTAGAGCAGGCGCTTAACGTTTATTCACACACCACAGGAAGGCGACATCGTTACTCTCCTGTCTGCGCATCAACCGAATCGGATTCAACCTACTTCGACTTGGTAGCAATTTTTTTAGTCACGGGCTTCGTAGTCTTGGGCTTCTCAGCTTTCGCGACCTTGGCTACCTTGGCTACCTTAGCTACCTTGGCGGCCTTGGCTGCCTTGGCTGCCTTGGCTGCCTTAGCCGGCTTGGCTGCCTTGCCTGGCTTTTGCTGTTGAGCGCGCAGGACCTTGACGACCTTCTGCTCGTCGATAAGGAATGCACGGATGATGCGCTCACGGAGGCAACGGTGACATAGGACGCCTCCGAACGAACGGGTGACGGTCTTCAGACGACGGCTCATGCGGGGACGCTCGCTCGGCCGGGATGGCTTGATACCGCTCAGCTTCGACTTGCACTGACCGCATTTTGGCAGAGTACGCTGTTTCTTGACATACAGGTACACTAGGCGGCCACCGGGAGTGCGGACACTGTTCGATAGAGATGGTTTTAGTTAGAAATGAAGGCAAAAAAGTTTTATACAATACTGTGTCCATGTTTAGAAGTACCCTGTTCCATATGATGGGAACAGAATAGGCAAACGTAGGACCAGATATTCTGGCACAACAAGTAGCATCGAAACAATAGGGTCCTGTATGAGCCGATGGTAGCAATCATTGTGCGAACAGGAAATGGGACCGCGGTTATCGTTTTCACACACCCGTAAGGATATTGTTAATTGTATCCATGTTAAGAAGTACCCTGTTTCATTGACGCGAATCAGGGTAGGCAAACATAGGATCTATTATTATGGCACAAACTTTTATCATCGGAACTATTGGATAATACACGGACCGATGGAACATTGTGCGGTGAAATTGACCGGTATAAGCATCTATTAAAACACTATTTTATGTTAGAAAGCACTCTGCTCCATTGCACTCGGGCCAAAGTTGGCAAACAATGGATCACGTTTACTGGCACAACAAAAAGCATCGAAACAATAGTGATCACAGGAGCCGATGGTGAGTTGTTGTGCGATATTCCTAACCGAGTAGCGAGTGATTTAACTGCGGTTCCTTTTCCTACTCAAGCCTGGCGGAGTGTTTACTTTCAAATGGCGGTGATACTTACACACGGCGTTTGTTAGACTTGGTGTTGTACGACAAGCGTCGTCGAAGCGTCAGTCGCTGGACCATTTTGAATCAACCTAAAATTGAAAGAGAAAACAATTTCACTGAATACCGATGGAAGTATAAGCTGGAATTAAATGATGTTGTCGGAGAGCAGATCTCGCCAGCTTCTCGATCCATGCAATGTCACCACTGGTGCCCGGTCTACCGGAAGGGTAGGATTGAAAACAAACTATGAGCGAAACATGACTTCTTTGAGAAACACACGCGACACCATAGGTTTTTTGTATCCGTTAACTACCAATCACGTTTTCTGCAAGTGTTTTACATCGTGTTTCCCTTCAAAACTGTCTTAAATTTATACAAATAGCTCGTACCTTCACGAAATCTGACCACTAGGTCGCCGGAATAGTGATGGAAAGAAAGAGGGTGGCTGTTGACGTTTCACAGGAAACAAGCAAACGCACACTTTTCAGCATGACAGCTGATGACAGTCTGCGTTTTTGAGAAAGTTGTTTGAACCGTCGGTTGCAGGTGGAGAATTTATTATTTTTGTAAGTTAGTGGCCTTTTCAGCGAATCGTTACAAGCTTAAACACTTGTACAAATTTATTCGCAATTTTATTCAAACAATTGAAATGAAAATGTCGAATTAATTGAAACAGTCAGGACTTACACGATTGTTTGACGTTTCTTTCCTGCGTTTTTAAACCCAACAAAGGGTTGTCAAAAATAGACTTCGTAAACAGTTTTAAATTGACGGAAAGTTTTCAATAATAATCAAATTTGGTTTGTCACATACTCATTTTATTACATGTAATAGATATTTAGTATAGCGGCTACCACTTCTAGTATTGTAAGGGGAGGGTTAATACTAACGATGGATACAATAAGCAACCTCATACGAGTCGTTAACCAAACAGGCGATCAGCAGAATGGGAAAATATATCACATTGAAAACAAACAACAAAACTAAAACGTTGTCTTTCCTGGGCTTTACCAATATACATAATAAAAACAAAAATCAGGAACAGAAACCAATCTAGCTACTGTAGGTGCTTACTAAATGGAAAAATAGATGCCTAGAACAAGGACCAGAAAGATAGCAACCACCACAACGACAAGAATAAACTTTTCCCGCATCGCTCGCATTATCATCGAATTCAGGATCCTAGAAGAACGGCTCAAATCTGCGTCTGTCTCGCGAAGCTGTGAAGAAGAGGACAACATTGAAAGGGATGTTTGGGGAAAGGTAGGTTGTCTATCCATTGCTTACCCTTCCACGTGATCGTTGTATGGTTTCACGCTGTTGACTGAGATCGGACAACACCTGTGTTCCGATTTGCTCCGTTTCGACCGAGATGCGATATGCATCGTTCAAATAGTTGCTGGTTCGTTCCAGCCGTTCCGTGTTGTCGAGCAGCCGCCGTTTCTGATCTTCCTGAATGCCTATCTCATCGAAATCATCCACCGATGAGTCGTATCCCACCTTCGCCCGTGCCACTTTGGCGTTGGTAAAGTCCTGCTGTAGTCTTTTACATTCCGCCTGGTAGCAGTTCAGCCGGGAGGTGTAGGCAGCCCGTGATGCCTGGGGAATGTCTCGAATTTCCAATCCAATTTGCTCGAGCAGCTCCTGCGACTCCTCCAGTTGTCGATCAATGTCGGAAATGAGCTTGTTGCGCTCCGCTAAGGTTCAAGAGGTGAAAATGGATGAGTCACAGAGACCTAGGAGGACCCGAAACTTACCATATTTTAGTGATAAGAACGACGTAGCTTCGTACCTCCGCTGGAAACAGCTATTCGTCCAATTTGAGCCGTAATTTCCGCTGTCTGGACAGCATACTGTTGCTCGTAGTCCTGTATCAGCTCCATCGGATTTCTTACAGAGTCCGTCTGGTTACCATACCCTTATTTTCGTTGGAACAACACACAAAATTCCACTTTTTCTGTGAGAAAACGCAAGATCCCGCAATGTTTTCGTTTTACAAAATTGATTGACAACTCTTTATTTGGCAGGGTTGCATTATACGGTCTGCATTTGCGTCAGTTTTCTGGCATTTGTTGTCTTTCAAATGAATTTAAATAAACCGTTAGAAAATACATTTTCTAAATTAAAACTTTCAATGCGCATTCTGCAAGTAATTCATTTTTATTCAGTGTACTCTTCTTCGCTCGAATAGGGAACTCCTTCCGAACCTGAATCTTGCTCATTACCTTCAAACTCGGTTGTAGTGTCACCTTCCTCGCTAAAGGAAACATCGGTTTCAATATTACCACCCGCCTGGTTCCGCTTGCGAATATTATTTGCAACTATCTCGGACATAATATTACGACATTGCTCGTCGAAACGATTCGGTAACCAACCGTTCCGTTCGTCACATACCGTGCCACCCATAGGGGTTGGGACTTTGCTTAGCATTTCCTTGATTTTCTTCAGGTGAATGTCACAGTACTGGTAGAACACGATGCGACAGGGCGGAATGGTGTCTTCGTCGAACACGCTGCTGTCCACGTTTCGTGTGAGTTGATCCTGTGGAGCAGTTCCAAACCGATGGTGCAACTTGTTGGCCTTAACAGTGGCCACACGTTTGACCTTAATAGTCTCGTGCATTGCATCAAAGGCGCGAACACGAAAGTCCAGCATTTGGAACATTCTTGCCTCGAAGTCTTTCCGCGGATCGTACCCGAAACGTACCCACGTCGACCTCCAGGGTCCATTTACGTAAAAGAACGCAACTGCCGGTAGCAGCACGCCCATCATATCGTTTTTTACTTGTAACTGTATAACGTTCCTCAGTGCGTGCTTCGTCCATATGGGTCGCGTTTCAAATGCCTGACGAAGTATCTCAAGCTCTTGTTTGGCGATTAGCCTTGTCTCTAGCATTTCCTGACACAGTTTCGACGGTTCCGTAGGTATGGGATTGTGCATAGAGAATGAATGGTAGAGACCGTGCTTTTGTCGCGATTTGCCGGGCCGTGCATTAGCAGATTGTGGGTTCGTAATTTTACTCTCACGCAGCACCAACTTGTTGACGATGTCGTTACGGCTGAAGGATGACGGAGGAAGAAAGTATTCCAATTGCGAAGGCTTGTCCGTGTAGTAGGAGAGGTCGGCGCCTTTCGGAACCAACTCGTCATATAGACATTCGGCTTTGCCCGTGTCGCGAGAGCGGAATGCTGGAAGTTGCTGAAAATCGCACATAGCACCAAATTTGTAGATCTTTTGAACCGTCCCTGCGATGTGAACCGATTTCACTTCGGCATGTTCTGGGTTGGATTTTCTGCGTCGAACCACTAACTTGAGGGCCACCGCAGTTGCAGCTGCCGGGTCACCGTACACCGGCTTAGCGTACATACATTCAGGCCGGAATCGAAGTTCAAGGCGTCTTTTCCCGTGCTCGAATGTCTGCAAGAAATAAATACGAGGTAATGCAGGGAAGTATTGGTATGAGATAACTTAACTTACCGCACTTATTTCCCGCAACCCTCCAAGCGTATCCAACATCCGATCGTCGTTTACTACAACGCCGGGATATTCGACGCAGGTTAGTTCCCGGTTTAAACTATGCCGATGTGCAGTTTTTGGATTGTACTCCATCATCGTGTGGCCAGCAATTCGAGCGATATCAATTGGACCCTTAAATTGGCTATATATCACACAGTATTTTACAATGTTTTACAAATGTTTTCATAAAGTTTATTTCACTTTTGCAAAATCCAAACAAATCGCTGTGACAGCCAGTTGTTTACTTCACTTGTGCTGCCCTCTTTCGTGATCGTCAGCAATTACGAATAACAACGGAAAATTTCAAATGCAACGACTTTTGAAAAATGAACAGGCCACCAGATGACGCTAGTGAGGCCACCAGATGGCGCCAGGACTATTTACGGCATAACCGGTTCGCTCGAACAGACCCCGGTGATTTACGATTTATGACCTTATTATGACCTTGAAGAACCGTTTCGGAGAACCGGTTATGAACCGGTTATTTCGACCGGTTCGGGCCGACCAATTCACGACTCTCCGTTTGAAAAGGTCGTTGAACGTTTGCGGAATTAAAATTTGTAAATGTTTAAATAAAATCAAGACGAATTTCGAGCATTTTGCGAATTTTGTGTCAAAGATGAAACATAAATGTTTAAATAGGAGGATCTTATTGGTTTTTCGAAAAATAACCTCTGATCGTTGACTGGTATTCCGTGAATCAAAATAGTATCATTGGGCTCTAAACCATATTTCATTTCTACTATTTCATTTTCTTTAGTTAAGAACCACTTATTTTTGCTATCATTTTTCAAACAATAATCCTCAAACTCGACGCTTTAATCCTCTTTTCGTGAGCTACGATTTCTAGTTGACAGAAATGTATAATTTAGAGCAAGCTTCCTTGGCGCAACATCTGTAAGTATATTGTGGATTTGTTTTTTGTGTCACCTCTTTACACTTTTTAGCCTCCATCTAGAGGGTAAGAACATTTTCTTGTTCAATAATTCACAGTGGGAAGCAAAACACGTGGTAAGGTCCTTGAAAGCATGCTCGCAAGATTTATAATGAATTTGTACGATACCTTTCAAGGAGGTAAATGATTATTCATCTGATCACGTTAAAGATACTACCTTTCATATTTTTCTTATAATGATGTTTGTATTTGTTTTACGAGTGGAATTTATGTTGCCAGGTTAGCAAAGAGTCTAAATTTAAATTGTATTTGTAATTCGTGCATTCCTTTATTTGACACAAACTTCAAGAACCGTCATTATCAGCAGTAAGGGTTGGCAGGATAATTGAGTGTCCTATTATTAATCGAAATCCAGAATTGACATGAAATCATAGCCGAAACGGAACGAAATTGTATGTTTAACGGATGGGTCATTTTAATGAATTCTGAGAAAATTCGGCCGTTGATTGTCGCAAAGGACGCAACGTAAGGGCTTATGAGAGCTGACAGCAGGTAAGGAAACAAAAGGCGAAACAAATGGTGCCAGTTCTAGTGGCAGACGGTGTACGCTTTCCCACCAGTTCGTTGAGCTATCATCTTCACACAGTCGGATAGGGAGAAAGGGTGTTGAAAATTGTCATTAGAAGAACCAATCGATTCTTCGTATTACGATGAGACGAACTCCGCCCAGTCTACGGTGTCCCAGTCCTAGTGGCCAAATGAAGGCCGACATCAACATCTGGAGTGGTTCCAGTATTTAAGATTATTTATTGAATTTCGAGAGCTTCCACCAAACCGATGACTTGTGTCTTTGTTTTATGTTTCTTTTTTTTAACGTTAACAAATGACACCGACACATCTACCATCGAAAACTAAATGATATTGGATCCATATTTTATCAAGTTTAAACAAACATTAGTTGTAAGTACTTGATCAATTTACAACAAAGTTTACTGCTTGTTTTAAAGTTTCAATCGTATATAAAGAAGCGTTTCGTCTGGATGGGTTGCAAAAATGCATAATCCGTCAAAAGGGAGTAGGTCTTTGAATGCGCGAATCATTCAACGTTAGGAGAACACCGACGGCTGTCTGTAAAATCAGAGCGTACAACGTGGGAGAAAAGCCACTGACCAGCCGAACCGTGAGTAATTACCTTCCGTTTTTAAGCCGACTTCCGTTAGGATTCACCATGTGTGTCCTATCTGTGGAAGAGTACAACCACAAACGCATAGACCGGAAGAAGATACGGATATGGGTAAGTGAATACCACTATGTGCATCGGATAGGGAGAGTACATCCCCCAGTGGCACGCACATGTGAGGCTCACATACACCTCGGGCGGGCAGATGGCGTGACAAGACAAGACTGGGAGTGTATACGAGTGTAGTACACCGTTAGTCCCAGGCTAGTCCTGCTCGTCCTCGTACGTACCGTCCTGAAGGCCCTGGAGATCAATTATTCAGGTGCGGTTCTGGCGGTAAAAAGCAACCGCCATCGCCATCGACATTGACAGTGAGTGTCGGCATTCGGTACGATGCGCACGTTTTGATCAGTGTGTCCTTGCGGGTTGCGCGTCATTGTTATGCGAGTAGTGCGCAATTTTGTCCAGTTCTAGTAGTTCGATCGTATTTTTCGAAATTTGGGACAGTTAAAATAATGTCCTTTAGTTCTAAAGGCTTGTACCGTGTGAGTGAACCTGGAAATAATTTCCTTTCGATCAGTTTCATTACAAATAAGTTGAGTGTTTTTGCAAGTACTATGAGGCATTGAGCCATACACAGACCAAGAGCATAAACCGATTGTTGATGGTGGTAGAGCCGGTAGAAAACTAGTGACTATAGATACGATGATGTCGTTCCGTGTGTCCAGCACGAACGTTAGTGGACCGGAATGCGTGTGTGCTTCCTCGTCGAATCTCCTGATCGCCCAGATCGACGTCACCTCAATGCCGCCCTCCCGTGGAAGATGGAAGAATGAAACATATCGATTTTTCTAGCGTTACAATACAGTACATTATGCGGTTTTGTGAATGATAGAGGTTTATTTGTTTTAAGTTCTATTCAGTGTTATTCCGATGGAATAGATGTTCTATGACAGTCACACCGTCACAGTAAACCGTCGTATCAGTGCCTCTCTCCTAGAAAAATTGCTTTATTTTTGTATGGTCCAGTGTTCAATTCCAACGAAATTAGGATTTTCCCGTTGTTCTTTCCAATTGTATTTCGCAACATGGAATAAATCCATCGTTGGGTTCTATTAATCTTGCAGGCAGTTCATTTTGTTTCAATTTCATTTTCAATTATAGTATTGTTTTGGACATGAGAAAACTGCGTGTTTTTTATCTTGCTTTTTTGTTTTTGTTCGATATGAAGGCTCGTATCACGCCCAAAGCTCGTGTTTCGTGGCATCGAACTCGCGCGTTATGATGAGTCAAAGGAAAACGTGTCTGTCGTAGGCGTCTGTAGTAGCATTTCCGAGGCCAAAACATGATTAATTTTTCATGCCGTTTACCTTACGACACGCGCTTGGAAATGCGCGACCACTTTCCTTTCCAGATTATACTTTTTTCTTCCGGTGACTGAACTGGTTCTGTTAGTTTTCAAGTTTTCTTTTTTGTTCAACACACTTCAATGTTTTCATTGTCCTCAGAATTTTGAGTCCATTGAGGAAAAACAAATCTTTCCAATATCTGACCAAGTTTCCCAGCGGAGTCGCCAATCCAAAGGCACACTAATGATCGGGGGGGCTTTAATTTCCCGTGTCCCGGTATCCCCACACCCCTTTGCTTGCAGTCTTGATGGTTTGTTTTGACAGAATAATGTCACTTTCATCGAGTTATAATTGTGTTTACTCCTTGCAGCGCAAGGGTACACGCGAAAGGATATGTCGTAAAGCTGGTGGGTAAACGGAAGGAAAAACCCGGAACCCGCTTCAATCGACCATGTCGTGCGCGGTCGTGTTCGTTTTGGACCAGTCTTTCGTACATGGACAAACAGCAATTATGTCCGCGTTGTAGTTACCTGGAAAAGAAGCGTTAAAAATGACCACAAAGTTTGTGACGCGAGTTTGCAACGGTTGTTTTTTAAGCAACCATCGTGTCGGTTCTGAAGCTCGATGATAGAATGTGTGTTTTATGTGATCGTTTTAGTTACCTGAAAGTGAATGTGTGAACGGATAAAACATAGATTTTAAATAAAACAGTTGATATTCTTGTGTAGAGTTGTTTTACAACTTCCATCGATGCTATCCAAGACGAAACGTTTCGTCTAATTGATTTAGTAAAACCTTTGCACACAACAATAAACTCGAATGGATAATGGGTATTTGCTTAGATACAGGTAAGTAGCGCTTATATGGCTATTTTTCAGAACGGACTATTGTGAATTCATTGAATTCATTTTTATTAAATTTGATTGTTAATATTAAGTTGATTGATCATGTTGACTGGATCCATTGACTGTTCGATTATTCAACTTTTTGTTTGATTGTTGTTTTTCGGAAGAAAAAAACAACACTGTGTCCGACATAGAGGACCCAGACTGGAAAGGCGGTGGACCAAGCTCTCGTTCCGCTGTGGTACGCACTCCGAGGAGCGCCATCAACGGGATGCAGAACACCGGGAAAGTAAAGTTCGATCCACCGAAAGTGCCAGTTATATTCATCTTAGGTATGTCTGCTCGCAATTCCGAGCTCGAGGAATTCTAATTGGGCCCGTAACTTTTTTCACACTCGTAAATTTTGACCAGGTGGCCCCGGTAGTGGTAAAGTTACGCACTGCGATACTCTGATGCAGGAGCGCCGCGGTGTTACACACATCAATATGATGGACTTGCTCCAACAGTATGCTATAGGAAATGGTAAGTTTTGGGACATAATTAAACATTGTCAATCGTATCCATTTATTATAAGATTCAAATAACCAGTTCAAACATACCCGTAGAAGTTCTAGAAAGTATTGGCCTCTACCTCGAATCAATAATTCCCTAATTATTACTCGATGACATCACGCCTCATCTTCCTAGACAGCCGGCTTCAGTGCTGTAAATTGTCGTTTCGATCCCACGGTTCTTAAACCCATACCGTCGCGCCTGTCAAGCTGTGAAGCGAGCGTGTCTTAAGGACTCGGGGATAATTGCGGTATGAACATTTCATGGACTTCCGGAGCTCCGGAGGCTCGAAGCTGTTCCGTACCTTCCGAAGAAGCAACAGAAACCCGAGGAGCCGGTTGACCGTGGGGTAGACTTTTTCCGATCGATTTCCGATAACCCTTGATTTGGTTCCGATTGTATGTAAAAAGGCGATAGGACACACACGCAAACACATATAGACACAACCATAAAAAGAGAAAGAAGGAAGGAAGGAGGGATACGAAACAACGGGACGGGTTGATAAATTAATCAAATATTGATTAAGGTCAAATAGCGCACATAACACAATCATTTAACTGAACGCTACATTACCATACCCAGCTCCAGGTCTCCACACCATCCTTATCGACCTCAGGGATCCACCACCTCCGCCCCCCCCTTGGACGACCATAACAAGCGCTGTTTTCATTAAACGGGTTGAAAGCTAGACCACCATACGTTTGTGTATCACTAACGATCTTCAACGCCGTTGATGCGCCTTCCTTTCCCTTTCTACAGACATGCAGGACTTCTCCCAACTTTCGTCCCGTACGGTCACAGAAGTTCTGATGCTCGAAATGAAAATGTCACCAGCTGCCAAAACCTACCTGGTCTCCGGATATCCCCGATCGATGCGGGACGTCGTCGAATATTCAGAAAAGGTAGGTACTACTGACTCAGTAAGGGTTTGTCTTGCTGAAGACAACTGAAGAAGCCGTAGTAGTATGGTCCGTCCTTGGGATGTATGCATTTCAATTTGAACAAATACCAAGACAACATGTTCCAGACCATGTTCCGTTGGCAAGATGTTTGTTCAAAAGATTAATGTAGTCGAGTGACACGTGGCTCTATGAAGTGTCTATTGTTAGATCTCTAATTGCGTAACCTGACCTTGTACGATAGTTGGAACTGGAAGAAACGCAGTTGCAACGAGGAGCAAATAGTAAATTTTTAACCACCTTCTTGTTCCCAGATCCAGGTAATCAACGGTGTGATATTAATATCTTGGCGTCAGGCAATACTACAGAAGCAAATCGACTATGGTGCCAAGCTGGGCCACGTGGTACTTTCGCTGGCCAAGATGGAGCTTGATAACTTTTTCAAAAACGTCATGCCCGTTGCGGATTACTTCGACCAGAGCGACATGCTGATTGCGGTAAGGAACACTCGTCTTGTTCTACCCATCCTGAAGGATGCAGTTTGTGAAGTCCTCTTCCGTTGCAGATCAACGGTGAGCGGTCGCCGTCGGAGGTGTACAAAGACTTCCGCGCCGCAGTACTCGACATACTGGGCGCGCAAGAAAATCAGGAAGCACTGTTGAACGGAGTCGCAGGTATGGGCAGGGGCGTAGATGACATACCCGGCAGTATAGTTAGTGTAGACACGGCACCTAGTCAACCTAAGGTCATTGCAGCTCCCGCACATCAAGTAGAATTAAATCATACTCGCACGCCTCCGCCCCCAGCGAACGGTCCGACCCGTCCGGCCGTCGGCGACCAGATGACGCGCCCGACGTCGCACGGGTTGCTGCAACGGCAGCAGTCACGGTCCAGCCTACAGTCGCGGCAGCTACCACGCCATGAGGATACCGGCGCAACGGCCACGACCGTTGGCTACGGGGAGCTGCTATCTCCCGAACGATTACCTCACCGAGGTGGCCGGATTCCACCGATCATCTGGGTCATCGGAGGTCCTGGAAGCAATAAGGCTTCGCTGTGTCTTAAGGTTGTCGGTATCAACGCCGGTTGGGGTCACTTTAGGTAATTGATCTGGCCTCGGTAGCCTGAGACCATTTTGAATGGGAAATACATATTTTTTGTCCTCATCTCTCCTCAGTGTGGGACGATCTTTGCGAGCTGTGGCCGAAGCAGGACCCCGTGTAGGCTCAGACAACTATGCCGTCAAAGAGGCCATCACCGCTGGGGAGATGGTCCCGAAGAAGTCCCTAGACGCCCTCATTGCAAGTCAATTGACACAACTTGCCGACAAGCGGGGCATCATCATAGACGGTTTTCCGCGCGACATCGACCAGGTTTCGGACTTTGAGCGCAAGGTAGAATTGAGCCTAGGCTAGTACTTTGATTGGAAAAAGATTATACGTTCATGTTATTTTCTCCGCACAGTACAATCAGAAACCTCCAATCATCCTGCTGGATTGCTCCAAGTTACAGCTCGGCCGTGGCAGACTTGACGACACGGTATCGTCCTTCAGGCGTCGCTTGGAGCTGTTCCGAGAACTCACACTCCCCATGCTGAAGGAGATGGACACGGCGGGGCGACTCACGATTGTAAGTGGCCTTCCATTAGTTTACATTCCAAAGTCAAGGATGGTTCTGGCGTATCATCTTCCACATAGGGGTTTAGCACATGTAAATCGACACGTCACCACCAGGCCGCCACTATAATAACTTAATTTCATCAATTCATTATTTATGGTCTGAATTGTGTCAATCGTTCTCTTAGGTTCCATCCCGTTGTGTGTATGTGTGTGTACATAGCTTATGCTAGTATTGTTCTGGACGCCCACACGTTCCACTCAAATTAGCTAGACTTGACCCCATCCCACCCCTCAGGAATGTTACGTCCTCAGAAACCTAAGTCTACCGCCCCCTTCCTACTTCTCTGTTTCAAGGTTGACGGTGACACGGACAGTCCAACCGTGCAGCGCGAGTTCGAACGGATCGTGCGCGTCAACATGGAGCGGGTGTTGAACTCCGGCCTTGTACCCGACCCCCAGCAGGAGGACACCGCCGAAGCGAGAGACGTTCAACCGGTCCAGATAGGCAACTTCCGGAGCGTCCTACAACAAAGTCAGCAGGCCAGCATGGATGCAATCGTGCAGGATTTGGACACGGAATCGGTACCGGGCGCGGTTCCTACCATAAGCCATCACGTCAGCCTGGCCAATGGACATCTACCGGGCAGTGGGAAGGCGGCAGGCCCGGCGAAGAATGGGTTCGTGCCGAACGGACGGCCAAACTTTCGCAACATGCTCGAGGAAGCGGATAGCTATCCGATAGATTCACACATCTAAGCGTAGGACGAATGTAGTGAGGAGGAGAGGAAGTCAGCGTAAGGAGTTAGGATACCGCATTACACAGCTTTAAAACGAGGGTCAGAAGGCATGACATTTGTCGTTTTGTTTTGGTCTTAGTATCTTGGCATCGTGCCAAACCTAATAATTTTAACAATAAGAGGTATACTATAGAGGGATCTTTGTTGAACCCCCCCCACGGATTATCGTTAAACCTGCAGTAATACTTGTCTGTTGAACTTGGTCGACGGCCAGATGACCCATTTTATGGGCAAAGTTCCAAAACGTTTAGAAGAGTATAGAATGAATCGTTAGCAACAAACATGTGCAGAAATTTGAATAGTTTTCACAGTTTTGAGTAGCGTTCTATCACTTTTACTACGACACTAACGTTTTTTGTACTACCGGTTGCATATGAGTGTCAAAGAGGGAGGGAGAGAGAGAGAGAAGGATAGAGCATGGCAGAGAGATGGGGAGAAATAAAGAGATCATGAGAGTGAAAGAAAAAGAGTAGTTCAAAGAACCAACTCTCATTGTATGCGGCTACAAAATAAAGGATCTAGCAGTATATTTTCGTTAGAAACCGTTGTGTTTTGTTGTTTCTTTTTTCATCATTCGCTTGCTCGATCAGTGCATCAGTTTAACATATGTTTCCATCCTTTAGGATTGGTAAACAGTGTTAAAAAAATGCAAAAACTGCATGACTCACTCCGTTGGTGATATCTTGACACTGATTTCCACTGCGCATCCTCCGGAAAAAACGCTCTCCGGTTTTCATTTAGTGTAGACTTTTCTCACTTACTTTTCCTTTAGTATTTTGCTCTTTGGGTCGGCGAGAGAAAATACGAGGTGCGGAGATATGGGAAAAATATTCAACGAATTTTTCGCAAAAACAGCAGCAATGCAGTACCGATGTAAACAAATCGGTCATACAGTTTAAAATGCTTCTGAGGAGACAATCGGGCGTAGTGGCATGTACAAGCCAGACGTAGTGAATTTTTCTTAGTGCCATCACTTCTATTTGAAGCAGTATTTTCTTTGGGTGCGTGTCCGTGTGCAAAACAAAAACTTCGGTTTAAGCATAAGTGTCACTTCCAGCCAAATTAACGACTGACGTCGGATAAACTTTGAATGTTTCTGTAAAGCATGTTAGATCGATAACTTTCATCAAGTTGTAACTTGTTAGCATTATTTAACTGGACTGGCAAGCTTTATCCAATGGCTTGTTGGTTCGGTGCGTGCACTGTTTATGTTGCCAAATCGAAGGAGACCTTGAAAAACTTATGTCACTCGCCAGAGTCACGTGCAACCCATATCTGCAAACACTACTAGGGTGTGTTCTACTTGGTTACCAATTGCTTTCCAAGTGGGTTTATGTTGCCTTTAGTTTGAGCTCAACTAAGTCAAGTTCTAAGTCTTAACAAGCAGGGTTAGATATGCAGAGCTTGGCTTTGCCAGAATAATTGAGAAAGATTTGCTTGCGCAAATAGGTTTATCATACATCCCGCGTTCTCCCTACCCCCCAACCATTTCACTCTTTTCAACAAATCTCTCCAGACTGAATCTTTTCAGACGAGAGCGTCCTGTGATTGTGCTCCATTTCATTTCAGTATCACATTTCGTTCTGGTGTTTGCGGATCGTCAGATCGTCTGCTGCGTTGCTCACCGAGTTTTGTGTTGGGGTTCACTTAGCTAAATTACTCCCACCCTCCCTTCGTTAAGACCGGACGCCCCGAACAACACACACCGACACCAGGCGAGATCCGCTGACGTTGGTTGATTATAAATAAAACAATCATCAACCTTCTCCGCGACTCCAACACCGTCCCACCACCCCGTGGAGCATCGCGACTAGACCACGTGAAACCCCGAAGGGCCGCCACGCCGTCGCACGCACACAGCTCTAGGCAGTTCGCGCGCACAGGCCTCAAACTCAACACGATTCGCGAATCGCGAAGTTTTCGTTGGGGTGGTGAATTTTCGCATTTTTCAAACCCCACACGCTTAGAAGCTCGCGCTCCGGTCGGGCTTGGTTCAGTATTACTTGTGGATTTCGTGCAGCAAGCAAGTCTCGTAAAGTTCGTCATAATGGTGAGTGTGTGTGTGGCTGTTACCTAGTGTTACCTCGTTACTTTTCCCATCTCCTATTATGTTGCGGTTTTCCATTGTTCATTAATTGTGCATAAACGATCTTCCGTACATCGGCCTACATTCAAACCCATTTCCAATGCCTGTGAAAAGTGTGTCTCTAAACCAACGGCTTTCGGATGGCCTTTGAGAGCCACCATCGAGGATGGCAACGTTTCCCATTTGAAGATCAATATTTTTGCAGTGTTACATAACGATCCAGCGTTTCGTTGGAGATCTAATTCGAAACCCTTCCGTTGAACCTTAACCTCTTCCGAACTGGCCATGGATTTGACCATGAACCTGAGGGATTGTCGTTAATGTTGCATGCCCACTCCTAAATAGATACCAACGAGGGTCAGAAGATGCGAGGCCCTCGCCGTTGTTCGAACAAACATAAACGGACGAACGGGTGCGTTTTGACGGTCGCTGTAGGCTAAAAATAAGCCGACCGATTTCAAGGAACGGCACCGTTGACCTCACCGAAAAACACTAGTAGCCAAAGGCGGCGGCTTATCGTTCGGCAAGGGGTTGTTGAAAAGTGAAATTTTCATATAAACAGCCGACAATTGAAATTAAGGCCGAAGCGTTGTTATTTTGTGTCAATCTATATATAAAACGATGGATTGATCGAGTTGGATAAACAAAACACTTTAGAGGACCAACGGTGAGTACTATTTTTGGGAACCGGTCGTGACATATAGTCGGTTGTTAAAAAATGAAGACTATCATTAATCATCCGTTTAATTGAAAAACAAATCGGAACCGTTCCGAGTCGTTGCATGACATTGTGGGGTGGAAAATAAACTCCGCCCGACCGACGATGTACAAACGGATCGATATGATCCCTCTCAGCTTCAGATTTATTCCCATGCAGATAGATGTACAAATTAGCCTTTCCCCCCGGTCATTAGCGTGTTAGTTAAGACACATTTGAAAAACGACTTGTTGAACAGTTGCGTTTCCCTCGCGAACATGCGTTAACCGGGTAACTGATTGGCCTGTGCGTGGTTCAGCTATTCATGTGCCATCAGATGGCGCTCGAGCACGAATCGAAGGCGAAGGACAAGGCAGCCGCCTCCTCTCCGGCTTCCTCCGGCAGCAGCTCACCGGCGGTACAGGTGCCGAACGCTACGAGTGGCCACGTAAGTTGCACCGATGACCGCCGCCCCCAGAAAAAGACAAACGCTTCAACTCCACAACCTACCTTGCTTTGCTGCTCACTCTAACGATCAATCTCTGCTCGAGCATAGGTTCGCGGCATACCTCTGATGGCGTTCTCTTAAACCGTGTGTCACTAACCCTAACCGCAATTGTATAGGAGAACTAACTTCAATACTACTCGTCCATAAGTCCTAAAAATATGCTCAGGTCTACAAATGAAATTCGTGGAGTCTATCATTCCTACAACCAACGAATCTCTTCCTCTATTTCTTTTACTTTTTCAGGCTCAGATGCGCGACGCTAACGTTCCGATCATCTGGGTTCTCGGTGGACCGGGCTGTGGCAAGGGCACCCAGTGCGAGAAGATCGTGGCCAAGTACAACTTCTCGCACTTCAGCACGGGTGATCTGCTGCGCGATGAGGTCGCTTCGGGATCAGAGAAGGGAAAGGAGCTGCAGGACATGATGAAGAAGGGTATCCTGGTGCCGAACGAGACCGTGCTGAAGCTGCTCGAGGCCGCCATGGTGAAGGCGTTGAACGGTACCGTTGGCTATCTGATTGATGGGTATGTTGTCTACATCTGGCAATATCTTGGCTAGTGATCGGAGTACTAAAGTCGTTTCGCCTACAGCTACCCGCGGGAACCTGCCCAGGGTCCGGAGTTTGAGAAGTTCATCGCCCCGGTAGACATCGTCCTCTACTTTGAGTGCTCCAACGTAAGTATTCCCAGCTCTCTAGTCCTTGTGCACCAAAAACGCGGTCGTTATGATCCAGAAGAGTGCTCCATCGTACACGTACTGCACGTAGTTGTCCATGTACGGATCGAGGATGTACTTCATCTTGTAGTGTAGACCCTGCAGTTGCTTTTCCACGATCGAGCAGAAGCACACGACCCGGTAGCGTGGCAAGTTGAGATTACGCAATCGGTCCTTTACCGCCTTCGCGATCGACTGGCTCATCTCGAGGTTCTTTTCCGGGTCGTACACCCACGTCAACGGTTGGCCATCTTCGTTACGCAGAACGAACTGTTGCTTCACGCAGCGCGCAATCATTGCCTTGATCTTGCGGGTGCTATAGTTCGGCACGAAGATTTCCTCCTCGAGCTCCTCCCGGTTGATGAGGTTGTTGAGATCCTTCGAGACGTCTTTGTACTTGTTCTTGCGGTTCGCTAAGGCTGCCGTTAGCGTTTCGGAAAACCGCACAGCCGTTTGTTGGGGTTTGTTTTGATTTCTGTAACCATTGTATCCATTGACCCCATTAGTACGTCTATTTGCTTATTTAAACTCATGAAATTTGGTAACTTACTGTTTGTTGTTCATTTTTACTCCACCCCAATTTGCCATTTTGGAAGTTTTAGTTCTGGGCTGAAGAAATCGATGTGATCGGTGTGATGTTTGTGATGCAACTGAAAAAGGCATCCACAGGGTGTTGGTCCATTTGCCAAATGCAGCGCCACGATGCACATGCAATTCGGGCACGAACCTTCGAAAACTTTCAGAGAAAAAAGAAATTGCAATTAACATGACAGGCAGATGCCGATTGTTCGATATTTTGCATGCCGAGTGAAGAGGTGTCAAGGCCACAACCAGGGCGTTGTTTTGGCTATAACCAGGGCGCTAGGTGAAAGCTGTACACGATCTAGATGTGAGGGTGGGAAACACAACCAATACTTGTACATCGCATAATGCATTTTTCTATTCTATTTGTTCAGGAAACGCTGGTGGCTCGCATCTTGAAGCGCGCGGCCCAGTCGGCCACGGTTCGTGCCGACGACAACGAGGAAACGCTGAAGACGCGCATCGCCACCTTCCGGGAGAACACAGAAAAGATTCTGGTGCAGTACCCGACCCAGCTGAAGCGGGTAAGTGTTAAGCGCTTGATGAATGTTCTCTTTGTAAACTAAACCTCTTGAAACCTTCCCTCTATCCACAGATCAACGCCGAGCGTGCCCCGGAAGAAATCTTCGCCGATGTTGAGAAGGCCATCGACGAGCTGCTGGTGAAGAAGGGCAAGAAGTAAGCGCTGGTGACGGCAAGCCGATGCACATCGCTGTCGAACGCATGCAATCCAGCCAAGCTGCACAATCACACAAATACACAAACGCTTGCACTCGCGTCTTGACTGACCTGCACTATCAGAGGGAACGGTCAGTTTGAAGGAGAGTTTGAGGAGTAAGAACACGCTACTGCGAATGCTGTTACACAATAAGCCGGTCACGGAAGAATGACCACGACAGGGCAGACAAACAATTACGCTTATCAATTTCAATAATAGTCATAAGGAAGCCGAGAAGGAAGTGGAGGCAAACCGCAAGTGTTGAGTTTATTTAACAAATCAATTTGTAGCTGTTTAACTGAAAGTCTACCGTGTTGTAGTAATCACTCGAGTGAAGCCAAAGATAGCCCTTCTACATGTTGCCGTTTGGACGTACCGAACGATCGTTCTAATAAATAAGATTCTTCTACGCAAACTTCCGATGTATTTACCAATCAATTTGTGATGTGTTTGGTCGGAGCGAATCTGTTGTTTGGTCGTTTGACGGAACATTTGCGTTTCAGCTTGGGTTCGGCAAGCGCTGGGCCTGAGGTGTGCAGCTCGCAAATGTAGGGCAAACTACGGTTGCAACTGAAGACCTTCCAGGATCCTTCGTCGGTGAGCGCAACGCAGCCAGGATGTCGATTGCGTCTAACGATGGGAAAATTTTAAGGGAAAGGCTGGTAGAAGCTCAAATTCTGAACTTACTCCGGGTGTCCGGGAGCCCATGCACGGAAGATGAAACAGTCCAACCGTTCATCGCTGGAAGTGAAGAATCGATCACGAATCGTTTCGTTTAACCCAACGAAAAACAAAGAACCGGATTTGTCGGAGCTGGACTGGTTGGCGTGTGGCAACGTGGATATATACTTTGACAGGTAGAACGTTCTGGTGTCACTCACGATATGGGCCAAGCTTCCCCCGAGCGATACGCAGGAGTTATAGGCGTTGGAGTAGTTTAACTTTATTTCTTCAAATGAAAACATTCCGATGGACGGAATACAAGTTGCATTCGCCGACGCTGGGAATCAGAATTGAATAGAGTCTTCCATTTTGTCTACTTTTATTAGGACTCTACTTACGCAAATTTCGGGCGTAAAGACTATAATAGTCGAAGCGTGTATCGTTGACAATCGTGGAAAGATTCCGATACTCCGGGCAGTCCAGCACGTGGCAGTTGTAGAAATCTTCGAACCCCTCCTCCACTCCACCCGACGAGGGTAGCTGCGTGGGTTTCCATGGTGAAGGCCGGCTGCTGCTGTTCTGCTCGCGTTCTAACGCCACCACAAACAGGTTGCTTCGATTTCGCCCCTCAGGAGCATAGTTGAACGCCAGAGCTTGCTTGTGGCGTGCGAGGTTGGCACACTCACGCACAGTTTTCACATTTGCCAGACCGATCACCGTGCGGTTCGAACGCTGGCAGTGTCGTAGAGGATAGAACCGGTGGACTATTCTTTTCGCTTGCTGTTCGCAAATCGCCACTGCTGCAAGCGACGGTATCAGCAATAATGCCACCATAATGACGAACATTGGTCTCATAGTGGAGATCAGGTAACTGACAGAGAATATACCACTACAGCAGGCATATAACACCGGGGAGCGACATTGCAAAAGACACGTGTTCAGTGTCATCAACATGATAGACAGTTCATTTGTCTCTGACAATACCGGTCATCGTTCAAATAAACGTAACAAATGTACGACATTCATATTTCATACGTTGTCTCTTTATTTCAGCGTGATTTTACTGGCATTAGTTTCACCATGACAGAGTTTTCCCTCCTTGCTCATTTCCTTCAATCTGCTCCATATGCCTACCAGGGGAAAACGGAAGCAGCTAACGGATGTGGGACAACGTGGAACCACGGTCACGAGATTCAAATTATCTACGGGGTACGGGCTTGAGAAGGAGGATACATAAATTTAACTAACATATTTAATCGATTCGGACAAGAGATCTTCAGCCGAGCCGACTTCCATTTCTTCGCTTCTCCGTGTGCCGTTTTGTGATCGATTTTGTACTAAAGTTGTTTGAGTAAGTGGCAGCTTCTGTGCGCTGCACTTCGGACAATATAAAATATCTCAAATCTCCAGTCAATAGAAAAGTAACAGTTACCAGAAGGAGCTGACTGGCGACTTCTTCTCACCTAAGGGGCCCTATGGTTGTAGGTTTAGTCTCGACAGGCGTTTAGTAATGAAGCTACATCTATCATCATCTCGTCTCTACTATAGTTTTCGTCTTCGTGACGTCGTCTTTTCGTTATATAATCTACACTCGTTTAACAAACGATGTTAAAGACATGTTTTAATATCCACAAAGAATGAGTATGTAGTCGTTTGTTTCTCCATTTCAGGTGGTTCTTTCCGGTTTACCAATAATGTTTACGTCTATTTCTAGTGCTACCATTTTCGGCTTTGCTACATTCTTGTGGCTGATGTAGGGTTTTTAGTGAGTCAATGTTTTAATGTTTTTTTTCTTTAATCTCTAATTCTAGTGCTCTTGCATTTTAACTGTTCTCTAATACACATCAATGTTTGGGTTTATTCTCCTAGTGAATGATTTCTTTTCTCTTGTCTGTGCTTGTGTAGTTGGATGCTACCGAATTCGTTAATGTTCACTCTTGCTGTTTATCACTTTTAAAAGTGTTCATATTTTATTAGCCTATTACATATCCATCTTTTATGAAGCGCAAAAGAAGTACATCATATAAGTGAATCGATGCGTGTTTAATCACATTGAATGAATGCTTCTAACGTATGCAAGCTCCACTCTGCCTTCCTTTACATGCATATGCATTTCCTATCATTTTTATTGCCAATTTGCATCTAACAGCTTTTCCCTCTTGAAAACTGGTGTTTCTCTTTTGTTATTCTTCGTAGTATTGTAAGTTGTTCTTTGTTCTGGTGTAATTATGCAGCATTCAAAAGTAAAATTCTATATGTTGTGCGGTCCATTCAACGTCTATTCTTTTTATGGTCATAAAACAAAATCATTACGTTACCTGAAGAGTGCGGGGCACAGGTGCTTCAAATTATTGTTCGTGTGCTTTTTTTCGGCTCACTTCCACGCAATCGATATGTTTTCCTCTATTTCATAAATAAACTTATCAGTGGGAGTGTGCGCTGCTAACGTAAACTATAGGATCAATACAGATTACACTGTGGTTGGTTTATATATTTCCTACCTCAGCTGACGGTACTTCATTATTCGGTGGAATGTATTTCGCACACACTACGCGTGGTGCAAAAACGTGTAAATAGAAAGTACAAACGACAGCCACCGGCCACCGGGAATAATTTAAAATTCTTCGAGCGATCGAGCGGTCAACGCAAATCAGAGTCCTTAAAAGTAAGTATGAATGATTGTTGTATACGTGCGGTACTGAAGTAAATATATTTTTCTTTCGTTTCTGGCAGTCTTATGTATCTTCGTTCTTAATGTTGAAGAATTGTTCGTCCTTCCAACAAATTTAGCGCAAGCAGACTAATCCTTTCCTTCTTTTTTCTCGAACGAACGTCTCTGTCGCTAGTCCCAGCAAGCATTTTGGAAACTGATCATAACAAACTAAATAACTTAAACCCTCTCCTTATCATATTAACGGTAATCATCATCTCAAAAATTTTAACTTTTGCGTTAACCTTTTTAGAATCTTTCGTACAATACCGACCGAGACTCGTGTAAATGTATTTCCCCTTCCAGGGTTTACAACTTGGTGGGAAAGTGCTAGCTTTAGAGCATTGTCCTGTGTTGTGGATTTAGTGCCAGAATCTCTGAAATTCCATTTTAATGCAATACATGAATAGAAAAACCTAAAACAGGACAGCGATTATTTGTAGTTATCACCCAATGGATCCTAATCGGGAAACGATCATCAAAGATCTGATGATTGGTTGAATTGGGAAACATAACGGACAGCGTACATTCTGACACTTAATCCCCAGGGCAGCTCCAAAGCTTCATATTTATGCATTTGTCGGATATTTTGGTAGATATCCCTTGCATAGCTATGACCTTCTCCGTACATCCGTGTCCCTATCCACCTCGACATCAACTCCATCGGACATTAAAGCTTACAAGTAGTGCGATTATCAAAATGCGGGGACGTCTGTCCCAGTTCCACTTAGGAGCCATTTTCCAGCAATGCGTCCTTTTCGCCGTCACCGATGTGGTTCGAGCTAGCGTTGGTGCTATTTTTCCCCTCAAGCAGCGGCGTCTGGACATCACTGGCATCTTCGGCCGATCCGGCTGGCTCACTTCCGTTGAAAAGATTCGATGACCGCACGCTCGATGCGGCCGTTTTGCTGACAGTGGTCTCCAAGGTGGAGATGCTGCTGCTCGTGTTCGAAGTTGTGGTAGTGGTCTTCTCCGTGACGACCGTCAGGGTGCTGCTGAGTTTGCCTGCTTGCTGATCCTGGGTTATCTGACTGCTAACCTTCATCTCTACGTACTCTTGGTTGAGTCGCACGCTGTTGGGGCTTGTCGTGCCGGATGAGACGGAGTGAGGCTGATGCGCTGGGGAAGTCCCATCGGTTGGTGGTGGAGCGAGTGCTGGGGGACTCTCCTTGGACTCGTCCACCTCCTGGACCGTCTCCATAGCGGTGAGGTTTTGAAGGATCGGGGAAGCCGTCGGAGCCGCCGGTCGGGGTACCTTCCCTTGCAGATAGTACGTCATCAGCTGGCCCTTGCCCTTGACTGCCACAAGACCACGCTGCTCGAAGGTGTAACCGAAGGTCTGCAGGATCTGGCAGGTTTCTTCCGTTACCTGAATAGCGCCGGCCTTGCCCGTACTCTCCATTCGTGACGCCACATTAACCGTGTTACCCCAGATGTCGTAGTGTGGCTTGCGGGCTCCTATAACTCCGGCCGTAATCGGACCATGGTTGACTCCCATCTTCAAGACGAAGTGATTGAACGACTGCTCGTTGATGCCCTGCAGGGCTTTCTTGAGCTCGAGAGCGAACTCCACCAACAGTGCCAGGTGAGCCCACCGAACCGAAACGGGATCTTCCGGTTTGACGATACGCGACGGATTGAGTCCGCTCGCCGCCATGTACGTCGAGCCGATGGTCTTGATCTTGATGATATCCTGGAACTGGGGCAACTCCAGCAGCTACAAGAAAGGGACAGCTGTTTCAATACCAAGGTTACACGCCAACACCACTTCCGGGAACTTACCGCATCGAAATCGGAAATGACCTCGTTCAGGAAGCGCAAACACTCCAACCCCTGGTTGTTCACCGTTTCCTCCGAGTAGAAGTCGGAAAAGTTGGGCATGCTGGCGAAGAGCACCCCCACCTCGGCGTAGCTCTGCGAGTACAGGTCGTCGTGCGAGCGCTTCCGGTTGCCCATGAAATGTTCGGCCACGTGCATCGGCAGCACGTTATACACGAGCGCCTCGTTCCGCCGCCGCATGTCACTCGCCTTCTCCTTCTGATCGATCACTTCCGTTTTCCACATGAATATTACACGATCTACTTTATCGATCTGCACACGGCAGGCGGGGGGGAGGAGAGAGAACGAGAGGAGCAGAAAGAAAAAACCCATAATTAGTAAGCTTTAGCTACCGAATTTCGGTTAATCGGTAAGCGGAATCGCTTCGGTGCCGGGTGGCGGGTCATTACGTGTCTGGCGAGGAAAGAAAGTGCTATCGTCACGGCAACCAGCAGCGCGGACAGCGTGTAGCGCAGGGGGAACCTGTGGAAGAGAAAGAGAAGGGGAAAGGGAACATTCTCAAATTACTACCGACCACAAGACTAGATGAAACAATCGAACGGAGGGTGTTGTTTTTCACCCTTATACCACTACACTTACACGTTAAGAATACCAAAGTCCTCGTTTCGGAATGCCTCATCCAGATGGAAGATGTTCACGTAGCAGTGGGTCGCTGGAGGAGCCGAGGAGGTGGACCGTCCGGTTCAAGGACACGTTCACGCGGTCAGAAAGGAAAAGCAGTAACGAACCATAAGCACACCGTCGTCGAAGGTGAGACGTTAAAGGGGCGTGGAGGAAAGGGTGTGAAGGAATGTGGTCTTCATCAGGGGAAAGGAACCGACCGACAGGGTCGAGAAGTTAACTAGGTTTTGCCGACCACCGGCACCTCCGTACAGGCACAGGACGATTAGTGCGACGAATTCCCATGGTGTAACTCCCGCCTGGGATGGGTAGAGGTTAATGGCCACCGAAGGTTCGAAGAAAGTTCGCCATCCGATGGGAAAAGAGGGAAAACGGGGGCGGCTTCTCTCACCCGTGAAGCTATTACTTTTTAATTAGTTTGTGCTAATAGTGGTCAGCAGGAATTATTCCACGAAATGTATGAAACTCTTGAGTCCTCCCTCAGGGTGGGAAATGGGGAAAGGGTCAGGCGCGTCAGCCCAAAGTCCAAGTTTTCCCCTGCTAACCGAGGCAGTAAAATGGCAGTTCGACGGGCACAAGGAAAAGTAAAACGGACAACGGGCTTCGTGCAGAAAGTTATAGTTTTTTTTTTCCCCAGACGGTAGCCATTTAAATGCCACAAGCTTTTCCGCCGGAACGGAGATGAATAAAATATTGCTGCCATTAAAATGGACAAGACCATGGAGTGTTTGAATAAAACAAACATTCAAAGATGCTGGTTGAAGATAAGGAAAGAGAAATATTGTTGAAGAAGTTCCGAGGCGTCTGTGAAGAGTTGTTGCTTCCTGTCGATAAAACCAATCGGACTCTAGGTAATAAACGAGCGACGCTTTTCCCACATCCGGGTGGTGGTGGTACGTTCCGCCTCGAGGGTATGAATAAATTTAATCAATGTGCATGTGAAAGTGCATCTCGGTTCACCGCAGGCCGATGTCAAGCTGGCAGTTATGAACGTTTGTGGCAAATTGGTGCTTACAGGACTCTTGACAATACTTCGCAATCGGATAAGTCGGACGAGACCCGTACCTGTTCCGGGGGCGAGACCATCAACCCATCAACCAGGAGTCTGCTGGGAATCACGTCCGCACGTCCTACAGTTGTGGACGGTCGGTGTAGGACACTCACGAGGAATCATTGGGAGGATAGGTTTGGGAAGGTGCATGAGCATTGAGGTTTGAGAAATGCTGTATTTACCGGTTATGATGATCATTAATAAAATTTTGCTGAGATGCGATAATTGCGTTATGATTGAGGTGGCAATTAGTATTAAAACGGTATAGTTACTGAAGTACGACGGAAACAGACACACACTGGACGGTTCCATCTCGGTCGAGGCGAACGACACGTTGGTGATGTTGAGGCTCAGCGGTGTCCGATGGGAGGCGGCCAGCTGCCAGACGGATTCATTTCATCCCATTTCCGGTACACCCAGGATCCGTTCATGTAAAGTTACAGAGTAGTAGAACGAGTAGATAAGACGATGCATTGTAAGTACCATCGTGGTGATGGGTTTTATACCCTTATTAGACGAGGAATGTATCCGTCATATTTTTCCAGAAGTTTTCTGCCAAACTGAACTTTCGACTGGAATTTATATGTCAAAGTGGCGATTTGTTTACTTTTTGCTCTGTTGTTTGCAACAGATTTTTTTATTACTCTAGGTTGAACAATACGCTAAATTCAATCGTGAAAATGATCAAATAACTGAAAAACCCTTTTATGGAACTTTTCGTTATTACACGAGCGGACATCATTTTTGGGTCGAACGCCCTGTCAGAGCCTACTTTGACAGTAAAAGGATGGAAAAATATGACAGATACAGCATTTCCCCGCTTTTGATTCCAAAGTCCCATCAAAACACTAACAAGTTTCAGGTTAGTGTTTCTTTATTCTCATGTTTCTGTTGTTGTGATCTTTATTTTTATTTCATCTGACAAATTGCGCTCTATAATGGCAACAACGCATCATCGATGGCATGGTAATATTACCGTTCTATAAAGCCATATTCAATATCTAACATGTTTCATCTCTCTGTCGATTTGCGTCCAGTAGGCGACGAAGGCCAAAATCAAGGTTTGAGAGCTGTCAAATCGTCAAGCGAAATGAAACATGTTAGATATTGACAGTGGCTTTGTAGAACGGTAATGTTGCCATGCCATCGATGATGCGTTGTTGCCATTATTGAGCGCAACTTGTCAGATGAAACCTGCTACTAGTCAGTGTTTTGATGGGGCTTTGGAATAAAAAGCCGGGAAATGCTGTAAATTCCTCGTCTAATAAGGGTATTAGCGTGCTTCAATGAGCTGCATAGGGCTCGAACACTTCTTTGGCTAACCAAAACGCTCGTTGGTTTCGCACTTTTTGGACAGCATACACCGTCTACTAATAGCTAGATCTACTCACCATGTCGCTCACGTTCGCAACTCCCAGCAGCAGGACGATAATGATGGCCGTGGATTTTCGCAAGCTGGTGCTATCGTTGTACCGTTTGCTGTTGAGCGTGATGAAAGCGGGCAGTATCTGTAGAAAAAAAGGGGGGAAAAGTGTGGAGGAAAGCGTGTCGTCAACAAGGTTCGGCAAAGCGGCAACAAGCGCCTTGTCACGGGCGCTTGCGAAACAATGCAATAATGTGCGAAATCACCCCGGCAGCCTTCTAATTCCCTTGCGGCGTTCCCTTTACAATCCTTAAGCCCTTTTTGATAAACACACACACTCACACAGAATGGGTGGGGAAAACTTCTATTGCATGGCACAATGCTTTATGCTTATTTTGTATGCAACTGCCAGCGACACGCTCGCGATCGGACACAAAAGGAGGAGTGAATTAAATAAATCACCCAACACCCATCAGCAGCAACTGGTTTAGTGGAACGTGTTTCCACGGATTTTTTCCACCGCTGGATGAAATCTGCTTGAATAGGAGCGGTAGAAGTGAGTGAAATCAGTTTTCCATTACATCCATTTCGATTTCGCACATTTGCGCGAGGGAACCGTTCTGCAAATCTACTCGCATTTTAGTTTCCCGAGTGTTTCGTGGACCGTTTCACACCGAGAAAAGTGCAACCGTTGCAAACATGAGTGATGATTTATATAGCACCCCCGTGGTCGTGCACTCCATTCTTACGCCGTTTAAACTCGCTTTGTTTGAATAGATAAATGGATGAAGAAAAATTACACCACCGACATGGTCGCCACGGAGGACCGAGAACGCGAGAGAGCGTGGCACGGAATGAATAATCATGTTCCGTTTAGGACAAAGCGCATCCCAGTTGCCCTGGGATGGTCCCAGGACGATCGGTTTTTCCAAACGGAACAAGGGAAACCCCCCGCAAAGAAGCTCGCGCGAAAATGAGAACAACGTTGCCACGTCCGGCTGTCGTTTATCCTTACTGAAAGGATTTCTATTTGCCCACGGATGGAAAAAGAAGGCTTGGGAAGGGTGTTGGGAATACCGAGCCATGTTTTACACTCGCCGTTACTAGTGTTCGCAGCCAAATCGAATCGCCCGACGATTGTTCCTTCCGTCCGATGTGGTGTAAAATCGTTATTTATCGGCGGATAAAGGAACAGGATTCCCCAGGACGATGGTGTCCGTCGTGTGGACGTAGGACACAGCGGTCGACTTGAAAATCGGTTTCCATCTCGTTTCCCCCGGACCCGGTGGTTAGCGTTAACGCGGGTTCGTTTCACGATCCGAAGAGAATAACCATATGGTGCGTAGTGCTACACGCGAAATCGATTGAAAGTTTACGACAAGAAAAGTTTAAATCGTTTTATTTTATGATCCCCAACGGCTGGATCCTACGCTGTGTCCTTCCACGCCGTCAGTCAGTTTTCCCAAAATTGAGAATTGTAAAGTGCGTATCTAGAGGTTTCTGATCGAGCTTAATATGTATTTTGAAGCGGTATTTCTATGGGTTTTCATACTTAACATGGCAATACGAGTGAGTTTCCATAAATTAGAATCTTTTTCTCCTCCTTGTGTGAATACGCCCTCTGTTTTGCGTTTGCTTTAACAAGTTTTAAAGGTATCCACATGTTTTATATTGCAATTGAGATTCCACTGATCTTATCTTATCTTATAAAAAAATGCATTGATCTGAAAAGCTCAATATTCTTGTTTGCTTTCAATCATCTCTGGGCAAAAAGTTTCCTAACGCTGTGTACAGGGTGGCATCGTAGAAGTGATACACTTATTTGAGTGTTTTCTGAAAAACTTTTTGTGTCGCATACATGGGTATATTTGGATAAATTAACATGTTTAAAATTGATGTACAAAACGTACACTAAGTGTTCAGTAGACTCGCGTATAATTAAATATTTAACATTTGCAAGGTCTGAAAAACATTCAGATTAGGCAGACTGTCTGTCTGCCTCAATTTAAGTCTCATCTCAATTTAAGTTAAATTATTTGTCTTCCGGACCATCAAGCGATACGAGGAGACAGGCACGGTTATTCTAGAGAAGAAACCGGGTAAAAAATGGAGAGTCCGGTTATTTAAGATATGGGACGAAATGTCGGATGAAGTTCTGCGTGCGGTCTGCAACGACTTCCATAAGGTTCTACGGGCCGTTATCAGGTGCACAGGTGAAAGATTTGAAATAAACTAAGTGAAATGCAAGTTTAATAGTAATAGATGTTATTTAAATTGATTACGAAGATGTATCTTACCTGGTTTCAATTTTATTACATAAACAAAGTGTATCACTTCTACGATGCCACCCTGTATTTACACACTCCATGTTTTTTCCACTTAGTGTTATTAACAAAACAAAAACAAAATGTAAAACAATTGGTCTCATGAGAAATTAAAGCGAATGAATTCACTCAAGAAATAGTTCATTCGTTTTCAATATTTCATTTCGTTTGATATTAAGCCTCAAGTAAAGGTTGATATCGTTTCAAAAACTATTATGTTTCATTGTTTCGATTTTGAGTATCCACAGTTGTTTCAAGTATAAGTATTCGCGGAGGAATTGAAACAGCAAAGATAAAAGTTTTGTTCATTAAATTACACTGAATGTTCGAACAAGAATAACATTAAGGCGAAATGGAATAAATAGCCTTCGTGCGCATTCAACCCATCTCGGGACTTGTGCCCAAGATTGCCTTTAGGTATGACTACAGCGAGGTATTTGCAAGGCCATTCGGGTAGGCAGACCTCCTCATTTCCGTTCGCCTTGTTTGTTGCACGGGCAAATAGAATCGCATTTATTATTATATTTACTCCCCTGGAGACTTACCCCGGTGAGACTCTCCGCGACCGAGATGAACACCATTACGAAGATGATCACCAGCGGCGGTATCACGATTTCGAAGTGCACCGCCGTCCTGTCGTTCAGCGTTGGAGGGCGCGCGTCATCCATGGTCCAGGGTGGAGGAAAAAAAAAGGAAACATCGAAAGAACGAGAAAGGATTGTGAGTGAGAAAAACAATTCGAGCGAAAAGAAAAAAAACACAGGTAAGTCCGGAACTAATTAGTTAGCGGTGCAGTGCAGTCGCGACGCAAAAAAGATAAATAAATCAACCTTGGTTACCTCGGAAGCACCAGGATGGCGTAGAGGATGGCCACGAGCTGCACCAGGAGGGCGGCCAGCAGGGGGACGGCGCTGTGCGGCTCGCGGTACTCGTTGTAGGCCGTTTCGTGCGCTTTGTCGTTGAACGTGAGGAAGATGGTCGTGTCCTTGCTGATTTCGCTGTGGCCGTCGCGGCTGACGAGCTCCTTGCGGAGGCGCATCTTGTAGTCCTCGCAGGCTTTCTCCTCCTCGAGCGCGTCCGCCGCCTTGTCGTCCGTGGCCGGCGTCGACGGTTCGTCCCCGTTCGCTACCGCTTCCGCCTGGCTTGACTCCTTCGTTTGGCGCAAGACGACAACAGAAACAACAAGAATTAATGCCTCATCAGCTGGTCGAAGCGGGAAGTCGATTCGGGGTTCGGAGCTCCTTGGAACGGACGTGCGAGATCCCGGCGTTGCCGTGCGGATGATAACACTCGTTCCAAAGATAGCCAACGTTCTTTGGTTCCCTTTTTTTCCGCAATGAAAATTAATTGCTATCAGCTCGCACACCCCCGACGGCTTACCTTCGGTTCGTCCTCGTCGCGGAAGATCTCCGACGGACCGTCCGCCTCGATGACAACGTCTTTCGGATCGGCCGAACCGTTTTTATGCTCCGACGGGCAGAACTGGCGATGGAGTAAAGAGCAATCGTCAGCATTTTATGGGGAAAAACAACCAATACACCGGAATGAACAGAAATTTATTGGTGGGCTCTTTGTTTATGGCTCGAGGCCACAGGCGGGGAGTGTGCGGAAAATTATGAACCGAGCGAGATTTATTAAATTCCCACGAAACGCCCCCACGAAAGCGTTTGCTCCGATCGAAGGCCCCCGCGTAATGGAAAACCAATGTCCAGACGGGTCCCAGGAATCCGATGGATATTACAGCATTTTACTGACGGATCGGTTCGGACGCGCGAGACTTCCGGCGGCGGAAAAATCGTTCCGCCAAACCCGGGTCGAGCATCCGCCTCAAAACGGTAGTTAATTAATAGGCTACGAGCAAATCAGTTTCACCCGAGCATCTTAACCCTCCGGACGGCCGGAAAAACCTTGCCCACCCGTGGTGGATGTTTTCCTTGACTTGTTTTATCCTGTCTGTTTGCCGAGTGAAAAACGGACGATTGTCGGGGCCGGTCGCTAGGGTCCTCTGTAATTGTATTAATCATGAACCCCCTCGCCCGGACCTCCAAGCCGGACTAATGAGGACTAACATCAAGGCTCACGACTCTCACGGGATGTCCGCTTACGTCGTAAAGGCTCATATCCACGCCGTCCGTTCGGTGGCGATTTGGGCGGAAAAACGGCCTTTGTCACGCTGTGGGACACAACATAAATAAATCTCGAGTGGGCAAATTTCTTCTCCATACGAAAGGAAAACGTTACCTTTTATTTCCATTACCCTGGCGAAGTAAAAGCCGTCTCCACATTTGCGACCCACGTTGGGATGGGAGAATGCCGTGACATTCGAGTTCCAAAGCGAGGAAAAAGACAACACAGGTAAAAGAGGTACGATTATCGGTGACATTTTCCTTCGGTTGGGACCGCTTTGTCTCTTTACGGAGATATCCCACAGATGGATCTCTTAATCTTCCCAGTTGACACTTGAGATATATGTATTTCGGTGGATTTCGGGGAAATAGATCCAACAAATCTAACAGAGGGTTACGTCTAAACGTCCCCGAAACGTAAATATACTCTTCAGAGTGTTGAAGTGAATATATGCTTTTTCTCAACGTGGAAGTAAATAATAGTCATTCCATGACCTTCAGGAAAAGCTTTTCGCCCTAGAGCAAACCGTTCGGTAATTTTCACTCGCAATTTCAGTCCGAAGTTTCCTTTTTGGCCAAGATCGTGCCGAAAGCATTATCGAATCAATTGATGGTTGAATGAAAACGTGAAATCAAATTCCGCTAACAGCATTCGACAGTGCTGCTATAATGGGCCACACTTTAATGTTCTCCCTCCGGGGGGTTTTTTTTTCGGGCCAGTTTGTAATGGAAAGCGAACAGGATAAAATTCTCATTTCGACGAGCAACGCCGAGGGCTTCTTGTGCTCGTTTTGGAAAACTCTTAGTGTAAAGGGAGGGATGAGGCGAAAATTGTAATAAATGGTACCGACTTCATGCGTGCTTACAGTGATTAGATTTCTGCTCGACCGTGATGAGCCTTTAAGCGTATTTATGGGCACGCACGAGTTCATACCTACACACATACACCTACACACACACATGGAGTGATGATTTTTTACGGTTGCTTCCTTATGGTTTCTCACTTTTTCCCCAAAAACCGACCAAACCGGCGTGTGGCGACGAAGTGAAAATATGTGTGAAAAATCGACGGCTGCTTACCGGCTTCAGTACTTTCGTGATGAAGTACGTCTTCAGGCCCGCTATCCGGAGTGCCTCCTCCCGCTTTTCACCGAAGGCCGGCTCGACCTCGAACTCGCCGTTCAGAAAGCTGAGCGTTTTCTCCGACAGATGAACGCGGCTGCACGAAGGAAATGGTAAAGAAAATAAAGGATGAGTTTCGATTTCGATTTACTTTCCTTTCAAGGTTTTTTTTTCTCGAGTTTTTGGCTATTTGAAATTGAAAAACGATCGAAAAGGAAATTCAAGCATTTTTTATGAAGACCTTGGAGGGAAAAAGTAGAATTTTAATGTTTACCGTGGGTGAAAGTTTATCTACGAAAGTTAGGAAGGTCCCATTTTGAGGAAGAAAAAAATAAGGAAAGAAAAGAAGGAAAAAGGATTCGATATTGTCACGCCGCAGTGGGCTTGGTCAATATCCCGGAATTGCAGTCACCACCAGATGGAAACCGGTAGGAAAATGGTGGTGGGAGCTCGAAGTCAGTCAAGCGGAAACCGAAAGTGTTGGAATAAAGAGGGAGTAAAAAATACAAGTCCACCGTCCTTTTGATCCCTTAGTCGGTGGGAGTTTCCTTTTTCTTTTGACTCGGGACTGCAAAACGGATCAGCGATAGCGAATTGATCTTATTCAAAGTTACTTCGGCCTCGGGGCGGTGGCAAGTTCCCGGAAATCCGGGAAGTCCCGTCATTTTTCAAAGGCTCCAATCGATTGGCCCCAGAACTCCAAGCCCCCCCGTGTGATTATGCAGATTTTCCCGGCGGGGCTTTTCTATCTCATGTTTGAGGCGGAAAGAAAAGAAAAGGGGACCCGTTTTGCAGACCTACTGAAGCGGTACATGATCCTTCTTTTTTTTTTTTGGGGCCCATTTTGTCCACTCACCCAGCCTTTCCGCTCGACTCCATCTTGTTCGCCAGCTCGACATCCTTCGAGTAGACATCGAACTGCCACTGGCGCTGGCCCAGGATCCCGGCCAACACCGCACCGGTGTGTATACCGACGCGCATATCCACCGGCGAGTTGGTCTTCTGCTGGACGTACCTGTTTCGGGAGTGGGGGTGGGGTGAATTCAAGGAAATCGTAAGTTGGCGAAGAAATTGACAGGCGCGATGCGAGCCGTATTCCTTACTTGATCGCCTTCACCATCGAGAGGCCCATGTGGACGCACAAGACGGCATGATCCGGCCGCTCGACGGGGGCTCCACTGATGCAGTAGTAGCAGTCGCCGAGAATTTTTATCCTCAACTGTTGATATTTCTGCAAAAAAATAAAAGCAAAGGGAGCAATGAAGCACCAAAGTCTGGAGGGGGTGAAGCAGCGAAAGTTCGTCAAAGTCCTCATAAAAGTCTACTTGTCTGTTAGGCTAGTTCCAATCCTCTTCAACCTATTGCTCGTTCTTTGGGGGGGAACAAGAATCTATTCAGACGGAAAACGACTAGGACAAGGAGGAGTAATGCCTTTTCCATACACTTCCGCATTGGAGACTGTTTCATCTCTACAGGAGGTATAGCATCAAAAAAGGAAAAAAGGAATACTACAGAGAACATGGAACCCGAACGAGCGTACAGGATGAAAAAGTTGTACTCCTGATAAGGAAAAACTGGAGCAGCACACACTCGTCACAGCGACTGCATATTGTGCTTCGGTAGGTGTTTCCTTTTTTCCTTTCCTTTCTCGTGACATATATATCAAGATACAAAGTGTCTGTGTGTGTGTAGGGTGAGAGTCTCTTGTGTCGGTTGCAGACAAAACCCCTTGGTGAGTGTCACAGTGTCTGTTGTTAAATTTAATTTATGCTCCGGTTTTCAGACCGGAGGGTTGGGGAAATGAAACAGAAACTGCGAAGGAAAGTTGGAAAACCGTTTGTTCCAGCCTTACCTCAGCTAGCCGGTCGAAGCGGGCGAAGAGTTCGTTGAGAATTTTCACCAGATCCTGGGCCGAGTAGGTGGACGAGATGGCCGTGAAGCCGACGATATCTGCATACAGGATGCTGAAACGGAAAACGGGGGGAAAACATCATCGTCATGAAACCTTTTCGAGGACCGGAAGGCTGTCTGTTGTGGAATGATTTTTAGTGTGTAGGGACCTGAATACCTACAGCTTGAATGTCTAAGGCTTGAAAATTGGCGACGCTGTCGACACCAGCCACTTTGTGGTTTTTCCAAACGACCATGATTGAGTCATATTGTAGCGAAAAGTAGATGGGATGAGATTAGACCTGGTCTTACAACACCTTTGCACCAAGCCGAGACCCAATCAAGAATCGTGCCCATTACTTGACAATGTCCATTCACATCCTGTCTCTTATCGGCCGTTGGCTCGCGTCATCCATCAAAACAATCAAATTGCAATCCTATACCGACAACTTTTTTCCATCATCAACATGATCGATGATTTTCGCTCCGTAGGCCGACCGTTTTGGTGGTATTTTTAGCACGCACGGAACCACTCCCCGGCCTGGTAACGGTTAACAACTCCCTCGGGAAAGGACGCTGCTTGAAGCTGGCTCTAATCAATGGTACACACTAACGCAAAAAAAAGAAACCCAGCGACGAGCTTTGGGGACACTCGTGGTGGTATCGAGGGACGTCGACCGAAGCTGACCGGAGCTCTAATTTGCTAACGACCGTTTTGTGGTGTGAATGTTTTGCCTGGAGATTTAGCAAATAAATAAACCCGCACCAGGAGTTCCATGTGCCTCCCTTTTTGGAGGCATTATGATGAGCAAACAATCCATTTCGGCAGCGCTGTGGGAGTAGTTCGGTTGAAGGACCGGATGTTATTTTATTTATCTGAGTGAGAGAGTTTGGTCGAACGGAAGCTGCCGGTATTTGATACTTTACCGACGGTATTTGATACGGAGTACAGGAACGAGGCCTCCAGAGACGCCCGGTGTTATTCTAGCGGAAGGGGAATTACTTTAGTTTTGCTGGGAAAATATCGTCCCTCAGTTTAATCCGTCACCATCCCAGATGGTGACCTTTTGGGACGTGACCCATTCAACCTTCTTTCGCACCTTTGGAGGAGATATGGGAGATACTCATTTGCGGAAGATGCGCCATACGGCTTAAGCGTAGATTAAGTTGGGTAAATTTGAGGAAGTAACAAATTGAAAGAAGTATTTCATTATTTCTTTATGGTTCAGACGAGTTCCATGTTAACCGTATTTAAAATGGCCGGCTATTAATTGGTTATAGAGTTAAGGTTTTATGAGAGAACTTTGACTCTTTGGATCAATTTAATTTCCAATTTTCTGTCGAACTTCTAAATTTGGTGAAGACTAAATACTTTTGAGTAGGATAGACTACAATTCACGAGATGGATATGATAATAATAGAGCTCAGAATTTGGACTCCCCAAAAAAAGTCCTTCAATATCTGCAGAGACTAAGCAGAATGAAACAGCCTAACTAATCAGAATGTACTTCATAACGCATAAAGCTCCAATTGATGTGAGTAAAGTTTTATCCTCTAACACACAGAAATAACCGTTTTCACATGGAATGTAATTACATTGTGGCTATTTCGCCGACTACCAACCCGTCGATATCACATCGCAACATGACTACAAGCTCATTATTGTCCGGAAGGACTATCGGTTACCAAATATGTTTACGTAGGTAGCAAGGATATACTCCCGGTCGATGTTATGCTTCATGCGAGCAATCGAAGATTATTGTTATCACATTTCACACGCCCAACCTAAGCTTCGCCTCAGTGCTAAGAGCCTTTGTACCTTATCTCGTGGCGGGCCATCCAGTTAGATGCTGGCGAAAAGTTCTTGCGTTCGGTACGCGTAAGAGGATTATTGGGAAAAAGTATTAACCATCAATGTTCAGTGTACCGTGCACAGTGCCTCCGATGTGCCTTTTCTGCTGCTGCTTCATTTCGGCTGTTCCGGGCGCCCAAAAACCGGGCAAATATCGGCTGCGATACTGTGGCAGGGTAGCTTTTCCACCTTCAAATTTCCATCCTCCATCAGCAGCTCAAGCTCGATTCCAACGAAAACCGCAGCCTCACATGCGCTTCCCTCTCTCTCTCTCCCTCTCTGTTTCAGGGCGGGGGGAAAGGCAAAATGGTTTTGCACGAGCATCAGCAAAAGTCAAGTCATGCCAGCACAGAACACCATGGTACCGTGACTCCCGTGATCGAGCCGAGCATCGAGCCGTCGGTTGCGGTTGGCTCGATATTCATACTGGCATTTTACCACGTGCAGTGCAGTGTGCACACGTGCAGCTGAGAGCGCCTCGAAGAACTCGTGCTAAAACCGCGAACCTCGGTTTACTTGCGGCAGATCTTGGGATCCTTGCTTGAAACAATTTTGCCCCCGGGGGATTCGGCTGCCCCAGACACATACAAAGAAGAGTGTGGTCCTGGATAGCGATAGGTGCAGCAGCGAAAATGCATCATATCGCCTCCACTGTGCTTTTATTGACACCCTCGGGGAAGTAAAGTCAAACGTGAGTTACCCAAAGTGAACTTTTACAGAAAATAAAAGAGTGACTTTCTTGAAAAAATTAGTAGATGTTAAAGTGGATTCCAGAGAAATGGGGGAAAAGAGTATTAATTAACTCTTGACGAACAAACATAAATCACATTTGAAATGGGGAAGCTTTTTCCGGGAAACTGTATCAAAGGTAGAAATGAAGCTCTTGTAAGCTTTCTCCTTAACATTCATCCATAGTTCGACATTTTAATAAAGTTAGAAAAAAGAACGAAAAGTAAATGAAACAAGACTTTACCCCACGCAACACATTTAACGTTCCTCCCCCCATAAAACCTCTGGGGACCCAGTGGAAAATGTGTTGCCATCGTAACGGACGATTTTTTCCGTGTTGCTACCGCGGCTTCACGGGGTGGCGAAAACGGATAATTTAATTTTCCAACAAACCCGAGAGCATTGCAGTAAAGTCGACGGGCGGGAAGATGACAATTTTGGGGAAATACTGCGGATCATCTCGTGTGAAAGAAAGTACCACCGACTTCGGGCAGGGAAACGTAAGGGAAACCTTCACTGCCACTATGGGAAGAACGTTTTTCGCAAAAAGAAACCATGTTTTCCTTGCACTTCCCTCTCTCCCCGACGCTGCCAAGCGAAGGAACGGTGCGTTCGCTTGGAAAATTGTTTCGCTTGACAAAAAGGTCCAGGTTGGGTGGCTTCTGGTCGAGGTATACGTCGAGGCATAAAGCTGGCGTGGCGGCTCTTCATAACTTATTAAACCAACAATGGTGCGTACCGTGTTCGGTGGCGGAAAGCGCCGTCTGGAAGCTGGCTTTCCATCGCCGGGACAGATGTTTCCGTTACAACTGCAACCCATCGTACGTTGGCACAACTCCATTTGAATAATTCTCCAAGGGGAAAGCAAAGGGGGGGGGGGGGGGCTGCCATTTGGGGAGCGGAAATACTCCATGCCTTCGAGAGGATATGTGTTCGTTTGTTTCGTGCTTTTCCACCATCTTCCTGGACATTGTAATGCGTTTGCCGCAGGAGGTTTTCCATGTACGTCCAATTGTCTTCTCGGTTGCCGTGTTTGTTGGGGTCAAAAGTTTGCCCAGGTCCCAAGTTGCCTCTCCCCGAGGTCAACCTTTCTTAATGCAAAGATCGAGCGATTTAGTTGTCGAGAACATGGGGGAAAGTTCAAAAACCTACCCTTTCCGCTCGCTCCCGCGTTCTGTTGGTGACAATTCCTGATTGGTTTAATTAAAAAACTCTCACGGGTCGGAGCAAGAAAAGTCAATTTAAAATAAGTCTAGAGGCAGATTAACTCCGACGCAAGACGCTGAAGAGCTATCAAGAAATCCTTATGTTTGAATTATGTTTTGTTTTCCCCGCAACTGTACTCGTTTCTCCTTCGTACTTTCCCAGGAGTACAGCGTGTTGGAAAAATTCTGAACACGTCCGGGCTATCGGGCCAATAAGTCACGCACTCCGTTTCAAAATCAATCCACCTTTACCGTGCGGAATTATTAGCGGATTGATTTGTGAATGGAAAGCGAATCACGATCGACGATCATTGATAAGATATACAATTTTCCCCAGAGACCATGTTTCCCTCGCATTTACTCCTTGCGGAAGGGAAATTTAACAGAAAGTGAAACAACCAATGTTATCCTTTCCGGCACTTTTCAACCTGATTGCAAGTAATCAGACTAAATGGGATGTTCAATTTTGATTGATTTGGATCCTCGGAAAAGGCTTTTCCGAAATACCATATTTCCGGGCCCGGTTACGATTCCGATTGCAAGAAAAAAGTTTCTAGAAATTCGTTAACAGGATGAAACTCAATACTGGAAATAAATCCTTTTACTTTAATTACACCACCGGGCGGAAACGAATAACCGGAAGTCTCTTATGATTAATTTTGGTTAAGAAAAGAGACAACTTTTAAGCCCATTTGGGTTGTTCTCGACGGGTCACGGAAAAGTATTCCGAAATAAGCATTGAAACCAGCCAAGAATAATGATGTCATTATGGCGGGAGAAAATGGAAAATTCAGATGAACTTTCTCATTTCCCTGTCCGTGCCGCACTTGGTGCGTAGATTTATTCTGGAAAATCCTAAGTTATTTCATCTGCCATGTTCCTTCCCCAGGGCCCCCGGGAGGATTTTCCCAAAACGACCCTCCCAAAAACTTGCCACCGCCACTGTTGATTTAAGTGCTTGATTCTTCCAATAACAACAACATTAGACGTTCCTCGTTCTCTTATCGCTTCGCAGCACCTTCTCGTGTCCTTCGTAGCCCGGGTTTTGTTTTCACTTCGGCTGGCACAATATTTCCTTTCCTTCTGGCACGCCGTCTGAAAAACTTGCCGCCAATGCTTATTTACTTATGTTTCATTATTATGATTTGTTCTTCGATTTTCCCCGTCAAACCCGCCCGTCCGATCAGGCCGTGTTTATTTTCGTGTCGTATTTGTGCCCGGGGTTTTGATTTTACTACCTTCTCTCGTGCAGTGTGCTTTTCTGCCCCGCACAAGCCGTCAGCTTCCGGCTCCAAAATCAAAGCTTTGCCTCGTCGCTGACGCAATCGACTTTGAAGCCACCCGACGAAGGAGTGGGTGGTGGGAGGTGAGTAAACATTATTTTCCTTTTCGCCAAAGTGGAGACCGCCGAAAACCGGGACAGGGGATTGTTGAAATGTTCGAGGAAATGCTTGCAGCAGCAGCAGGGGAAAACAGGAAAGAAAAACATAGTTCAACAACACGGTGCGGTTTATCGCTCCCACACGGGCTGCTTTTGATTGGTCCCTGCCGGCTGAGTTGATCGTAGCCGCACGTACGCACACACACACACACACACACACACGCTCGCGTGCAGGGTATGCAAACATGGTACTGGCCAGGACACATGGACTCACCTAACGTTCTCGTGGCGACTCATGTAGATCTTCTTGAACTGTTCGGAATTGGTTGAACCGAGATCCTGTCGCATCTTCACCGCAACGTGCTCCGGCAGCACGGAAAGCAGAAGACGTTCCTGGAATGACAGAGCGAAGAGTGAAGGGTGAAAAAGGGGGGCACGTAAAGCGAAGGAGTAAATTGGATTAGATTAAAGTCTTCTGCAGCCAGCCAGTTCGGTCGTCGTGTCGTCGTCTTGAATGCGGGAACTGCTTCGTTCTCCGTTACGAAGTGCCATTCGTAGACAGATTTGCATTGATTTCGCTTCAGCCTCGTGCCATTCAATCACATCAACCAATCCGATTTGAGTCTATTTCATCCAGTCAAGGGATGCTTTGGTGAAAGAATTCCTCGCCGACGAAACAAAACACACAACTCATCGGAGAAAGAGTCCCGGGAGCGCTTTATGGCAAAATTTTACACCGCAAATCTCGTCGGAGAAACTTTACCGCATTTACGATTGGACCTTCCTCCTTTTCTTGACCTCCATGACGGAGAAAATACAAACAAGTCCTCCACAAGACCACAATACAAAGTATGGCTCAAATGTCCCGCTCCGATCGACCGCTCGATGATGTAAAGTTCGCATTCGTGTATTTCAATGCCGCTCGGCCTGTAAAAGTGCTGACTATTTTCGATGACCAGGACATTTTGCATGAATGTGTGTGTGTGACCATTTTACGAGCTCCCCTAACAAACGGTGTTCAGGCTAATGGGGCGGCCACGCTGACCTTGGGATGTGACAGAATAATTTAGCAAACGTGCCGTATTTCTCGACAAAATGGCGGTGGGTTGGGTTGCGTTGGGTTCGGGATTTTTACGAGCGTGGCTTCCGGCATCTAAACGTGTCCCGACCTGGCCGTCTCAAGGCCACAAACAGCGATAGTTTTCAGCAACGGGGTAGCGGTTCGTTAACCAACTAGTTTGTAATTAATTAGAAACTGGCGACTGACATAAGAACTAAGCGCTGATTGACAAGATTCTAAAGAGTTGTTTCAAATTAATAGTGATGAAAATAACAACTCTTTTTAGAGATTTGAATCAGAGTGAATAATCATCACGATGATTCGGATCTTTAAATTACTCTTTTGTGATTTAAAACGTGTAAAATGATTTATTAATCTTCGAGGAGAGTTGAATCCTTAACTGGGATTCGAATCCCAAAAGAATGAACGAGTGGATAAAAGAGTCGCTAGGCGCCATAGAGATTCGAATCCCAAGATGTGATTCGAATCCCGTGTAGTGATTCACAAACTGGGATTCGAATCCCAGTTAAGGATTCAAATCAAAGGGAGTCACAAAAACTATCTGTTAGGATTCGTTCGTTCATTCAATATTAAGATTCAAATCACTCGCTCATTCTCACTCAGAGCGCACATCACTACAAATTAAGCGGACGAGGGAACATTTGGCCTTGCAAAGTTTAACTGAAAAAGGTGTAGAAAATCTTTTTTCAATCTGTCACTAGTCACCAAATAAATAAATAAAAGCGAAAGATTAATAAAGCTAGAGCTAAAGAGCCAGGAAAAACTATCATTCCAGTAAACGTAATCTAAATCACTTCCATGTTGGCTTCCATTCAAAATGGATAACAAATGGCCACATTGGCGTGTCGATGGGAATGGAGGCTTAAATCTTATGCCTGATCGAAAGCCATACCAAGCTGTTGCACTTTGCATGCTTTGTCTCTTCTTCCCAACGTATGATGTAGGGTTAGAGCGAAAGCAAATGAGAAAAGTCTCGCACCCAAACAACGCTGTCGAGCTCAATCTGTGTGCTAACAATCCGACTTCTTCCGTTACCGGACGATACCCACACGCCATACGCTTGGGCAAGGAGAAGGCTGATTTATAGCCTGACTGGGCCTCGTTTGCTAAAAGAAAGGAAAAGCCATTGGAAGGCTCGTCGGCATCTGCTTTCTTCCGGTCGCGGTCGAAAGGGGGCCGGGCACCGGGGAGAAAAAAAAACAAATGTGGACGAAATCAGCTGCCATAAATCAAACCCTAGAGGAAAAACGCGGCGGTCGGCTTATGATTGATTTATTTTAAACCTCGATGCGAAATGGCACCACACCCGGCCTCGAGGGGGGGCACCGGTACTGACCTGCTCGGCGGACTGCTCCTCGATCAGCATCTTCACCTCGAGGCCCTGCTTCGCCTCGAGAAAAGCGCGCCGTTGTTTGGCCTCGGCCAGGAAGTAGCAGAGCAGCCCGATCAGGGTGGCGGCGACGAGCAGCAGGATGTTGGCCACTTGCTGGAAGTAGAAGAAAAAGGAAGCACAAAACAAAAAGCGGTGACAAAAGGTGAGCAACTGGAGTGGGTAAAACAATGGCCGTCTACTCGGAAAAACATGATCCGGTTGGGAAGTTTCCGCAACGGAGGTGGATGGATTTATTTTTAAAACAGGATCTCTCAGCGATCCAAGGGTTGAGCAGAGGAAAACCGAGTGAGATGGACAATAAAAAGGGACAAGAAAAGATTATCAACCTACCTGCTCCCAAAAATAGTTTTCCTTCTTCGCCAGCCCGATAATTGCGTTGACGTAGGTTGCAAACGAACCGAGCCCGAGCAGGATGCCGGTGTACTTCAGCAGTACCGGCAGGGTCACGTACACTAAAAAATTAAGCAGCACGGCCCATCCGAGAGAATCACTGTAAAAGAAGAAGAAGCAGAGAAGAGAAGCAATGGAAATCATAAAATATTACTAGCTACACCGTGGCGATGCTTTTCCCGAGATGTCTGTCTACGTAAGAAATGGGCATGGGAAACAACAGTTTTCCAGTTGACTACCATTTTACGCTCCACTTCGCACATCATCCCGTTCCCGGCGTTCCACTTCGGAGCGAGTCAATAATTTGGTTTGGGATTTTGGCCCCACGTGCTTCGCTTTGTGTTTTGGTTTACCAACCTTCACGAAACGTTGTGAGCGGAAGGTGGGTTTTTGCATTTCGCTTGATTGTTTTCGTTTCTCTCTGTAGAAAGCCGGCTTAGAAGGATTTGAGATGGTTCTACTCCGTTAAAGGGCACTCTTGAAATCGATTTGTTGGTTGTTATACCATTTGACAGTTAAAGTATACAATTTTGGCATGAAATCAGAAATAAATGATAGCAACTTTTAGTGAATCCAAACTGTCATGCTTTTTTGTAAACTTCAAATCTATAATTCCATGGAAACGAGAATTGTTTCATGAGTACAATTTCTGTATCGCTTAACACCATGGCTTGAATAATTGTTTCGTTGCTCTGAAAAATTTTCGTTTTACGAAAGCAATTTATGTCATACCATTCATTTTTAATTTAAAAATTTTACAAATCTGTTCATATTTGATTATCTTTAAACGGGCTGAACAGGAATGGAAAAGGATTGTTACAGACTATCCTCTTGTTGTTCTTCAGATAGTTGTTTGTGCAATAACCTTCGTTATTAAACATTCAGTTCAGGGCATCTCGGATTATTTAAAGTTACCAATCATTTTATGTTTGTATGATTTAATATGAGCTTTACAGCTCAATTAAGTTCCATTCATTTTTCAGCCATTGAGAAGATATTTTCCAAAAATTAAACGACCTATCAAGCATGTGCTGCTGGATTTCATTATCAAAATCCATATTTATGCTGTTCAATTTCCTTCGCAAGCAATCATTATTCACCGTTCGAACAACATGCATGGCATGCTTTCGCTTTTACCTCCTAAACACTATGAGTTGTCTCTACTCCAACCACCTCTCCCTCTCCATGGCTCTACCTCTTCACCCTTCGCACACACCTCGCCTAAACCATACACCAAAATGTGTCGTGTCGTTGTCGTTACTCAAAACTCACTTTCATCCACCCACCCACCGAACAAAAACACGAGAGGAGCGTGAAACACTAAGCGCACGTTTTGACGGACCAACCACCCCGGCCCGACGCTATTTGCCGGATAATTAAGTTTAAATTAGGGGCTCTCCCTTTGGCAGGGCCATGAATATTCATTTCGAAATATTTTGACAAAAAAAAAAACGGCGCACAACAGCAACGTTTCGCGACATCCTCTTCCCAGCGAGGGGGGGAACGACGGAGGAAACTGTTCGCTCGTTCGTAGCTACATGTGTGTGTGTGTGTGTATGCATGTGCCGTCCATATTGGGGCGGCGAACAAACAGTGCCGGTGCGCGGTGCCGGAAGATGGATAAAGTTACAGCCTAAAGTCTGTCAATAACATTAATGGACTGGCGCTTTTTCATTTGTGCACTCCATTTGCGGACGAAGCGGTGCATCGGAAGCTTTGGGACACCTTTTTTTTTGTTTTTTGGGGCGTTGATGCCGGGAGCGTCAATCGAAAATGGATATTTACCATTCAACACACATGTCAACAGGAAGCAGGGTTTTGGTGGCAAGGATTAATGGTGGAGAGGCGGCAGGTTAGGTTGATTTCCACAAGCGTGTTCGCGAGTCGTACGATGGAAATGGTTTTGGAAATTCGCAAAATTGAACTCGAAAACGTGGAATAATGTTTCCCGGTGCGCCCTGAAGCATCCTTCAACATCGAGTGCTGTTATCATTTCCATCGAGTATGTGGTGATGCGAACATGAATGTGTGGACATGTTCCTATTGCTGACATAAATTGATTTCACCACGATAGAAATCGCTCACTCTGTTGCTCAAACTCCGAGTTTCCCATTGGAGGGAGAGTTCAAAGGTGGAAAGGAAGGCTGGTCCACCAACCGACGACCCAATTGATCCCTTAATTGCACTGCAAAATCTACCCCGGGCATAAATCGGATCTGCTAACTTCCCCTCCCCCCGCTCGGTGTCTCGAGGTAAAGTAATTACCTCCACCAGCATCGTCCTCGGAACTCACTGCTAATCATTTTTCTGCTTGAATTTGCAATATGCAACGGGCAAAGGTTGGTTTCCGGGATGGTTCCCGATTTCAATCGATCGCCTGATGATGAACGGGGAAATTGAAATTACTTTCAAAAGGGCTTCAATTTTCCGAACGCCGTTCGGTTATCTTGAGGGTGTTCCGTACGTGAAACACGTCCAAGAAAAGCACTAAATTCTTGCACTTTGTCCATGAGTGTGTGCGTGGGCTCTGAACCGATTCGGAATCCTGCAATCCATTTGCAGAATGTTGACTTCCCGTGTTCTAGTTTTCCCCCGTAACGGGGGTGAAGTTGTTGTTTTCTTAAGCCACTTATCCCTGCTGCAAACCGCCCTCTTGTTGACCCGCTTTGCGGCGTGCTCTCGTTAGCAGCCCCATCGTTCGTCGGGTTGAATCACGTTAGAACACAATTTTCCCGACACAATGACGACTGGCAGGAATGCTTCTGTCCTGTCTCATTCGATCTCACTCTCTTTCTCGTTCTATCTTCTCTCGGTTCGTCGTTAGCTTTCTGCCAAACACATGTACCTGTTTCATTACGGTGCATGTTGTTTGCCCGGCTTGTCCTGAGAGTGTCCGAACAACGTGAGCGAAGAAAAGAAAAGCACCGTCACCCACGGTTTGCCTCCTCCCACTCCAGCGCATTTTCCCATTGATCCGATATGATTGGTTAGGTCGACTGCATTTCCGGTCCGGAAGAAGGAAAACATACACCTTTACCGGTCGGTAACTCGTCACGCGAAGATCCAGAACCCCCCCGCCACGGGGAAGCAAAGACATCGTGGTTGAATCAACAAACAGGCACCAACGCACCAACACAGATTCACCCCCCTGCTTACCGTGGTGTGACCGAGCCTTTGAGAAAGAGCTGCAGGAAGAGCTGCGTAATGGCGAGCAGCCACGCCAGGTGGGGAGCGATTTCCCAGATGACGCCGCGGAACCGACCCCGGCCGCAGAAGCGCAGCACGATCGCCAGGACAACGTTGACGGTGAGGAAGACGCTGGTGACGGCTGGGAAAAAGAAAAGATAAAGATAAGCAACGATGCGATGCGATTAGATTACATTTGCAGAGTGTTTCCCCGGGTGTTTTCCCGGTCCGGTTGCCGGGTGCCCATTTGGGGGGATGGTTTTATGTTTTGACCGGTTACAAAATTGGGCCAATAGAAATGCAATTTATTCGTTCGTGTCACGAACGTAGCGAAGTGGATTATGTCGGTAAACAATGTAACGTTCATGTTCGTACCGCGAGGAATGTAAATCATATTTCAACACGTTGACTGCCATGTCACCCAAAAGTGGGTGACAGTTCTAAAAAGTTCTAAAAAGTTTTTTACCCGTAAACAAATGAAAATGCAACATAAAAATTATAGTGATATTTTTTGTCAATTCTTTGAGTAGCAAAATTTTTGCTTAGCCTGCAAAAATCGTTGGTTTGATAAATGTTTTAAGCAAATTTTATTAAAAAAGATTGTTCTAAAAAAGAGTGCTAAAAACGCTTGGCAGTCAACGTGTTAAGGAAAGAAAACAAAAGCGGTTCTGAAGAAAAGCTAGAAGAACGCTCAAAGAGAAGAATTGTTGATAAAATATGCAGGTTATTTGTTAAATTTATCATGTCAAACAAAAATTGTTTTAAAATTGAAATCAAAATGTTCAATTAACATCAAACTAAATGAAAGAAAAATTTACAAATACATTCTTCTCGTTATCTCGAATTAAATCAGTTTAATTTCACATCGGTCGAACACAGAAACTGAAGTAATGTTGAGAAACAGAGGGATAAAACATCAACTAAAAACAAAATGGATTACACACGGAAAGAGATAGAAAGTCGGCCGAATGGACAAGAGAACTATAAAAAAAAGCACGGCACCCACTTGACTCGTTTTTAATCAAATGCTTATTTGGTTCAAAATGTCGACAGTGACTTCGAAGGGCGAGCTCATAAAACGGCAATGGTTTGCGAAATAATTGGAAAAGTTTTGAGTGATAAGAAAAGTTCGGGCGATGGTGCGGAGTGCCCATCTTTCGTTTAAAGCTTCATTGGAGAGTTGTCTCCGCGTTTTGTTTGGTTGCTCGCTTCGTTATCTTTCGCAACGTTACTTTGCCTGCCTTTGATCCTCTGTTTGAGCTCACTCCGTTTGATTTTTCTCACGTCGCGGAAAAGCCCCATCCACGCGGGGCAGGTACTTACCTATGCTCTCGACGCTTTGACCTTGTGGCACCCCGATGGCCCAGATGTCGAACAGAATCGACGCGATCAGGTAGCAGGCGAGCGCGACCCGCTTCTGCTTCAGCGCGTACCGTTGATACAGCTTGTCGAGGACGGCATCGGGCAGCAGGACACCGCCCCCACCGACCGCCACTTGCCCCAGTTCCGACGTCCTCACCATCGTGCTCTCCATACGTTTCAACGTGTTCACTCACTTACTTCACGTTTTCTTTCGCTTCTCACAATGTCGTTCCTTTACTCACTCACTGAACTTCGATTTGCTTGCACGAAAATTCGCTTCGAAATGTCGCCCGACGGTTGCACCCACACAGGCACACTATCTTTAGCATCACTTCTAGACGACGAATGATCGACGTTGTCGTTGTCGTTGACGCAAAAGGCGACGAATAAGGGTTGAGGCTGCGACGATGACGACGATGATGCTGATGCTGCAGATGATGCCGATGATAATGTCAGCAAACGTCCGTTTTTTTCTATCCTCCCCCGTTGCTGCTTAGCCTCCCCGCTCCCGTTTGGTTTCACTCCGCCAGCTCGGGCTCGAGAGTGCGCTTCATCGTCGGCAGCCAAATGCTCGTCGCAGCAGAAGGTTCGTCCTCGGGAAAACCGCCCGCCAGTGGGACCATTATGTGTGTGTCCGCCTCGATTGGATTGACGGACGGAACGAACCCCGACGGGTTGCGGGTGATCGGCCGAGCTTCGTTTCCGCTCTTCGGTGTTTGATTAACGAGATCACATGTTCGATGTCTCGGTGGAATTGCTAGCCGCTTTTGGTGTTCCTCCGACCTGCCCGATTTGTTATTCACAGAACGCTCGTTACCGGGGGGCGTTTAGTCCACCCGACCGGGAAAGGCGTGGGAGAAGCCGTTTTCCAGCCGTCGGTCGTTGCCGAGTGGTGATGAGGCTGTAGATGAGTTGTTTAACTTTTATTTAGGTTTTCCCCCGAAGGTTTGTGACGGAGGAGCCTTGAGTGAAGTGGCTGGCAACATAAAATAGGAAGCCAGAAAATATGTGTACGTTTGAACGGAGAAAGAACTACCCGAGGAGGAAAATTGACTCGACTAAAACTGTAATTCTACGAGGAATTACCAATGTCTATATGTTCTCGACCGATTTCTCCAATCATAACCTACTACAAAGGCAAACAAAAACAAGCGTTTTTCGATCACTTTTCACGCTGTTCACCGAGAAAACTTGTGCACGATTTATCGTTATTTAAAGAGCTAACTTTCCTGCGGCCGTTTATCTACTCCCGCGGCCCCACAATTGCTCCACTGGTGCGTGGCATCAATCAAATTGACCTGATACGTGCCAGCTTTGCTCACAGCGAAAGCGCCCGGTTGTCGATTGGTTGAAAGTTTGATAAATCCGACAATCCGTAAACGGAGCAAGCTCCAAGAAGATCGGCAACCGGAATGGGAAAAGGCACTCCCACCGCCTTTGCCGTAAGCAAACGCGTCGGAAAACAGCAGCGGAACCGACCTTACACAAAACGTCAAATACGCTCCGCTACGCTTTGGGACGTTCCGTATCCGTTCGGTTTGGTTTTGTGTTTTTGTTTTGCTTTGTTATTCCTCTCGTTTACCTTTATTCGTACGGATTCTTCATCCGAGCGAGAGGAGGAGGAGGAAAAAAAGAACTGAGCCACATCTGCACGTGACTGCTATTGAAATTGATAACGGTTCCAGGGTTCACTCACGGAGTTTATGAGCCACAACGAGCGGAAAATATCGCCCGGGAAGGCTTCTCCAGGAGGATGATAGATCTGGCTGAAGCTGGGGTGAAGTTTGAGAAGGTAGGACAATTTATTGCACCTCCTTGTGTTCTGTACCAGAAAGGGAAAATGAAATGATGATTGAAAGTACGAAATATCACCGTTAATGTTTTAATATTTTACTGACTGATACAACGCCGTGAATGTACAAAGGGTACCAAAAGTTAGAATTTGACATTAAAAAGCATGTAGAAAAGTATGCTTTCCCTCAAGCTGCTTAACGAACCTGAGCTGTTTTTATTCATCCCATTTTTACTGTGGATGTGAGTTAAAAATACACTTCCAACCCTTTGAGCACCATGTTTCGGCGAAATTAACCAAAATAGATTCCTACTTCGACACTGTTTGTACGTTGGAAGTTGATCTAGTAAAATATTTCCAGTTTGTTTTACTTCCACGTATGCTAAACAAACGCCCACGTTCACGCAGTTCCGATGATTTTACGTTTGCTCTTTCCTTTTAAACCTTGTACCGTATGTAATTGTCTTATTTTATGGTGCATGTTTCCTTCCCTTTCGTGCGCTTTAAAATAATATAACATTATTTTTTATGGCCCCCCCCACCCCCCGGTCGGTGTGCACGAACAAATGCATTCACTCATCTCCACCCACCAACGAACAACCCGGTTCGGTTTCGGTGGATTAGTTAACGGTGCGATTCGTCGAGTGAAAACCACCAGGCGGCTCCATCGAAAAGATGAAAACCACCGGGCGCCTCCATCCGACCGCGTGAAGCATGTAAACACTTTTGTGAAACAAATATGTGAAGCGACAGCGACGACTGCTAACAGTTGTTTGAGTCTTGCTATGAGTTTGTCGGTTTTGAAGGTGGTTTTCCACAAGGCTAACTCATTCTCGCACGTGAGGTTCTGGGCCATTATTTAAGCGTTGGTGGTTAATTTATGGTCCAACGTAGCCATTGCTCACCTGTTTGTAAGCGGACCGGCACAAAAGGTGGAAGATCTAATCAAAGATTCCCGGCTCGGATAACGTCCCGGTAGCGCCCGGTGGATGGATGTATTGAACTATGGAATTGTTAATTACTTCCACCCACTTGCCACGGTACTCACGGTCGGAAGTGAGGCCTCTGGATCCGATATCGAAGCCGTCCAGCGCGAAAATAGTATTTCGCTGTTACCTTTCAATTATGCTTCGAACGGCGAGGTCGACGTAAAATTTATGGTGCAGACTTTCGTACTTGGCACGGTTTTGTTGAGCATTCAATTAGCTTAATGTATTTCGTGTGCTGTATGGAAATGTTCTCCGCCCGCTCTCTCTCGTAGGCAGCATAAATCAATAGCTATGAAACCGAACCTCCTCGCATACCATGTGGCGTCGAGTGGTGGGCGGTGTGAGTGTGTGTGGGGGGGTGGTGAATGGCACTTTACATGAAACCCCAATTGCTGGAACGAAGGGCCAGGAGGGGGTGGCGGGGCGAGCCCGGAAGCGAGTGGCAAAAAATAATAACCGTTGAAAGGTCAGCACTGTCAACAGTGCTTTTCGGTTCGCTCGTTTCTTGCGGTCGGCTGAGAATTCATCACACGTTCTCGTGGCGGGTGCCAAAATGTTTGCCCGGCACGAAGGGGCTCGCGTACACACTAAAAATACGTGACCTCTGCCGGTCGTCGCTCACCGGGAATGGTACGGGGCCGTTTTCGAGCGGGAAGTGCTGGAAAACTGGGCCCGTCCGTTGGTGCCGTACGAACGGGGATTTTTCGTACGGAAACTCTTGCCTGAAGCATTTTGTTTTGTCGGACTTGTATAAAGGATTATCTGGAGCTTTGAAGCTGCCTACCAGTTTGTCAGTGCCAGACGCAAGCAAAAGGTACATATTCTGTGGCAATGCAAACGGAAAAGGGACAATTTAGGACCATGCTAATGACGGTCCAGCTCCCTCTGTGACAGTCGGGATGGGATGCTTTGGTTTTGACGTTTAAAATAATGCAATGAATTCGAAGCATTTTGGGACGTTTAATAATGGGTCGGATTAAGTGCGACCGGTTTGGGGAAAGAACCTTTTCCCACGAGGAAAAAGAATTTATCACTGTCGCTCAAATCCGGGGGTTGGAAAATGACAAATGGAACGTGCAAAACCATGGGCAAATGGATAGGAAAATTCCCCGTTGATGTTTCATTCGAGTACTTCAGCAAATCTTTGTCTCTTTTCACCTGAAACGGCTTCCGTCATTATAACCCCGGGCACGTATCGGTTTGCAGAATAAAAGGGTTTCGAGAAAAAGATACCACACAGAAACCACCCTATTACTGCAACCAATGCACTTTTCCGAGCGCACCCAGAACGATCAATTGGGTCAAGTGTAAGCGGATAGCTCGAGCGGAGTCTCATTGCGCTCCATTTCCGCCCTAATGAAGCTCGTTCCCATTTATGATATCCGTTCCTACATACCATTTTCATCGTGTTTTTTTCCCCCCCTGTCGTTTCGTTTGTTTGCCCAGCAAAACGTCCCATTGCGAATCAAAGCTCAAAGCGAGAAAGCAATTAGATGCTTCACTTCTAACGGACGAATGGATGTGAATGGGCGATGGGAAAGGAAGTGTCCCACTTCTACCGAGTTGGTTTTTGCCTGGCAGATTTATTTCAGAATCCTTCATCGACCCAGTAGAATTAAATGGAACCGGTGGAAATGGATCTCACAGATGCTGCCAGATGGAACCGGGGAGAAGTGTATAAATGAATATTTAAAAGCTCGATAAAAGGTAGGAAGATGTTTACATTTAATATCGCCTTTTTTATCTTGCGTCGGAATATTTTATATTCCTTTATTTGCACACAAGTGTGTATTTGAATGTATAAACAGAACTGAGAAAATCGTATCGTGTACACAGATCGAATATGGTATCAGCCAAATGTTGGCTTCCATAACACCTTTGCATAATTTTTGTAACAGAAAAAGTTGCCCGATAGCGTGTGATTTGTTACTGTATGCGATGGTTCCCGTTTGACGCAAACAAAGAACTAAACATTTGTCCAAAAAGCGTCACGCTAGTGGACGAAACTAACTTTCCTTTTCCACTTGACCGCATTCAAATGGAACAAGACTATGCTAAACTACCATTCCAGTCGAGATTCCATTCTTTCTCCCCGGCCTTGGGGTTGACTGACTTCTTATCAGTTTGTTTGTTCCGCCGGTGGAAAAGTTTTTTCTTCCCAAAAAAATGTCCTACCCCGGCGCCACTGGGACCATCCCACCATGAGAATTTATGGCTAACAAGATTGTAATCAAGACAAGAGCATTCCCGGTTCGTGTCCGAAGGCGCTTGCGAAGTAAGTAGTTTGTAAGATAAATAGAGATTAGAACAAAGGTTTGCCCACTTTCACGCGGTAACATGTGTCGAAACAATCAGTGGGGTTCGATTGCTTCACCGTAGGATAAGTTGGGCTTTCCTTATGTTTATTGATGAGACAATCAAACATTCAAATCATGCTAGAAAAATTTAATCAAAGAGACGTGAGCAATTCGTATCAAAACCCGGTTTTTCCCTTTATTAAAATTCTGTTGCAAATTGAAAAGAAACACAAAGTTAATTTCAACTTCGTTCGCACGCAGTTTCGGTCGTAAAAAGTTCAGCCAATTAAAATTACTTATCCCCCCGAATGTGCCGTTAATGGAATGTTTAACCTGTCAGTCGCTTTTCCGTGACACTCACTTATTTCCTCCACCCACAAAACGGGGGAGGGGTGGTTGGCGGATAAATTCATAAATGTAACACCTTTTGACAGATGCCAACTGCTTCCATCACCTCGTCGCAACTCATCGCCCACACACACACACACACTTCCGGCGCGATGATAAATTTGCACTGCCACTGGTAAATAGGTTAATGAGTTCGCTATTAGGAAGGCGACAGGCGACGGCACGGAATAATACGTTCATTAGAATAATCCATTCGAAGATCGATTTCGTGGAAAACGTGGCTCCATAAATCATACTACTTCAATCAACAGCCCGTCTCACTCCTCCGCTGGACACGTGTCATCTCCACGACGGAGCCCCTAGCATCGGTGCGGTTATCGGGATGAATATTTTACCATAGAAAATTCTACCTCATACATATGTCCATTTCCCAAATGATGGACGCTTGCTCTGCCCCGTAACTCCGTGTCCCTTAATCTTCCATTCCCCAAGGGGAGAACTCACATATTACCATGTCATCCCGCTGGCATTCACCGAACTGCTGCGGGGATGTTATTTGCTAGCGCTTACATTGAAATCCTCCAGCTATTGCTAGCTTTCCCTTGCGAGCCCTCGGGTGGTGATCGATATTTGTAGTTGGCTTTTCCGGGTACGTGATTGGATGTACTCTTCCGCAGCACGGACGGAGGGTCAACAAAAATAGGAGAAAAGATCTACTGAATAGCACCTGAGTAGATTAAATAAACATTCGGTTATTCATCGGACAAATAGTCGATACGAGTTCGAGGGAGTGATATAAAAGGGGTGCCGGTAGTTTCATTTTAATTCCGAGAAGCGCTTACTTCTCTTTCACATTCGATAATCCTTACTGAGAGGATTGCATTTTGAATGCGTTAATGATTTTTTCATTCAGTTCTTAATCGTTTTACCCCATTTTGTAAAGCTGTACAAGTTTTCAAGTGATTGAATAAACTTATTTTATCTTGAACGCAATTTCCCAACGTCAAAAACGAATCTCTGAATAGGAGTTTTGAAAGTTCTTAAAATTCTTGAGTTGTTGTAAATGGAAAACGTCCATCATCAACCTCATTAAACCCTCACCCAATGGCAATGGCCAACGCATAGTTTACCGGAATCCAAAATCGTACAAATAAATACCATTCCACCCCCCCCACCGACCGAGCGACGGACCGAAATTTATTTCCATTTTACGGCCCTTAATGACATTGCAAACCGATTATAATGTCACTCGAGCAGTAAACCAGTTGGGAAAGCATTAACACACTACCACGCGCGGGAAATACTCCCCCCTCCTCCTCCGTGCCATACGTTCGTTTCGCTTCTTACAAAGCTTTTAATGCGTTTTTCACGGAATGAATTTGTCCCTTTCCAAGACACTTTTCCATCATTCCACCAATGTGAAGCCGTTTTCCCGTTGGTGGATGCTCGAGTCGAGTTGGGAAACAATAATTTCCCGTTAATCGAGTGTCTTTGTGGTTGGGGGGAGACTTTGAAAAGGTTGACCAGTAGACGCCGAGCAACGTACAGGACTTTTCCCTCAGAAAGATTGCTGTAGGCTAAAAGTAATAGAAAATAATTTCAACAAACCTACTCCAACAAGAAAAAGTCGGCTACTCGCACGTGTAACTCCGTTTCGGGGTTTCAGTTTTCCGAAACGTTGAAAGTTTTTCACGGTTCGTTTAGTCTCCGGTTGGAAAAGGGCAGCACGTTGCTAGGGTTCCGCACCATCGCCTCCTTTTGTTCTACCGTACTAGTATGGGTTCAGGTAAAACTTCGCCTGGTTACTTAGTTTGTAGTTCACAGCGAAACGGAACATTGTTTCCGTTGGGTGGGTGTTTTTCCATCAACTGTGACAACAACGTCAGGCTCGAAGGAAAAATAACACACAGCCCGGAAAGAAAGGCGAACAACATCTGCGCTGCCTTGTGGAATACTCAAATTACTTGCTTGCTTTCGCCAACGGGAAAGGAAATGTCACAGTCTCGATCGATTTTTCTTTTATCACCACACGGCATGCTTCGACTGAGAGTTTTTTCTGTTTTTATTCAGTATTTGCTTTAGTACGCAAAATTTTTCATTTCCTCAAAAAGACATTTCACTCGCAACGAAGAAGAAAACTGCAAAAAAGAAGATAACGATAAAACTGCACACCGGAAAAACGGTCGAAAAACCTGGGGAGGATCACATTCACTTTCGTCCGAGGGGTGGCGTTTTTCCGAGCGCTTTCCCGCCGAGCCACATGGATTACTCAGCGGGAGTGACACTCTTGAATTTTGATTGCACTTCTTTCGGCGGAAGTTTTCCCTTTTTCCGCCTCCCCCTCTGTTTTCCACCGTTCATCGACTCCGAGTGGCGCCCTCAAAATCACACACTCACACACACACGCAATGGAAATAGGTGCGAAAATAGGCCCCAGAAAGATAGAAGGTTCGTCGTGGCGCGAGTCACGGTAAAGTTGTAGGACAGCTTCGGTGCAAACTTTCCCAACTTTCCGCCGGGGTTTCCACCGACGTCGGCGGGGTAGCTCGGGTCTAAAATTAACCAACCAAACAGGGGCGACGCGCGCCAAGCCAGGTCCTTGAGGGTTGTCGTGCGTTTTCCCTTCGCGTACTGATAAGCGGGTCCGATTACGTAATATTATTTTTAATTCTATTCTGCTTTCGCAAGGGATTTGTGGGATGGAAAACCCGCAGCGGAAAACAACGATCGTAAACAAATCGATGCACGGGAAACTATAATTACACACAAGTACACGGGCAACTGGGGGGGAAGTGACCCCGGTGTGAGGTGTCGGTGGAATAAATTGTTGCCTCAAGGCGCTTCCAGACGCAGGCCGCACAACTTCTTCACGCGCCGCTTTTCCAATCCACACAACTTGACGTGGCAAACCAACGCCAAACAACGCCAAAACGGCTCGAGGCTCCCCGTTGGTAAGGGATTGGAATCCTTTTCGAAAAGCACCAACACTTGAGCTAGCACACACGCACACACACAAACACACACGTGACGCGGTTCACCAGACACCCACACCACGATGGATCCGAGGAGCGACCACTTCACTGCACCCTCTGATAACGCACACGCCCCCCTCCCGATGGGGTCGGGAAACTCGACCCTCCCCCCTCCCCACCGTCTTGACAGACAGGCCCACGGGGGATTGACTGATTGGTTGGCGTTTTGCACCGACTAACGCCGAGATTTCGCGACGGACGCAACACAAACCTTTCGGTACCTCCACCCACTGTGTTTTTCCGAGGGCACGAGGAGGGGGCCTCCGCTCTGTGTGTCTGTGGCGCAGCCTGGCTGGGGTTCGCGCGGACAACAGGCCACAAGCGGACACGTCCTAGGCTGTCAATCTTCACTCACCGACTGGAGGCCAAGCCTGGAACGAACGCGCGCTGAACTCGCTCGCTTTTGGGAAGCTCCGGTTCGGGCGCTCGTGTCGTGCCCGATTTTCCCCTTTTTTCCGGACAAATTTCCCACGCTGAGTGCCAACGCACGGAGCGACTTACTCGCAGGGAAATGGAGCACCGTGCTGCTGAGAAAACTCCTCCCGGGAAAGTGGACACATGGCCGAAAGGTCTCCCACGAATCTTCTCTCCAACTTGCCTTAAGCACGCTGGATCCTGCTGTTTGATAAATGACTCAATTTCGTTGCCATTGGAAAATGTTCTAACGAAAAGTATGTTGTTCCGAAAGTAAAACATAACGGTAATTTTATTTAGTTTTCATCATTCTCTTCAAATTTTTAATTCACAGTTTTTTGACGCAATGCTTTTAACTCAATTTTATTCGTTTCTTTGAGAATATTTAAAGAAAACATTTGTGGAAATTTCTTTATGTTTGGATGATTTAAATTTGCGTTACATTGAGTTTTCCCGAATAATTTGATACTTTTCTATGAAACTCTGTAAAAAGCAGTAAACAGGAATAAACCTTCTCATAACAAATTCCCTCAATGCTAACATTATTCTAGAAACAAATGAAGACATTAATGTTTTTTAATATATGAAGACAAAATTTTTTCTAGAAACAAACAAAAAAATTTCACTACTTTATAGTTGTTTCTTTCTCCTAAAAACTATGTCTCCTTATATATGTATAAGTTTTCATTAGATAATTGTGATTTCAATCACCCTCCAGGGGGATCGATTCATTTCACTTGATTTTGTATACAAACAACTTTCACTGCTCTCCGTTTGTGCTGGTTCCTCATTATTCACGAATGATTTATGTTGGTAATTTGCCTCTAATTTTCTCTCTTGGCGAGCGAAATCGATTCCTTCTCTGTTTTACTCTCGTCATGTGAGGAGCTGTTTTTCATGTTTTTCCAAGTTCTGTATGAGAATTTCCACTCCGCCACGACGTTTAGGTTGTACGAAAAGTTCTTTGCTAGCGTGGAGCCAAACATTTTCGGATATTTTTTAAACGCATTTTGATATCAATACGCAAGGAGTTCATGTTCAATGTGAAAAATAAGTGTTTACTCGCATCTGTATTTGTTTTTAGACAATTTCGTTGTTGAACTTCAATTCGAATACTTCCTGGGCTTGGGTTGAGCCATTGTAACAATTGCTAGTGCTATGGATTTCCTAATTTGTTACATTCACTCTGTCTTTCTGTTAAATATCTTCCCCGCATAACGAGACAGGGGAGTCTAATATGTGAATAGCAAATTTGCTCTAGCTAAATATTGGTGATTATATGCTGCATTGTCGCTGTTTGTTTTTTGATTCTTTCAACAATTGATTGTAAAGTTTTTGTAACTGGGCGGGACGATCGTATCGCTACGGTGTACATATGGTTTTTGCTAGCTGTGTGTTTTCTCTATATCGTTGTCTACTTTCATATTTTAACTGGAATAGATGTACTAGATGTAGCTCTGGCACTTTCATTAAATTAAAAATAGTAGCTCTAGCCATCTGAAGTCATTTACTTAATTTACTACTACCTAACATTCGCTTCATTGAATTTATTTATTTCTACGACAAGAAGATATTAGTTCGGTTGTGCCTAAATGGGAAAACTCTTTCTTCTGCACCTCGAATACGTTTTTATATATTTAAGTGATTGAACTTTTGTTAATAATTGAATTGTAACTCAAACAATTGTCGGCAAACAACGCTTTTGTTAACTCATGCTGTTTGATAACCGCTTTTCATTTAGGTTACTTCATGTCTATTCTTCCACTTCTATATAACGCGAGTGCACTAATATTTTCTAGTGCTTTTAATTGAATTTCCTGGCACACATGTCCTTTACATGTTGTCGCCATTCCTAGAGACTTCTATCACATGCAAAGAAAATTTGCCTGAGTTTTCCTCCTACCTGTTAAGGTTTATCATAGCAGAAGCTTTTAAGGTACCTATTCAACGGGTTTATGAAGAATTGAATTATTTGCTTCTTCTTAAATAAAGTTCCCTTCTTAAAGACCAACGATGGCTTCATTGTGTCCACGCAGAAGCTTCCCAAAACGAGCAAAGCAAATGGGAAAGGCTCCTTCGTTTGAAGCATGCAACAGTAAACATCCGGTTTCTCTCTGACCACTTACTTCAATTCCTCCACCTCCTTCTCCTGTCCGCCCTCCTTCGCAACAGTGGGCGCCAACCCATCGAAGCCATTCTTGAGGAAAATCTCCTCAATGTTCTGTATCGAGCGTGCGTTCCGCTTCGGGCTGAGGACGCGCCGTTCATCCTCATCGAACTCGCTGTCCTCGGTTTCCGTATCGCCGAACTGTAGGCTATCGATGCTCTCCGCATCCCCGTCGGCCCCCGCCCCCAGCTGGTAGCAGCTCTCCGACAAGTGGTTGTACGTTTCCAGATCGATAAAGTACTGCTCGTTGTCCAGAATCGTCTGGCGCCATTCGGTGTTGTCGAACGGGTCCAGATTTCCGCCGTACTCCGCCGGCAGCAGGTCCTTCGAGACGTACTTGTGCAGTGAGCTGAGGGAACTCCCGTGCAGGTGTATCTGTGTAGGAGGGAAAGAGAGGACTTAATTGTCGCATACTTGCCCGATGGAAGTGGAATAATTATCAGACTCACCCGTCGACGAATCTTATCCTTAAGGAATGGTTTCAATACGGCCAAAATGGCATCGAAGTAGAACGGCTCGTGTAGGACGTGGAACGCTTTGAACCGCAGCGGAAATGCTTCCTGAACCACCTCGACCGTTTTCTTTGCCAGATGAGGCGACAGGTACCTGGGAAGCACGTAGGAAAACATTATTGATTAGTCCGCTTCTGCGTGGCGGTTGAGACTCACTCACCGGGCGTGAGCAAAACCAAGTCCAGCCATATCCAGCAATACCACCAACCCTCCGATTTGGGTCTCCGGACTCCGGACGGCGTCCTCCAGCGCTAACACATTGCTGCGAAACACGTAGTCAACAGGAATTTTGTATGGATCACATTTTTCTGGAGGAAGAAGAGCAAACGATCGATGGAAGATAACGGAAACGCTTATGGCATAGGGACCGGTTTGGTGAAACTCACCGACTCGAAACAAGTAAATCTGCCGCCCATGTTCATCCTTCTTGGGCAGCATCGTCTGTATTTGCATCTCGAGCATAAACTTCATCTCCGACGGTGGGGACACTTTGAATATCTCCGGGTACTCCTCCTTCATCTTGTAGTACTTTTGCATCTGGGAAAAGGGATGTAAATCAATTCAGATGCAAATCAGTGTCAGTGTCTCCGGGAAAACCGGGCAGTTGTCCAGCTGGGAACGTACCATTTTGAACGCTTTCTCGACGTCAAATTTTTTTGGCGCGTAAAAATCGCAACAGAAACGAATCGTCCCTCCGACACCCGAGCGCCCGCTGGTGGTTTTCGTTGTAGATGTTCAGCTGCTGGCGTAGCTGGCGGATTTTGGTGTACGTCAGCTCACCACCCGTTTCGCCCAGCTCCTTCTCGGCCTTCTCGCGATACTTGGGGTCTACCGGGGGGAGGGAGATAAAAAAGAGAATTAAAAAATGTTCACCGATCGTAACGGAATGCAATCTGGTAGAATTGAAAAGAAAACTCCATCGCTTTTCCATGGCTAACCTAGATTTTTGTTCATCTCGTACTCCAGCATCGCATTGTTGTCGAGCGTGGCGGTTTTTCCGAAGATTTTCCGCGGGCTGTTCAGCGGTGTGCTTTCGTTGCTGGACATTGTTTTCCCCTCCGCTTCCGGATCGGTCCGCGATGTAATCGGATATGCTAACTGGGACTACGAGTTTTCCCCGTTCACTTGTGGTTTCACTCCTTTCTTCCGCTTTTCACACGATCTGGTTTACGATGCAATTATCCTTGCCGTACAGATGTCATTTGGGTTGGTGGGAAATTTCCTGTGAAAAAGACACAAATTGTTACCATGGAATACAACGGAATATATTTGTCATATTTGTTCTTCAATATTTCGCAAACGATTCGTCGTTGCAAACATAGTGTAAGCACTAACAATCTTCTTTACTTTTCACAACCCAACGTGAACGCCAGAGCATACAAACATTATTCCGATGGTGGTTTGTGCGAACGATCTATTTTCTTTTCTTTGCGTTGGTACTTTTCTTCTTCCCGGAGGAAGCGCGGTTTGGAAATAAACACTGTTTGGTTCGGTTTGTTTATTTCTTTAACGCACCGATATTTCGCCGCTAATGTGCAATCGATGTGCTTCACTCCCATTCAATCAGCCGCGATATACGTCGATCGACTTTTTTGCTGTTCGTTCGTGTCTTTTCCTTATCTTCCTTGCTTGTGTTAACGTTTCTTGCTCGAGGCGGGAAGATTATATCGCCGCCTTTAAGGGGAAAATATTAATGACTCTAAGTCTCATCACCTATCCTACGGATCAGCGGGTACGATCATCGAGTCACTCGCAGGCCGAATGATGGACGGAGGCCGTTTAATTGAATCATAAATTAAGAAGAGGGTGACTCACAGCGAGAGAGGGAAAAACCGGGGAGGGAAGAAAAATAACTGTCATACAGAGGATGGTTAACGAACTCGCCAACAGGGGTTCGTGGCGAAACAAAACGGGCTGATCGTGTCTGGTTGCGGAATCGAGACGGAAAGGGGTGGATGGTTGAGGACGCCGGAACGATTATTTTTAGCAAAAACAATTCTCTTCGACTCTTGCGCCACCACAAGGAAAACCGACGTTCTGAAACGAATTCACCAGTACAATGCTCGACATTCAAATTGTCCTCGTAGACAATGCATTTTTGGGGTGTGAAGTGTGTGTGTGCATAATCTCGGGTAATGAAAGATGTTTGTCACATCGTTAGAAGACGATATGAATTCCTTCGTTCATAGCAGGGAGGATCGTTTTAACCTCTGGCTTGCACTGCGAGAGTTATGAGGGTGATGCGGAAAATAAACAAAACGGAAACACTTGTTTCCACTTGCACAGCTGACACAGAAACATATTTTTTCCTGTGTTCGTATCAATAAACATATTTTTAAATCTGTCCTTGTCAATCCTTCTCTCTTGTTATGAAACATTGTGTTATGTGAAGCTTTCCCTTAACATACGAGACAGTGAATAAAAATAGTTCAACGTCCGACGTCGTTTACGGTAAATTTTGTTACTCTTTGAGTGTTTCTTCTTTATCTTCTGACACCATCATAAATTGTTGCAGTGCAAAAGTTAGCGCCATGATTATATTTTTCGACCCTTGCTGTGAGAAATACTTTTAATTTGCCGTTAATGAAGTGTAATAAAGTGTTGGTGGGTATGTTATATTTTTTTATTTCATTTAGCACTCTTTCAACCGAAAAATATATTGAAAAGTGAATGTATTTAAAACCTTTACGAGTTGATTTATATTAATATACCAGAGTAGGAGACTTTATGTCTTTCTACTAGAAAAATGCTGTTTATTTTGTGTACAAGCCAAAACTAAAGCTTTATAGATGCTGGAGGTTTGACAAATGAGAAGCTTTAACATGAGTGGAAAATAAGAGATACCGAGTATCATCTTAGAATAAAACATTGAAGAAACAATTTTGGTTGTTTTTTTCTTAAAATACTGCACCATCTATTCTGACATAATTTAAAAACTCCATAAAACATCGTATAATACCTGGACAACGGCTTTTCTTTCTAATCTCTTTTAATCCTACACAGTGTCCACTCTCTATCGACACGATGCCTGTGTGCATCTGGCGTGATAAATCCCCTTTTCATGCATTCCACCAGTCTTCGGTTGATTGATGCGCGTAAAAGTGGCATTTATCCACTGAATTTGTTCACTGAAACTGCCAATGAATGTTCCGAAACGATTGTCCTCGTCCAGCATTCCGCTCGAGCATCGCCTCACGTACAAGAGGCTCTAATGAATGGCCATCCGATGCAGATCCAGCACACACGGTGCACGCTATTTGCAATTCAAATTTTCAAATCATCGTCCCCCCTCCCGCCGGCGGGATTCACCGTCCTTCCTGTTGCACTCGATTCCCATCGAATGTCGATCGGCACGGCTTAAACCACAATCGACCTCGAGCGTAATTGGAAACGGTCACGCAAAGGCCTCAAGGTTAACACATCTGAACCAGGAGGACCCTCGAGGGGCGAAGAAAAGCTTTGGAAAACATGGAACCCCCCTCCTTCAGTCACGAAGAAGACAATGTGGCGCCAAAAAACAGTTGAAATTGGCCATCACGGCATGCATGCACCGAGTGTGTTGGTGTGTGAAATTCCGATTTGCGTCACTGTTTTCCCAACGTGCTATCGAACGTCCCGACATCGAGCCTTTCCTCCGACGGATTGGATGGATGCAGCACGCGGCCAAGTGGCTGAGCTACCATTGCAACGAGAACGAGACAGATGGTAAGAGGGAGAAAAACAGTCTGTTCTAAAGCGCACACTCTGATGAAAACGCGTACTCGCATGACGTCGCGTGAGGATGTCCTGAACGAAAAAGATGCAACTTATCCTCGTTTTCCCTCCAGTTTATCATTTCCCAGAACGAACGGGAACAGATGCTTTCCAAAGGATGCAACATGATTCTTTTCATTGAGTGCCAAATCTGAGAGCTCTTGTTTGTCACACTTGCCCTTCCCTAAACCCGATTTGAAGGTGGTTTTGCGACGTGAGCCGAGGAGAATATCTGCAGGTGTGAAAAGAAATCTTGTCTCGGCGTTAATGGCGCCCCTGGATTTGTGTTGAAAAATCAAACACACCTTTTCCGGGACGGGAACACGTTTTTTTCAGGTGGTACTCATTCCATGGCCACTGACTTACCAGGGTGTGTGTTGAGAATTTCGATTGACGAAGGAAAATTTATTGAAATATCACATCCGATGGTTCGTGGAAAAGTGTTTAGTGACGACCTTTCTTACGGATTGCGAGGCGAAACTACACAGACACTCCACTTTAGCAGATAAATGGTTGGAATATATATTCTACACTAGTCCTCAAACAGTTGGCTAACAACTACGGCAAACCCCAATTTCACGAACTATCGGTGAGACACTCCTCATTCACCGACAATTAATCTCGATTGTCCCGTATTTCGCGACGCGTTTCGCGAGGGATAGAATTTTCCGCGAGCACTTTTCAATTCCGACTGACGCGGCTTTCCCTGCTGAGTACGCCCGAAACGTGCCCACGGTCGGGAAAAACCGAAAAGAGCGAGGAAACCCGGTGGCGTTAGGGCGCGACCACGTTTGCATTCTCATGCCGCTCTCACACGATTACGTTTGCGGTGGTTTGTTTTTCGCTTCTCTCGCAAAGAAAAAATCTTCTCTGATTTCTGTGGAGAACAGATGTTTTCCCCCGGTAAAGGAAGCGTACGTGCCACGCGTTTCCACACGTTTTTGTGCTTTGAATGGGGTTGCGAAAGGGGGAAGCTAGCTGTCACTTGCTGTCAGTTGCTGTCATCAGCTCATACTGTGAGTCTTGTGTTGATGGTTCGTGTCTTGGATATCGGTACAGGATTGAATTGAATAAAAAACAATTGCTTGCATTTTCGAAATATTTTACATCAAATGTTCAACTGATCAACTTTGGTGCTAGCGCTTACTGAAGTTAGGGAAAGGTAGTAAAGTATTTCTTTAGGCTCCTTCTATCGCCGCCACCTCCAATTGTCCTGCAGCAGCTTCCAAGCACACGCTAACGTTTTCCAGTGCGGAGTTGAGCTCGCCAACAGAGTCATTTATGGCCACGGCAAGACACTGTTCGGTATCGGAGGCGATCTCGGACACCTCCTGGGACGTTTGTCTAACAAGTTCCGACGCATCTTTGACGATTTCCTCCGCAACGTTCACCGCCACTGGAGCCTGTAGAAAAAAGGGGACTCCTTTAAGCTACTTGAAACATTGCTTTCACCTCCTTTCACTTACGTTCTCAAGCGCACAGTTCATTTGATCTACGATCCAGTTGTTTTCCGACAGACATTTCGTTCCGATCGCAACAATTTCGTTCACCTTGCCGAGTGCCAGACTCATGAACTCCTCGATGTTCTGCTGGATCTGTCGCACGCGGCTCAACGTTTCCTTCGCGCACTGTCCCGCACTTTCGCCGGCCCCTGCCACGCTGTCCTTTATGGCCTGTCCGACCGCTTCAAAGCACGGTGAGGCCTTCCTCCCCAACTCACCCAACGGACCGTCGTATTTTGCAATTTCCTGCAGAACCTTCTCGTTATAGAGCGTCTCTAGCTCTTTGATGGCATCGAGGACCGAACGGACTTGGGCGCGCGTGTTTTGCCCCGCCAGAGTGACACTATCGATCGTTTCCTGCGCAACGCCTTTGAGCAGGTTGTTCAATTCGTTGAAGAATCGTTCATGCAATTCCGAAGATAGCGCGAGGGCTGTATCACTCGCTACCGGTGCAGCTTGAAGCTGTACGGAGTGTCAGAAGAATACGGGTCAAAGATTCACTGAACTACGAACACCTTACCCCAAAGTCTTACCTGACCGAAGCAAACGGCTAGTGCTGCTACCAATAGTAGTTTCATGATTTAAAACTCCATGAAATCGATCTTACACTTGGCTTTTATACCAAGTGTATAGTGTTTGTATTGGGCCGCAATGATTGTTCAGCAACTTGAAAGTTTGTTATCTGAACACAAACGATAAACAATTGATACCATGGACGACAAGACACTTATTAGCAGAGAGTGGGATTTTTAGTTTGGTTTCTTTTCTCTCCGATAAAAAACTTACCACAAATGGAATTGATTCTGTATGGTAGTAGTGAAAGTAGACACAAGTAAAATTTGAAATCGATTATAAACCAATTCGTTTGTAAAAGAAATTGTACAAGATAAAAGTCTTAGTCCCATTAGAGTTGCTTATTATTAATTTTTCAATTTTAAAACTTATCCTCTAGTTAAAGTACCAAATCTATATCCTATTCCTCTACTGCACATACTTTCGAAGTTTTCTTTTTGTCGCCTTCCTTGCTTTTTCCTTTCGTTTTGGATCCCTTGCCCTTCGGAACAATCGAGGCCGGAACGCTGGACTTGACGATCTCCCTCTGTCCTCCGTAGACAAGCAATCGATCGAACTCATTGGCTCGATTCATCACCTGAGCGTTGATTGTCGCATAGTCGAAGGTCTTTCCCCCGGTGCCACCGTACTCCTGGGGCAGAATGTCCGCCGGGATGTGCTCGTGCAGCGAGTCCCAGTTGGAGTAGTGGAAGTGGACACTCTCCTTGATGCGCTTGCTCAGCATCGGGTAGAGGATGGCGACGGCCGCATTCATAAACACCGACGAGTTGACCACGTGGAACTCGATGTTCTTCAGCGGCAGCAGGTCGGCCTTGGCCGACCCGACCCGGATGTTCTGCGGCGTCAGGAAGCGCAAGCCCTTCAGCGAGTAGCCGCTCATGTCGATCAGGCAGGTGACGCCCGTATCGAGCGTGTCGAGTTCGTTCAGCATTAGCTCGAACCAGATATCGTCCAGGTTCGCCAGATCGGTCACGGCCATCGTGGAGAAGTCGATCGCCCCCAGTCGCGTCACAAACACGCGCCTCCCGCGCCGATCGCGACGATCCAGTGCGAACTTGATGTTCCGGTTCAGCAGCTCGCCGTACGTGGCGATCGGTTTGTGGAAAAACCATTCCGGATTCGCTTCCTGAAACGCCCCGAAACGTAACAAAACGAAAAACAAAAACATATTCTAGCATCAGTAAAGATTAGGTATGGATGATAAACGGTAAAAAGATCTTACCTTTAGCTTAATCAGCTTCACGATCCGCCCGAACGATTCCTCCACGTTCCAATCGCTGCAGTAGAGAAACCGGCACAGGAACAGATCGTCACATCGCCGCTGGCAATCGTCGTAGTCTTAAGGGAAGGGGAGGGAAGTAGAAATCGAAAGCGAAACATCGCATCAGTATAAGAAGGTCCACAGCTGATATCGGAACTTCACGTCCCAGTTGGAAACCTGTTTGCCTATTTCGGGTCGAACGTCATTAGGTGCGTTATTACAGAATCATTTCGGATCTTGGATTTGGAGGTTTGGCTTGGTTCGACGAACTTGTCAAAATCCGATTGACCTGATACTGTTAAGGTGTGTTGTACCACTGCGCCACCATTTGAAATGTTTAGACGCTATGTGTTTAAAACACCGCTGCCAGCAATTAGCACTGAGAAGTGGCCAAGAAACATTAGGTCTGCGCTTGTGTAACTCCCAATCACCTATTTGATTCTTTTTGATCACCAAAAACCCATCTGATCTCAAGGTGATTAGAACACAACTCGTATTCATAACCTATTTTTTCGAATGCCATATTGGGACTCTAGCAGGTCTACGGAACAGTTTGTTTGTATTTCGCCTACTATACTCTACCGTCCCTTTCACTCGCCTGTACGTCAATCAGCCACTTCAACTATTGGCTCGAAAAGAAAAAATCAAAAATCCCCTCCTGAACCATAGGCCAGTGTCGTTCGGGCCATGACAGTGACCGCGGTATGCTTTAGAGCTACGTCGATGAGCATGGACACCACCACTCGACTCGTGATGGAGAAGGGCATGACTGATGGCTGATGGCCTACCAATTGAATGAGGAATGCCAAATAGAGATGGAGTTTTGCTTCGACGATTAAGTCATTAATTTGCAAAAGTTGACAGCTGACGCCGAAGAAGCGGCTAACTGATTAATCGAATGCGGGAAGGTGATTTAATAACTATACTGGACGTATTTGTATTGATACCACCGGAAGTGCAGGAAAATTAGTACCAGTTATAGGGGATCTAATTTATTCATTCGCTAATCGTGCCTTTGTTCACGACAAATGCATACCGGAGGTACTAAGGTAATCCGTCGCGTTTCGTTGCACTTCCAGTGGAGATGCATTCAAACATTTAAAGACAATTGAGTTTTGCTTGGCGTGCTGTAATGATATCGTTGTCATGTGCCTACTTCGATGCTTTGAGTAACTCACTTTCGCTTTCGAGCATTCACCGGAGACGCTACGAATTGCAGCATATTTGTCTACGTTTCTTCGAAAAGACTCAACATGCGAATGTGCGTCGCTAAGTCTGGGAAGGAAGTAGTATAATTATACATGGAAGAAGGTGTAAGGTGGAATAAGAGAGCATAGGACGGACATTGAAAGATAGAGGTTAAAAGGCAAAAGCATCCAATCAGTCACGCCTGTTGATCTTGTTCCAATCCATTTGATCGAAAAACCGAGCCGCTCTCCATTTCATTTGTATAATTATTTCGATAGGAAAGAAACCAACAGGTGACGGTATGCAGATGAGGTCTGCTCGATGGAAGTGGCCGTGGCTGTTGCGCTCAAGGTCGAGATACCGTGATCTTGGTATCCGAAACTGATGAATAAATCTCCCCACGTTCCACCTGCTGTTTACCGTTCGCTGATGAACCTCAACGAAGAATCAAGCAAAAACCGAAAACCATTCTTCCGTTATCGATAGGCTTCACTTTCAACTCCCCCCAAAGTGTCATGCTAACCTCGTTCGTGAGCATAAACATAAGCTTACCATCCAATAAGTTGTCGACTTACTTTGAATCATACTGCGCAGCTCGTTGATCTTCTTCGCACGTTCGGGTTGATCCGCGAAAAGGGTCACCGTCGGGAGGGCGTTGTTAGCATCATCCGGAAGGGCCTTCCCGTTGGGTGCACTCTTCGTTGCCGCTTTGATTTCCGGCATGGCTACGGTATGGCGTGTGGCGCTGTGGGCGAAGCGATAGGAAGTGGAACGATACTGGCATTCAAATTCGACGATTCAAATTCTCGGCACGCCGCCAAACCGCTCTGGGTCGCTTATAAGCGCCTGCACGTGGTGAACGTGAATATTCTGTTTTGTTTAACGCGGTTTGGACTAAGACATTGATCGAAGGTTTCGTTTATTTCGAAGGTTAATTACACCGGATGTTTGAATGATCGAACTTATTCGCTTGAAGCTTTACATTTGAATCTATTTATTTGGTTTATGGAAAAGAGTGTCTACATAACAGGTTATTCCAATCGGAAAGCTGTCGTAAAATAGTCTTCTAGTCTTCTTTATTACATTTAGCATGTAAACTGTCATAAAACAAGCCATTAACACTTTACTTCGACATCTTCATGCTTAGTGCACCCGAACTGCATCCAAGAACGGATCCAACTCATGTCTCTGGCATTTTAACACTTCTTAAGGGCACTCTATAAAGCGGCATCGACAAAGGTTCAATTGTGTCTTCTTTGCTTTGCAAAGGTTGTTAACATTGACCTGAACCCAACACACAGAACATGAATTCTGTCTCCTTTTTGATGAACTTTGCATGCCGGCATGCCGCCCAACTCCGGTGACCTTGCTGCAAGAGTTGGAAACTTGATTTTGGCTTCCAAAACGTGAGCTCTATTACACAAAACAAGCTCCCACTTCTATGACCATCGCGTGAATTGTGGTTAACCGAAAAATGAATACGATACAAATCTCCAAAAAAAACAGGTTAGCATTTCTTTGCTGTAAGCTTCAGCACTGAAAACAATCGTCCTATGTGAAAGTTGTACTACCCTTTGAGAATGGCGAACACGAAAACAACAGTGGTTTGCTCACCACCAAGGTCGGCAGGACAAGATTTTTTCAAACGCTGTATTCTCTTGCACTATAATTTGATTTACGTTCACCTACAGGCGGATAGAAGCATTCAAACCTCCATTTGGCAAATGTTTCAGACACTTAGCGCTAGCTTCCATTTTGTCTAAAAGGTTTCTTGTTGCTGTCACCACGCAGTGATAGAGCAAAGAGAGAAGTTCGTTATTCAACCTGAAAGTCCACGGTAATAAAAAGAAATAAGCACATGAGGCAGCCCGGTTCGTTTGTGTGCCTGTTTATGCGCACGCAGCTCGGAAACATGCTGCCCATGCGTAATAAGCTTATGGTGATGCGACGGTACACGAGAAACTTCAGACGACACAGTTTCGAAGAGTTCATTTCAACATTGGCTTGCTAATATGTCAGCTATTTTTGTATGTCTTCATATTCATTTGATTGTTTTCGTATTGCACTATTAAAAGATACACCATACCAGATGTACCATACACTCAAAAAATCACATTTTAAAGTTTTTTATAAATTGAACTATCAGTACGCTTTTCGTACACAACTGGTTAGGAAGTGAATCCAAACATCGGTCAACAATATTCCTACCGACATTACATAATGTGCCACTCATTAACGTATGTCCCGTCGTCAAAAACCGATCACCCTAAACGGTTCCCAAAAAACAACATCCGTGTGAAACCAAACCCTCCTCGGCGAAAAAGGATCGATTGTGGTATGCCACCGATGGGTTGGGAGGTTAGTCCTTCTTCGGCAACACTGGCACTCGTGCGCTTGAATACCGATTCTTTTTTTAAACACACATTTTTGTTATATCTTTCGCCACAGAAACAAAACAGGGCAGCAGTCCTCTCCACCAACCGTTTTCACTCCGATAAACCCGATAAGCAGGCACGAGGTCACTTGATACGCACGATGCGTTCGGGAGAGTGACTTCGATGCAACCGATCGCGACGAACTTTGCCTAAGGTTCACCACCATACCGTTTCAAAAGCACACACTTACCGCGGAACAGAAACACACAGAAACCCTTGATACACACGTGGCACACTTCTGCGTCGGCCGATGGACACAGTATGACTGTAGGCAGGCGACCCACCGCGGGATGGTTTTATTAGTCGAGCGTTTGCGTCCGACGGCACGAGCGGTGGATGCCAACAGCACGAGCGAGCTGAACCAGCTGACTTGCCACAAGTCTTTGAGGGCTCTTTGATGAGCTTGCATTAAATTAGCGCTGGGTGTTTGAGCCCACCAAGTTCTAGAAGAAGTTTATGGTGTGGGTTTTGTGTTACAATTGTTCCGGTTATATGTGCTGAGTTTGTGAACCATTGGGATTTTTTATGTTCCACATTCACGAGTTCAACGATCAACGAACGGCGGCAGACAGAGTGGAACGTTGCAAGCCTGTCGGCAAAGTCAACATTGAAATCAATTTTGATTTGCTCCAACATTTATCATTTTACGGAACTTTATAGAAATTTAGTGTAGCTGACGCAAAGCATTTAAGTCAGTAATAAATATAAATTGAGAATTAAACAACTGTTAAATGTTTTAGAAAATCATTGGTTCTACATGTTCTCCGTTGAAAAATTATTAGTTCGCCTAAAAGTATGCAACACTAAAGAACCGCTAACAAATCCAATTGGACTCTCAAGCGTCACTCTAGAAAGTATGCAATAGGCATGCACTATGAACCGGTTCGAGCGATTACAAAAAGATAAATTCAAACTTTTTTTCTTCGATTGTTTTAACGAAATTTCAAATCGCCATGCTCAAATCATAATTTATTCACTGATGTTTAATATTGAAAAATGTGTTTTTATTTAAAATCATTCACTGACAAGATATTACTATTGCGGAATACGTCGTTCGCTATTTTGCGCCATTTGCTGAGTAAATATCACGCACATTTTAGACCTACATTGCTAACTTATTACTACAGTTTTTAGCTACAGTCTATTACCCTGTTCTACTGTTATTTCCAGTACGAAATTTTGAATCCTGGCATTGACATTATTTGCTTCAATTGCGAGCAGTCTTTAAACCTAGTGAACCGGTTGCGTTTCCTGCCAGCTCAATCTTCCTCGTAGGGTTCAGATACATAACCCAGTTGCTGCAGTTCATCGACCACCTTTTCGTTCTTGCTGAGATGCTCCAACCAGTAGGTGTACGGATACTCCGGTTTAGTGCCACCGTACCGTACCGGAAGGGCTTCCGGGTCGATGAACTTATGCAGGGAGGCCCGGTCGGATCCGTGGAAGAACAATCGTTGACGCATCTTCTCCGTCAGCAGTGGTTTGAAGATCTGGAAGGCGGTATCGAACACCCAGCCCTGGTTAACGATGTGGATCTGGCTGGTGCGTAGCGGCATGCTGGTTGCGAGCAGTGACAACATCTTTTGCGCGACCGCTGGCGTCAGATTCCAAGCGTGGTTCAGCGTAAGACCCTCCAGATCCATAATGCCAACGCCACCGAGCACTTGTGACTGTGGTTCCAGCGAGCCAACCTCCAGCAGCAACATCGTCGCACGGAACAGGTCTACGATGGGGATTTTCGATGGACGCCATTTGCCAAACTTGAAGAATATCACTCGCCGGCCTTCCTGGTCCCGATATGGTGAGATGCTGATGATGTCGTCATCACCCAGCGAACGCAGCGCCATTGGGTTCACGTTCTCGTAGAATTCTGGACTGCTCTCGCGGAAGGCGTAGTAGCGGACCAACAGATTGTACGCGTTCGATACGTTCCAGAAACGTGCGCGTAGAAACTTAATGAGATAATCGTCATCCACGCGGTGTGGGAGGCAGTCACCTTTTTCTGCAAAATATAAAAGCAAACCGACAAAAAGATCGAGATTATCCATCTCCGTGGGGAATAAGAGTCTTCAACCCTCCTAACGTACCGTAAATCATATCACGCAGCTCCTCAATCATCAGACTGGTTCGGTCCGGATCTTCACCCTGCACGCGCGCCACCTCCGCAACCTTCGGCGGCAACTCCCGGTCCATGTACAGCTTGTGCATAACTCCCTCCGGTTCCGGCATCCTGCAAACGATCGTTGGTCCGGCCCACAAGCGACACGTTGGCTTTACCCACGGTTTGGGTACTAATTTACGTTTTCGGACCTGTGAATATAGGAGACTAAGTTAATTTAAGGCAAACATGCTCGCAAGCCACGTGTTGAAATGCATTCGGAGGAATTCCATTAATCCGTATCACATCACGACAATTCTAACCGGGAGCTACATCGAATGTTGATAGGATTTAATTAGTTAGGAACCGGACTGTTCACTCTTGGTCTTCTTCAAATGCTATGAAAAATTTGAGGAGCACGTTTGTCACTTGACCGACATTTGTATTTTATTTTACAACTCATTGGGACTAGAAACAATCTTCACTCGATTTGATTTCTCACGATGCTCACTCAACTCACCATCTTCCTCAAGCACCGTTTGGGTCGCGGTCTGGCAAACGACTGAACGCCAACGAAGATCAGCTCGAGCCGACGTTGTTTCCCGCCCGAAAAGTTATCGTACCGCCTTGCACCAGACTCGCGGCCAGTTTCGCGGTCAATGTCAACTGCACGCGTGTGGATGTGCATGCGAATCAGCTGGCAGCTGGCCGCCGATCATTCGGACCAACATGCACCATCCATGGGACCGGAACGCGTGTCAACCCGTCCCCTCCTCGAGAAATCAGTGACCAAAGGGTACTGTGAACTCTGCGCTGTCTACGATTTATTATGAGCGTCAACACGATGGAATATGGACGCTTTTTTAAGGTCGTCTAAGCCAGAAGAGTTTATACAGCACAATCAGCTTGGTGGCGGCATTTGGTGTGTTGGATATACCGTGATTGGTATCATTCGTTACCGGCAAGAAGTAAAAGCACGACTACGGAACTAGCAGTCCAAACTGAGTTACCGTACAAAACAGGGAGGTAACTGATAGCCTAATGGTGTGTGATGGAATTCGGAGGTGATTTCCCATATTAGGAGTAGGTGTTAATGAAAACTCAAATCAGTTAAGAAAGAAAGCGATAGAATAAATCATCTAGTAGATTTTGGATGATTAAATTTGAAAAATTATCCAATTGACCCTCAATTGGATGCTCCTTGACTGTTTGATTAGAAGCATTAAACTGATGCCTCAAGAAGCAGGGGATAAACAGTGGCTCAATGACAGCGGTCCTAGAGTAAGGAGAGTCCAAAATATACTCCAAGCTTCCAATAATAAATTTCCCAAAGTAACGTTTAATATAAATAGTCATAACGTAAACAAAATCTGTCGAATTTGTCTTTTCTCATTCAAAATGCCCGCCTTGCAAAAAGGTATATAACCCTCAAGGAAAATTATGTTTCCACTGAAGGCAAAGCGGTACCGTCAGAACAACGTGAATCGGATAGCAAAACAGAAGTTACGACCAATAAACAAACGTCCCTCTCGGTGTCACGCGTACCGAAGGAAATGCAAATCAACCACGCGTACCACACAACAACATAACGCAATAGCATCATGCTTCCACGGTCGACTTCATTGTCATCGAATGTGATCATCATTCGTGGTGATCGCGATGCGTGTTATTTTGGAGAATTGGAAGTAAACAAAAACACCCTCGCTACGCGATTCTACGAGAGGGGAAAAGTACCGGGAATTGGGTAGGTGCACCCTCCCTCCTGGAGAAAATTCCAATTCTGAACGAAGGTTGTTGATTTTTTCAAACAATTTCGTCCGTTCTTAAAGTTGAGGGGCACCCAGAACGAGGTTGGCCTTCAATTTCACTCGGCCATCTCACGTTTTCGCCGATACAGGAAGATTCATTTCATTGAAAAAAACCTCAAGGACAACCGGGGGTACTCACAGCGACCAAACTTTGCATAATGATTAAGAAAATCAAAATGTGGCAATCAATTCAAAAATCCACTGGAGAACCCGAGAACCCCCCGCCTCCCCTCCCCAATTTCTCTGCTGCTTGCTACCGATATACAAATATTACGATGTTCTTTCTTTACAGCTGCTGATAAACGGATGTTTACATGCTTTCCTCGCTTCGTCATCAACACTATGGTCATATTTGAATTACGTTCTATTTTTCTTGAGTCAACCAACGCATTTCTGAAGTGTTTATAACAAAATGATTAAGCCTGTTAATTCGATAAAGAAGCACGAGGTGTTCGCAGCAGGTCCAAATCTAATCGATAATTTAGATGCACAAACGAACGTACAAAAAAACTTTAAATGAACAACTAGTATTAACCAATCAACTAATCAATCCCATCGTTGCCAAGAATGCATCGTTTAACGAGTAATAATGCATCGCAAATTGCTTGTGACCCGCCGAGAGGAAGGCAGTTGCACGTACCAGCACCGTCGACATATTAACGCCGGTAAGATTTGTGACTAATCCGAGCCCACTGACCTCTGACCACGGCTGCGATCGTTTCAACGTATTCCATCTTCCATTCCACTTCGAAACTGGTTTAATGCACCGCTTAAGGCGCCGTTTCTAACGCGACAGCGTCGTCGGACGGAAGGTAAGGTGTGTAAACAACCCCGAGGGTCTCTCGATATATGATGCTGAACTTGAAAACTCCAACAGTGACATCCTGGCACACCAAGGTGGTCCGGCTGGTTCGGATTGAAACATAGTTGCCCGATGCACGACGAACTAACGAACGGAGTTCATCTGCGCCGGGTGGAATGCGTCGATCCTTGCACCATCGTTTGTTGCCGATAACGCGATAAGTAGCGACCTAAGGTTTGACCTAATTTATGTGGGCTTTTCGAACCTCCAAACGATAGCTACGAATGGAATACGAAAACGAATTGCATTAAGCTCCCAGTAAACGGGGCATTTGTGTTTTTCCATCGCATCGATTGGAAGTTACCAAACCCCTCGCCGCGGTGACCTCAACCAACACAGCCTACAAACGAGCCTGCATAGCCCTACGTGTCGCGTATGGTAATTGAAATACGCGAGGCAACCCCCGGCATGACTAGACGCATAATGGCCCTCTTGACGGTCGTGTGTTGTGGGTATGCTGACCGAAGCACTATAATTTCGAACCGTATTGTCACCCACACACCAGTCATCGAGTTTTCGGTACGGCAAACCCTCTCGGAGGCGAAAAACCTGATCGAAAACGAGGCCAGAGCCCATGCGAAACCGGCAAACGGGTGAGCCCTCCGTACCTCTGGCAAACTGCAAACTAACGGGAACGGCAAGATGCAACTGTAAAACTGCACGTAGGGTTCCACAAATCGTCTTCCAAACCGGTAGTTGCAGCCTATTTCAAGGTTTTCCTCACCGGAAAGGAGGGTTGGAAAAAATCTCAAATCGGTTCACGCTTGGTGCTTCTCATTTCTTATCACTTGGTTCATCTTTAAAAGAGTTGCGAAATGCGAACCCCCACAATCACTATAGACGAAATCTACACCTTGAATTTCCTTCCTACCGGAGATAGACGTATTTAACAACCACCCATCACTCCATGCCGAGTGGTTGCATGCTTTCAACAGGTTCAGTCTGTACTTATCCGGTAGGAAAACTAAATGCATTTGAAAGTACGGGTTCGCCTCATCGACGATCAATTGATACTCCTCAATTTTCGATGGCTCGCGTGTCGATAAGTCATGCCATTTCATTCGAAGGGCAGGAGAAGGGCCCAAACACCGTGAGTGAGGATGTAGCGGACATTACAAACTGTTTACGGCCACGCGCCTCCTAACGATCGATCGTTACGGACGTGGTTATTTCTCGGACCAGGGGAAGGAAAGTGATGACACTTGCGCCCATTAACTTGCTGGAATGCCAAAGCTCGGTTCTATTACTTACCGGATTTGAGGAGATCGGCACGAGCTTCAAATTGGAAACCCCAGGGCCAGATCCGATTGGTCGAGCACAAACCGTTGGGGCATTCATGGTCAAGAATTACACTACTTCTAGAGAAGACTACGGAAAAAGGAACCAACCATCGAGAGACCAACACATTTACTGATTCCGACGCAACATATGAACTAGATTCGTAGTCCCATCCTGGCCAACACACCTGGCGCAATCTAGCCCTTTGAGTCACGCACACCTGTGTGTAGCCGGCTTGTACAACTCATGGTAGAATACCAAACAGGTTTTGGACTCTTCCCAGAGCAGATCCTCGATCAAGGCGGATCTCTCGTCGCAAAATATATCACTCGGAAGGCGTTCACCTTTCCGGACTGGCTTTTGCTCGACAGGCACGGAAGAGGCTCTTGCTCGTGCCCCAAGGCCATGCCAACCCGCACGCGCCGACATTCCTCTCGATCCTGGAAGTGCGAGATGCGAGCGAACAACTGCCTACAGCATCAGACAGGAAGAAGCAAAAAGAAACCTCACAAAAGTAACCACAATACTGCCCTTCTACGGGCAAGCGTGTCTCGAGTTCCATTCGGTAACGGCACTCTCGAAACACGTTTAGCTACAAGTTCCAGGACTCGGGATACTGGTTGAAAAAATTGATAACCACGTATAAGCTGTTGTAAACTCCGTGTAGTGCTGATAAGAGTTGTAGTCGATAGGGTGTAAGCAATTAAAATTGGAAATGAATTGTGAAAAAGAAGCTAGTTTTGAACGAAATTAATTGAGGTAAACCAAAAGAGTTGTCCTTCGCGTTCAGTTCTTTCTAGAAAATGCGTCTAAAGAACTCTCGTGACTCTACGAACATAACAACAGAGGAACTCCACAAAGTGACAGACCAACGAGTTAATCAACTGTAAGTGAACATCTCCCAGGTCGAAAACACACATATCAACTACAGAGGCTGACCTTAAACTTGGATCGGCTAGGTCAGTTCCTCCACTCAGGCCACCGCGGACCTCTGTCACTGAAAAGGGAATGGAATGCGCATGGAGAAGGTGATTGAAAAATGGCGATCTCATCTTGACTGTAGCAACAATGGAGATCTGCTGTATGACAACTTCTTCCGTAGGGCGCGTGTGAAAATAAGAGTAAAAAACGTACCAACGCTATTTCGCGGCAATAATGAGTCACCTCGTGGGAAGATATATTGTTAATCATAAGCTACAGAGTACGCCGTCCGCTGAGGGTTGGGTGCTAACATTCCATCATCGGAAGCTGAGTCACGTTTCAATTTTTCGACCGACCGTGGTGTTCTACATATTCCCTCAAATGATTGCAACAGCATCGTACGAAGGCATTCCGAAACACCAAGAATCAGCGAAGTTTATAAGTCCGCGCCACGCTGTAGGGTCAACAATCTCTACCTATCCCGTGCTACAGAGGTTAATAGCTTTACCTAACCTTTGCAAGCTCGCCAAGACAGACGCGATCGAAGCCCTACAGCGATCGAGCACGAAAGATCGCAACTTAAACGCCCCCTCTTAGCATTGGAATTAAAGGGAGAACCTTTGTGTTGCGGATCGATCGAGTCGCGACTTTTCCCCTCTCGAGAACCGATCGTCAAGTGCCGTGGAATTGTTTTCTGCGGTTTATTAGCCCGAAGCGGGGACCAATATTGGTTATCGGTGGTTCTTAATCATCCTAATCCGCCCGGGGGAAACGGCGAAAAACGGTTTGATTGAAAGGTGTGTCCGCCTGTCCATAATAATGCTAACAGCCAAGCTAAACAGCTGTTATTTATTGACGTTAGGTGGCAACGGCCAACGTTCACTGTCGTATCGAGCTCATAAATTGGGTCACTTCATGAAGTGCCAAGTGTTTGCTTGGGGAGAGTCCGTGTCGAGGATGACTGAAATGTTTGAGTAAGGTGATAGGGCATCATCGTTTTAAAATAGACGAATAGAATATAATACCTTTATCACAGGGAGTGAATGGAAATAAAAAACATAACAAACATTTTCTTAACGAGATATTTAAAGCAGAATAAATGTCTATGTTTCCTACCATTCACTAACTTTTGTTTGCTGCAAAAAATAACTGCTAACAAAGGAGGCATTTAACTTCAAGCTTCCCGGAAGCCTGGTTGTTCGTGACTCTGAATCGAAAGCAAAAAGGAATGGTTGTGATAACTTTACGTTTATTCGGACTCCATCAAGCGTGGTGACTTGCGCAAATCTGACCTACGGACTAGCCGTTTAATGTCGTTCAAATTGTTATCGCATTGAGTGCTGCTTAGCTAAGGGTTTCCTTTTTTTACTCTTAACCCAGACGAAGCACCTGTTTGACACGTTTTTATTCTGAGCCGCCTCAAGGTTGTTAACGGATGAGTTAGAGCATCGAGTGGCGATGTAAGCTTAAGCAATAGTTTGCTACAAGTGTGCTCATGGAGCTAATAAAAATAATTAGCACAGTGGACAATAAGGGTGTTGTTAAATAATTCTTAAGCCCATAAAGCAAAACTAACCCAAGATTCGAGAAATTCTCAACGTATACCAAAAACCTGGAATTTTTATATTGACCTTAGAAACGCTGCCCAATTTGCACTTCATTTTATGGCCGGTAGCAATTGACGCCAACTGTACAAAATAACAAACTTGCGGATAATTTCCCTTCTGGAATGCAGAACAACGAACTACGCAAGCACGTTGTTTACGATTGTCCACGAGAAACTTTCCAGAGCACTTGCGCCGCCGAGGCAGCATACTTAGTTTGTCTCATTTAGAGATCTCTAGAACAAACCTTCACTATCGCGATGTCACCTCGAGAAGGGAACCCGCAAATGGAGCCTGTGCTTGGAGAACACAGACGGCATTACAAGCAATTCTATGTGAAACTATAAATATTCAATCTCAAGGACTACACGGACGTCAGAGGTGGATTGTCTACGGTGAAGAGTTGCTGTCCCTGTGTGGTACTATCCGACTTTATGGAACGCTTGTTGGCGTCCTCCTGGAGCGTGTGCATATGAGCCGGAACCAGTTTTTATTAAATAATTTAAATATGTTTCATAATCGTTTAGAAAGTATAATGTAATCCCCAACGTAGATTCCTACAATTGTCTCTTCAATGTAGTGTTTAAATTGATAAATCGTCCACTGCAAATCACTGCGCATTGAACTATCTTCATCAGGAACGAGGTTTCCATCGAGGCCACGGGTAGTGATAATCCTTATCAGTAAGAGTTTACACCGCGCTTGATCAACAGTACATAAGTTTGCGATTCGCCCTAACCATGTCGATGTAAAAGGGCCACATCCACTACAAACGTGTGGAGTTGGGTACTAAAATGGCATGACATACCTCGAAACGATGGCCACGCGAGATGGCGTTGCAAACGACGGTCGACTCCCACGACGCCACTCGCTAGGTAATCTGATCGTGCGTAGAATCACGTCGTCCTTCTCCAGACGGAATGTCTTCTTGATCAGCTGGCGTTGCGTTTCTTTTTCCAGAGTTTCTCACGACACCACGTCGGGGTTTCACTGTCCCACAATGGTAGCAACAAGGTAGCACAGCATAAGAAAGAAAGATGGTATGTAACAAAGGAAACACTTCCAAAGCTCGAGTCACAGCACGGCTTCGGATCCTCGAAACGCGGACCGGATGGTGATTCTCCCTCGGACCGGGGAGGTTGTTGTTCTTGAACGTCTCCGCTGGAAACACGCCAACGTTCTGGCTCGACGAGCAAACAGTAACTGACTCGTACTCGCGCTTTTCGCCGATTCTCGACTCATTACAACGCGGCGTGCGAGCGAGTGCGCGTGTCTCCCGTTCCGACCCACCGGATGTTTACCCTGCTGTCCTCACCCCTTGGCCCGTGCGTGTGGCGCGGGAAGAATGGGATGAATGTTTTGTTTTGGTTCGTGCCGTTTGACGGTGAACCAGAACTCCCCTGGGGAGAGGGAAGGGGCGAGATCGCTGGGCGAAGAATGTAAACCATTGTATGATTCCGACGTACTTCATGTCTTCATGTAGAACCGGACTCGCGGGTTTGTCCGCGCACTCACACTGGTAACCAAGGACCGGATGATTCCTACAACGGGGCGAAAGCGCCTTCTCCTGTCGTGCCTGTCTGCGTGTCTCGTGGATCGAGGCCACCGAAGAGGATCGAAGAACGAAGCGAAGGAAAAGTTCTTGCCACCTGCCCACATCCTGCGTCCGTTTGACTCGGGTGGGGAGCTCGAGGCCGAAAGCTACCTTTGTGTGCCCACCGAAATACTATGCTATATCTTCTGCTGCCGGCCACGGAAAGCCATTAAGTCCACCGTATCGGACACAAATCGAATGTCCGGCCGTGATTATAAGGTGTGTAATTATTTTCTGGAACGACAGAAGAGAGAAAAACTTGTTCTGTAGCATGCATATATGTATGTATATTTAGAAACGGCTTCGAGCCTAACTGTAGAACCACAGCGTGTGACAATTATCGATCGATCGATCCGTTAATAAGGGCCCGTCCATACATATGCAGGCTACACACGTGGCGCGCGGGTGCACGCTCGCGGGACCAGCATAATTAAATGGTCCCCATATGCATGAAATGGTTTCTAGTTGGGGAGAATGATTATTGTAGAACGGCGAGACTGTTGGAAATTCAATTTAAGGCAGGCTAGGAGGCTACATTACTTAATCGCATAAGAGCATCAATCAATAACATAAAGAAGGTTTAAGTGGTTTTTCATGTTAAAAAAAACTACGTTAAGGGATAACAAAAACAGAAATAAAATTCAAACAAGAAGTTAATATATACATATTTTAAAATAAACAAATTTGTCATCATCTTCATCTTGCGTGGACGCTGGTTCCGTTTTCAAAAGAGACCTCTTTATTTTTCTTGATTCATTGTATCTGTTTTCTCATTTCTGTTTCCCTCGTTCCCCACATTACCCCCCCACTTGCTCAATGCTATTTTCACTTTTCGACAAAAAAAACACAAAAAGAGAAAAAAGGGGGCACAAAAAAGTTGAAAGTATATGCAATAGTCAATTATGGTTAAGCTTATCAGGTTCTTTACCATTTCTCTTTAACGTACTTTTGATTAAATGTAGTGTAGATTTTATGCTGTTTGCTTGCGAGCTCTCTTATGTTGTTTTTTGTTTGTTTCGTTTTGTTTCCTCCTCTCCCCCCACTAAGCTTTAGTTTTTTGTCCTACCATTCTTGCTCTTTCTGTCTCCCTAATATTTTTCTTCGATTACCTTCTATAACAGCAAACTGATTTATGTTGACTGCACGAAATCACACGCGCGTCAATGAAAGAACCGAATGTTGACGTGTAAATAGGTTCAGAAAGGCGACAGAATTAAAAAAAAAAGATATACCGTCTTAGCTGTCGTTAAACACCGTTGGTCGTCGGTTTCCTCCGGCCGAAGTGTTCCTACTCTATTAACAACACTCTTCCTTCACGCTCCCAAATAGCTTAAAGCGTAAAGAACAAAGATTATAAATGAAAAATCTCGTTCGCAAACATCAATCAATCATCCAAAAGGGAAAACAGAAAAAAGCATATTGGTTTCCGCGGCAATTTCCAGCAAAACATATTCTAAGTAACAATATACGGGTCAGGTTTTTTAGTGTCTCTGCTCAAATCGATGTGTTCCTCCTATGCGTTCAGAGTGTTTGTTTTAGTGCGTTTTTGGCGGCATCGTGTTGCACCGGGACCGGTAATAGCGCCGTGCAATTGTTTGTTTTTCCCTTAATCTTGTTTTGCCTTAATCTCTCTCTTCTGCTTTGCATGCGTCGCTACGCTTCGCGTGTCGTTTTACAATTTCACAATGAAGAACAAAATATTAACCAAGAAAACGGTCTATTTTAACAGGCTGATGACTTTAAAAGTTCTCTGCTTACAATATTAATGGGGCATTTTTCACTTCGCTACCTGCTGTTTGTATTGGTTATGCCGTTCCCACATGATGTCGTCCCGCAATCGTCCGTTCCGATTTTTCTCTTCGTTTATCACACGACAATCTTTTTCCTTGGTTAGCTGCTTTGTCCCGTGTTCCAGGAACCCAGATTTGCCCGACTTCCGTTGACCACCCGAGCAACGTTTATTACCGCTCAAACACGCTCCCTCCTCTCCTGGATCTCCCCATGTTTGCGTGTGGTTTGTTGAAAGGATATCAACCGGCAATGCAACACTTTCATTCCTATACAAATATATTACCATGTTCTTTCTTTTAATATTATTGTTCCTGATGCGTATTAGATGTTGGGCGTGAATTCGTTTGCATGCGGCGAATTATTCCCCACTTCGCGTTCGCATTAGCTTATTACTCTTACGTTTAGCTGGCCAACAACATTCGCCATGTTTACGCTGAGCTGGCTTCGCACTTTACACATTTTTTTTTCTTTATGCTAGTAGTGTTTTGTTGTTTCATTAATCATTCAGTCCGTGTCGCGTTCGCGATCGTTTTTTTTTTTGTTAAACCTGTGGTTTGTGTACGCCCTTCGCTTATGGTTTCAGCCATTCTATCGTTTCTGTGTGTGTGTGAAATTCCACTTATTACTTTCTACCGAGTACCGTTTCTATTTTTGTGTCGCAGTAAAAGGCGATTGATGCGTTGTGGTTTTGTTACATATTTTTTTCAATTCTTTTCAAGCTGCATACACCCCTTGCTTCAGCAAAAGCTTCTGCTGCTTGCCTACCTGCTACTGTCCCGTTTGTCGAACTTTCCCTCCCCCCCCTCTAAATGTTGAAAGGATCGTGGGTTGGGTGTAAAAAACGCCTGTACACTCTTCGCCATTATAAAATGGTGCTTCATAAGGGTTCGCGTAAGCTAGTTGCATTTGGACAGAGGGTGAAGCATGCGCTTCACACTTTACTCGATGATGTATCCTAGGCGAGCGGAAGATTCGGAGCAGCCTGCATATTGTGTTTCGGGTTTTGCGCGGGTTTTGAGCTACCTCTTTTAGTCGTTTGCTACAACTTTCGCACGGGAACTGCTCGTTGTGCCGCTCAAGCAGGCACACACACAGACACACACACACAGAGCCAAGGAGAAGGGTAGGAGAAAGTAACGACGGTGAATAGATAGAGCTGGAACCGGAACCAGTTGGAAGTGCTTGTTGCTTCATTATGTTCATCAACAGTGCGCTACACAACGACGGGGAACGGCGTGGTGGTATTTTTGTTTGTCTTGAGAGGACGTCTTGAAAAGTACTTCGATAAACTGCGTTGCTCCTTGTGGCTGCGTGTTTGATTTGTTTGTTGTATGTTTTTTTTTATTGTGTTGGCCGGTCCAAGGACATCGTGTTCCGTTGCCAATGACAGGAATTGTCTCTATGTTAACCGTGGCCCAGTTTATTCCACAACCTTAAGGACTTTTCCGATGGCGATGGTTTTATCTGTCAAAACGAAGAACGAAACATGTGACACAACACGTCCAAAAATAAACCATGAAAATTTGTAGTAAAACTTACTCTCGTCTCGAAGCGTAAAGCGGCCCATCTGAGGGAAGAGTTTAAACTGCTCTAAGCATATCAATCCGGAGCATTCAATTCTCATAATGGCGACCTGATCCTGCTTCACGAAGCGTGGCCTTGTCTTCGATTTGTCTCCCGTTTTCTTATCAACTAAACAAATAAGAGCCTGCGAAGGGAACGGAAAAAGAAGAAGAAAATAGTGTTAGATACCTAAGTCAAATCGCAAAAAATCCGTGTCAACCGTACCTTAACAGTAATTTCTTCCGCAGCACAGTGTATATGCATTACCGCCGAGTATCCCGCACAAATGATTGACTTGTGTTCTAGGATCACGACCTGCGCATCGAATATCTTGCCCGTTTTGATCGGATTGGAAGCGTCGCACAGGACGAAACCGGGCGATACGTCCTCCTCCTCTATGCCCTGATGGATTATAAGAAAAGTAGAGAAAGTTGTATAGAAAGTAAATCCTACGAAGATGAAACATACCTTCACTTTGATTTTAACGTTTTCGCCTGGCCCCACGGATGTCACTTCCTCATCGTCGGACCACAGCTGATCAACGGCCACTTGAGTCTGGAAAGAAGGGAAAACCAATTATTTTAGTGCGGAAGTTTAAAGACATCAATTACCCTAAGAATCGTAGCTTTACATGACTTTAAAAGAAGTTACATTATCAATGCATACTTACTCTATTAGGCATCACTAGCAAACAGGTGCCCTTCTTTGCCACACCGGATTCCACTTTTCCCATTAGCACCGTGCCCATGTCCTTGTATTTGTCCACAATTGGCATTATGAACGGACCGTCGGTTTTACGGTTGAGTGACGGCAGCTCGTCGATGAACGGAATAAAGGCCGGACCCTGGTACCACGGGCAGGTTGATGCATCGATCGGTTCCCGTAGCCCCTGCCCAGTAATTCCGGACACCGGCATGAACGTAAGATCCTTCAGCGGGTTAAATCTATAGATGTATAGCAAAACGGTTGGCGTGTTAGTCAGCGTAAAGCAGAACGAGTGGGTTGTCTTTTGCCCCCTACCCTAGTTTCTTGAGGTATGGTAATATTTTGTCTTTGCATTCGTTGTAACGCGCCACGTCCCAGTTGACCGTTGGGTCGTCCATTTTGTTAACCAGCACGACGAGATGCTTGACGCCGGCGGTTTTGGCCAGCATCGCATGCTCCCGCGTCTGCCCGCCTCGATCGAAGCCGGTTTCGAACTCACCCTTTCGGGCGGAAATCACCAGCACCGCTAGATCGGCCTGCGCCGCACCGCCGATCATGTTCGGCACGAAACTCTTGTGTCCCGGCGCATCGAGGATGGTGAAATGCTTCTTCTCAGTCTCAAAATAGGCACGACCAACTTCCACCGTTTTTCCCTTGTCACGTTCTGTGCGTAAAGAGAAGATATGCGTTTACAACCAAACAAACGACTTACGGGGACTTCGATTCGATTCGCCAAAACTTACCCTCCTGATTTGTATCGAGCGCCCATGATAAGTACCAACTTTCTCGCGATTTTTCACGCGCCTCCCGTTCGTACTTCTCGAGCGTTCGTTTGTCTACCATTCCGGTGAGCGACATGATTTGTCCACCGATCGTTGATTTACCGGCATCTACACAAGTCGGGGACAGAGGGAAAGGAAATAGCATTAAACCGTCACCGGACGACCTTCACACGCCGTCGAACTTACCGACGTGTCCGATGAAAACAACGTTCACGTGTTCCTTTTTGCTTCGACTTTCCTCCAACTTCGGGGGCTTCTTTTTCGCCAGTTTCAGCGCGGCATCACCGTCGCCCTCGCCGTCGTCCAATTCCATTTCCTCATCTTCGGGCGTCAGGATTGAGTCCTCCTCTGCGTCCCAGCTGTCGAGTGGTTCGCTTTCTGTTGTTGAAAGAGAAGAGATGAAGAGAGCGTAACGTAAACAGTAGCACATCCGACCAGACAGACGATTCCACTGATATGATTTTGATAAAAGACGTCATAGCTACCACCCACTTTATCCTATTCTAGACTCAACATGGGGTGGAAGAGATAAATTTCCTTGTTATTTACGTAGATGATCATTGGAGGAAATTTATTCCATCGCCACAGGCGTCTAGCGAGTCCACCTGCGGCGAAAACTAACATTAATTTGCTTCAACCAGCTTTGCTGCATTGCGTTAGTCTCTGGGCGCCTCTGGGAACGTTTAATTTATTTTGCACGAACTGAACTAACCAAAAAAAAATATCGTGTTTTGGATCGAATCATGCTGGTCTCGGGCTAAAATGAGGTCACACAAGAAAAATGAGAAACACTAAGATACTTTTCCTAAGCAAAATACAAGGAGCAGCAGGAACGGGAACATATGGTATCGATTTCTAATCAATCACACTGCACCACCTTCCCCAATGCACCGATGCACTAAAATTCAATAAAACGTTTCCCACAGGATATTCGCGTGAACTAGATCCGCTGGAGTTGTTCTGGAGATGTATTTGTATGGCTGAAAAGATGCGTTCCGAGGGACGGAGCAGACACACACGGGGAGATGGTAGATAAGCCATGCACAAAGGAATCTCGCGCTACTACAGTGTGGCATACTGGCAGTTAAGTATGCCAAATACAACTTGTAAAGTTGCATTCAGTTAAAACCACACAAGGATTTTCATACGCCTGTCAAACTCCAACCAATCCTTCGATAATCCGGATGATGATCTCATCGTAGTAGCCGTCGTTGCCATCGTCGTCTACTGAGCACTATTGGACTTCTATTGCTTTGGGCACAATGATAACAAACGGACCCTCTTATCTACGATACTGATACCACCGTGTCGGTGGACGAACGAATTACAATGAAAAAGTTCTCTACCACTCTCTTCCCGTCCAACTCTCTTTTTTCACTCCTAGTGACTTCTATTGGTGTCAAAAGGAAAAAAGAACGTGCGTCTAGCAAGTGCACGAGCGGAGAATTTTATCGTTGTGTTTGGTGTGGCTATAGTCCTTCGAAGCATGCGGTACTTTTGTACAGTCCTGGCATGCTTAGCAGTGGTGCTGCATCTGTTCCACTAAATTATTCATACGCAAGGCAATTAAGCGAGCTGGTTACAAATCAATTGTACCGAAATTGGAGAGCTTAAACGAAACTTTCCTGCTTTCTACGAAAGTCACGCGGGGAGTTTTGTTCTGTTCAACAAGCATAAGATATGATTCATTCTTCCGCTCAGGGGCCACTTGGTAGAAACGGGAGTGAAGTCGTGCCACCGCCCACTTGAATTCAAACTACAAGTGGAGGCCGCCGTGTGCGTTTCGGGGCCAAGTAAACCCCGCGAGAGCACTCTGCCCATTCATAAAAAAGAAGGACAATTCAAAGAGGTCACGGAATGCTTCGGGCATGTAGAGTTTGTGCCGCAGAGTGCTGGGCCCACCGGTGATTATGATATACGGCCACGCAGCAGTACACACGGAGGAGGGTAAAATTGCGCTAGCGTAAACCGGTAACGCGCGAAACGATCCCACTGTGGACAGGCGGATGTGGCAGCGATGGAAGCGAGGAAGGACGGCGGGGGATTCCGCGATCCGGCGGATGAAACAGCATTTTGACACATCATGCACTCTCTGCTGTCACTTGCATGCTCTTTTGGGCGAGCAAGAGAGTGGGAAAGCAAGAGCACTGAAAAGGGAAGGATAATGAAAGAGAGAACTTAAAAGCCACATGTCCAAACGGACAAAGAGAGCGCGAGAGAATGGTGTAGTAAAACTCCTGGTTACCATACGCAAAGATGGAACACCGCGATCTAGAGCTCTTTAAAAGGGATTTTTCATCAATGAAGCTCCGCACCACACCACTTCCTGAGATGCAGGGACCCTTTTGCCTTTCCCTTCCTTTCACGACACTTTCAGCGAACACAATTTTACCATTGTTTTCTGGCGTTTTGATGACCACATCGTCGTCCCTCTCCATGGGCGTTGGGGCGGACGAGGACGGCGGTGTTGGCGTGGCAGCAGTGGACGTCGGAGTGGTTGCACCGCCGCCGCCACCACCGAGTCCGCCACCTCCGCCACTGCTGCTGCCGGCACTCGACGTGGCCGACGTGGGCACTACCGTGGGAGCGGCAGGGTTGGCCGTCGTTGGGGAACCGCCACCGCTCGTTGTTGCTGCTGCCGCCGTCGCTGGCACTGCCGTCGATGCCGGTGCGCTCGTGGACGATGTGCAGAAACTGGGAACAAACTCCACCGCGTTCACGTTCAGCGTACTGAACTTGGTGCTAACCTCGTTGCCATCGGTTTCCTGTGCCATTTTCCTCGCTTTCTTTTCGCTATGCTGCCTGTGCTCGACTTCTCTGCGAGTCAACGCTCACTTTCTACTTTTCTAAAAACGACTGGGGCTGGCGGAAAGTGATTGCGATCACGAAACGAGCTACGCACACCTTATTTTCTTCTTGCTGCTCGGTGGTGCTTAGATAAACCCTCCGCACCAACGACTTTTCTCTCCCGCACTGCCTGCAAGGGGCAAGGAAAGCACTACACGAGTTTCACGCAACACTTCACCGGAAGGTGGAGGGGCGGAGCATACGCACGAGAATTCACGGCGCAAACACGGCGGAACCGAGCAAAAAACGGGACCTCAGACCGGCGGAACGGAAACCGTGATAGCGGGACGGTGAGAGATAGATCTCAGCGGGCCGGAAAGACACGTTCGCACACTACACACCACACCAACCCACCGCCGACGTTTCGCGTGCTGGTGGTACGCACGATGGAATGCCGCCGTGGCCGGAGCGAAACGAAAAATAAGTGGAAAAACTAGAGAACGAAACCGTTGGAAAAGTGCACGAATTCCGTTCGCTGCTCACACGCCAGTGTTCGCTTTCCTGAGGTGCTGAAAAATCAGGAAGCAAATTCGCTGCTACCACACGCGCTCCGCTGTCACACTGGTCTTTTCCACATTCGCAAAAGATGGCCACGACTGAGTTTTTCGTTTCGTTCAAGGTGAGACCTGAGAGAGGTGAGCTCAAAGCTCCCGCCTGACAGCAATATTGGAGTGGACTTTGACAATCGGGATGAGCTTCTCATTGATAAAATTATCATGTTCCCACTGTTAATTTGGATAGGCTGCCCACAGAACGTTCCACGTTGCTTTCTACTGACTAACGAAACAGCTCAATAACAAAAATAATAACAACTGGCATGCGAAAACCTGAGGCAAAACTCAGAGCAATCCTCAAAGTCCATTTCACTATGGCTGTCACGATGATGTATTAGGCTAACCTCTCTGAGAACTTCATCTGTTGAACCACCTTGACTCTCTCGTATTTTAGCTGTCAACAAAAAACTCGAATACAATTCGTTTACACTGCTCGGTTCACGGTTCGGAGATGTTGTACGCACTGCTGAATCGCAACGGATGTCTGGGTAATTAAACGCTGTTAATTTCAAAATAGCCGTTATATGAAAAGTCCTGTTCCAAACGACTTCAACAAAGACATTTACATAATAAATTAAAATTTAATATGTTCTCTTTTCGCCGCAAACATTGAATAATACTTTAATCTCTTTTGAACTTTGATATATACTTACACTGTTGATATGAACCCTTTTTTTCTTTATTCAACTTTAGCGCCATTGTATTAAAACGCCCAGTATCCAATTCAAGTTTTATTTGTATTTTGCATTGTTCGACACATGTGAAATAATCGTGCTGCTGATAAAACCAATATCGAAGCTAATCGCACATTACAAATCACAAACCCATTTCTTATCTGCTTTTCAAGCATGTATAAGTCCTGTCAATATAGTTCCCGTAATACCGGCCTTACATGAATTTTTAAACAACAGTTTTCCCAAAAAGTTTAATGTAAATGTGATGTAAGTAAAATAATTTCGAATCTTCTCCCAAAGACTGTTCAACATAATACATGTTTTATCCAATAGGAAAAATATTGGCTTGGTTTGTTCAGATAATAGCTATTCCAAAACATACGAATAAACGTACAAAATTCCAACATTTTGGCGACAGAGTAGATCAAGTTCAAGAGAGAGGGCGTATTATAAATTGTTCATAGACACGATCGCTACGCTTCTTACACTCTACGTGGTGAATCGTTCATTATTGGTTCATGTTCTATGCTAAGACACAACATTCCTGGAGAAGCAGGTAAAATTAGTTCCCTTCGATCTGGTAAATAGTGTTGACTGTTTGTTTTTAGCAAAAATTCTTCTAAAAATTTGCCACAAGTAACCTTAAATTTCTATTTATACGAACGTGTGAGTTTCTATGGATCATAATTTGTAGCAAAAATGTTTGATACTGAATGAGAGTTTCAAAAACATGCTGCTATCCACCTGGTACGGTTATGAGATATCTTTAAATGCTAAGCAAATTAATTTGCTCGTACCGAAGATCCGTATCTTGAGTAAGATTCAACTTCAATTAACAAAGTAATGTGACGTTTGACAAACTGCATTCTAGGGATGAAAATTGTGAAATGGATCAACATTATGTCATGGTTTAGCGGCTATCGGAGTGGAATTGCATAAAATTTATAGATTACAATCTTTTTAGCTGTAGGTATAAAGTGATTTATGCAAATGCCCCGACAGAAGCATCCTTCAATAACAGTAGCATCGCGAGCTAGTAGTTGGTGTGTTATTATCTTGATCTTCTTCAATAGATGGAACCAGTTTTATTAGAAAATGTGTTCCTCCCGCTCTTCTCTCATCTGCTTTTGCGATTCTGTCTCGAAAACAAGTTTTACTGGGGTTCCGTGATAGATCTCTTGACCTTTAAAAGCTCACAAATGAGACTCTTATCGTCTTCATGTGATTTTTTCTGAAATTCTTGCTCTCTCCTTAGAATTGGATCTTAAGGACTAGAAATTTGTGTGACGTGTGAGTGTTAATTTTTCGCATGCAATAAATGACAGCGGTTTGAAGCGATAAGCGCCACACTGGTTAGTCAGTTAAAAGCGAATGATCAACCGGAAGCCCCCAGCTGATACGAGGAACGCAACGAGGGACGTGAATAGAGACACCGTGTTCAAAGCGGCGTCACTCGCTGCCTGACCATTGGTTTTCAACTGTGATGCGACGGCAGGCGTTACAGTCTCCGGTTGAGCAGGTGGGGCCGCTCCGGGTTCTGGGTTCGGAGCCAGGGAGAGTGGCGGATGGTTCGGGTCCGGAGTAAATGTTCCATTCGCTTCATACTTTCCGGGCGAGAACCACTGCGTCAGTGGATCGTACTGGCCAGATTGGAAGATGTTCGTATCGGGGATGTAGCGTCCTGGGGTGAAGATACCCGTGGCCGGATCGTATTCACCTGGTGGAACGTACTGTCCGGTAGCTGGATAGTACTGGCCCGGAGGTGGGATGTATTGCTTCGCATTCGGATCGACCGTGGTCGTTTCGAGGGGAGTTTGTGGAAATTCTGCCAGAGGAGTTTTGACTTCCGTCTCGTTCGTCGCTGCCTGTTGTTCGGTGGTGGCGTTTTGATTCAAAATCACCGGAGCATCCGGGACTCCTGGTGGCGATGCCGATTGGCCATTCGAGCCAGGATCGGTAGCACCTGGCATTGGTGCGAGTGGTACGGATGCCTGTCCATCGGGTCCAGGGACTACTGGAGGTGCTCCCGCTACTGGGGCGACCGGAGCTGGAGCTGGAGCTGGAGCTGATGCTACTCCTGGAGCGGCCGGTGCAGCTGCTGGAGCTGCAGCAGGGGCTGCCGCTGGCGCTGCTGCAGCGGCTCCTTCGACAGGAGCTGCAGCCACGGGATTATTGTTAATGATGGTCACTCGTTCACGGTACTGGCTGCGATCGTCCGGTCGAAGAGCATTATAAATAGCCGATCCTGCGGCTCCCGCCAACAAACCCGTTCCGATACCAGCCGCAATACCACCGACACCGATTCCGGATGATTGTGGCTTATAGGCGCCCGCGGGGATAGCAGCGATCGGGAAAGACGGGGCCGGAGCATAGTTCACTGGAGGGGCAACACCGCCACCCTGGAAAGAGCCATGCGAAGCGGCAAATCCACCTGCCGGAGGATGATAGCCTCCACCCATCGGTTGTCCGAATCCTCCCCCATGTCCGTAGCCTCCCGGTTGCGCAAATCCACCAGGTTGTCCAAAACCACCCGGTTGTGCGAAACCACCCGGTTGTGCGAAACCACCCGGTTGTCCGTATGCTCCCGGTTGACCAAAACCAGGCTGCCCAGGTCTGAAACCAGACTGGCTTCCTGCAGTGTAGACCGGGGGTGGTTCGAAACGCGAGTTCACATTCGGATTATTTGCGGCGGAATAAGGTGGTGGTGGTCCGTGCGAGTATGGTGGCGGAGCACCCGGGGCCGAGTGAGTTTGGTGCGTGTTGTGGGTCGCTTGTACCGGATACGGTGGTTTCGCCGCACTGGACTGTACGGGGTACGGGGGTGGTTTCGCAGCACTTGACTGTACGGGGTACGGGGGTGCTTTCGGAGCACTTGACTGAACGGGAACACTCTGTTGGACCGGGTACGGTGGTTTATTACCCGCCGATTGAACGGCGCCAGCTGGTTTCGCCTGGCTATTCACATTCCATCCTATATTGGCTTGGTTCGACGTACCGGGGCTGGCGACGGGAGCGGATGGTTTGGGTTTTTGCTGGTACGAGCTGCCGTAGCTGAGCGAACCCGGGTTGCTGTAGCTAGATGAGGACGACGAGGACGAGCTCGGCTTTGAAACACGGCCCGACGAAGATGAGGAGGAGGACGATTTACTGCGATTCTTACTGAGTTTCAGCGCATCGGTCGTCGGCAGCAAGGTCGAAACGGACAGCATCAAGCAGAGAGCCAACACTTTGAGCCGCCTATTTTCGTAACTTTGCATCGCCAACGAGCGTTTTCGCACTTTCTCTTTCACCCGTACGTTTTGCATCTTTACCAAAGACCAAGACCAGTTGGCCTTCGTGAGAAAAGTGCAAGAAACCACCAGCTATATCAGTGATGTTTATCTCTTCGACCAGCTAATTCCACTTTATAAAATCGAAAAAGTTTTCCCCTACACTTTCTCAGCTGGCACCCCTTATGTGCGGGCTGCTTTAATTTGCTTTATTTGTCCTAATTGGTTCTCCACTACTTCACTGGACGATTTTTGCCGTCCAAACTAACGCGTCCACTTCGAACGAATACTGCGTATGCGAATGATTCAGCTCGGTCGCGAAAACGTTCGCCTGCCTTCGCGAACAAAATATGTAATCAAGCAATCGATGCGCGACCAAAGCTGGTGAAATGTGCAGGTGCGTTCATTTTAAATTATTATTTATGTAAGTAACATAGCCCAAACAAGGCCGAAAATCACCACTTTCGATTCTACTTTAAAACTGTAAAATTTATAGATAAATTCATATTGATTAGAGTGTAGGCTTTACATTTTCATTGTTTGAGAATCGAAATAAAATCAATTTTTCCAAATATTTACCAACTGTCAGAGCTGCAATCCAAACGTCAAGGAAGCGATGCACATCCTATCCTGGCTTTGTAGCCTTGGTCGAACATTAGTAGCATGTCGAGGGTGTTTGTTTGTGTGTCGGAATGTATGTTTTCATTCGGAATGGGAGGCGCGGAAATTCAAGGGCAGAATTCTCGGAAGACAGAGTTGATGGTTACGATACGTGCTTCGCGGAACTTGTACCAAACATGGAAGTCGAAGGATTTCTGTGTCGAGGACCGTAATATTGGTCAATGTACCGGTAGTGCGTTGGAAGCTTACGAGAGTATCTACCACAGCTTGGGCGATCCACGATCGAGTTGTGATCGATGATCGTGCATAACCATGACGTCATAGTTGTGTAGTATGGTAAGTAGAAAAAAGCTATGATTCAGATTACTATTCAACTGGTTGATGCAATTCACCGATAGGATTTAGTCAAATGTCGTAGGACATAAGTGTAGTTATATATTCGTTATTGTAACTTTCATAACAGTAAGTCATTTTGATGAATAGTTTGTTTCGTAAACTCCAGGAAATGTACCATATTTTGTGTACAACCTGTATGTTCCTTGAATAATACTTTATTTCCATATGCACCTTGTTACATTTGAAACTCTTGCAACTACGTGTTCAGGGTTTCAAAGCGTCAGGGCTCTTTTGCGCTCCACGAACTGCTGGTTGCGCTCGGAACAAATCAATACATACGGCGTGAAATGTACAGATCCCAATGCCATCCAACTAGCATTGAACTCACCACGCCACACTATCGCTTTTTTGACGAATGTGGTTTGACCGTCAGTGAGTTGAGCAGCTTAGAACAATTCTATTTCACAACACTTTGCAACGGGCGCTTCGCGTTTCATTTCGTCAGTGACGTCACTGATGAAATCGAAATCGATCGTGCCGCCAAGCGGTTGACTGAACCCTCGCCGTAATTTCCCGTTGGTAGTAGGTTATCCTAAATCCTAGACCCGCTTTTAAGGGCTGCCCTATCGCGAATCGGAAATTATTCTAGTTCACGCAACCTTTTCCAACGTCTATCAGAAGGGGTAGTAAAATTGTATTTTCTGGGAAAGCTCCAGAAGTCTTGATATACTTAGCTCTGGCTTCTTAATCCGTTTCTCGCGTGTTGTTGGAGGCGTTTTCCTTAACACGTGCGGTGGAAGGTACAAGAAAAAGGGGGTTTGGCGCTATTGCTTTCCGCCACAGTCGTTCGCGACGTCTCGTGGCGTATATAAGCACGTGTTACATACACAGGCATATCTTGCATTCTTTGTTACGCGTTTGCGAACCTGCGAATGGTTTCCATAACGTGTTTATCTCCACAACAAATCAACTGATTTGCTATCAATTATTATCGATCCTGGAGAAAAAAAGTAATTAGTTGCCTACCTTAGAAAATGCCTTGCCGAAAAGATCCTATCGAGAGCCGTTGGCAGACCGGGTGTTTGCAATCGTTGGTGGAAATGAGTATTTTACGTGATACCATTACATGACTGTTGCAAATATCGGACTAAAAAATGTAGAACTAACAGTATGAATCCTTTATGAAGCTTTCACGACTGTTTGTTGGACTGGTGCATTAAACCGAGACGCTTGTTTGATCACATGACGGCCGGTGTTGTATGAGCTCATTATCATAGCCATGTGAATCAACATTTCCATTGAACGGATGGGCCCCGCCGACGGACAACGGAATCGCTTTATTGGCCGGAGGGAGGTGGTGGATTGTGCAACAAACAAATGGCCGGCGGATAACGTCATCTAGGGCCTACCTCACAATCCATCGGGAAATTGGTCTTTCGCTAAATTGATTTATCCTCAACTGGTCAGTACATGTCAGTTTGCGCTGGGAAACGGGGGGAAAAATGCGCACAACATTATGAACTGAAAATATGTCCGGATACAGGCACAGAGGAGGTAACAACGAAAAAACAATTAATGAATTCCTCATGCCGATCTTGTGGGGAAAACATTCCCCATGTATGTTCGATACCTTGTGAAATGCAAGAAACAATTTCAACTCAGTTACATGTGAGATAGCTGGTAAAATGTTATGTTTTGTACAAAATGAGGATACATTTGAACTTTGGTAATCATATTTATTAAATCAAATAGTTATACAATCGTTTTCGCTTTTGTGTGGTTGTGGTGCGTAACTTTTGTGCACTTTCACGTAACATTTACAATAACATTTACATCAACAAAAATACTTAAACGGAACAAGAACGCTCCTGGTGAACTACAAAAAGTAGTGGCACACAACATATGTCTTCCCGAGCTTTCCGAGACGACGGTAAATCCCGAGGTGGTAGTATTTTAAAATTTCAGTTTGATAAAAACAATCTAGCAGATCGCGATACACGCTACTCGATCTCTGCTGGTCGATCATGGCCAGCCAGTCGAATAGAAACCATTCGTTCGGGTGTTTTGATATTTTTTTTTTGTAGTGTTCCCGATTACCCCTGTGACATGTATTTACACAGCCGTCTAGCAGACGATTCTCCTCTAAAACCGGAGATACCTTACGATGAGCGGTAGCAGGGCTGCCAGCGAAATGGCGCTCGAGATACGGGCGGATTCGATGGCCTTTCCGCTTGCCGGTTCCACGGCAGCGTTGCCCATCGAGGCGGAAAGGTTCGGCTGCACGTTGAGAGCCGAGTGACGTACCTCAACATCCGAGCTGTCCGAGGGTGGTGCTATCGAAGAAGAGGAGGACGCATCCGGCATCGGGGCTAAGGGTGCCATACCGAGCGGGTTCTCCGAAGACGAGGTAGCGCCCAGAGTGGAGGAAGTTCCTTCGGCGGGAGGTGGGGTCGTTGCCAGTGGGGTGTCCGTCGAAGCTACAGGCGTATCGCTGCTAGTGCTGGTGGCAGGTTCCGAAGGAATCGGAGCAAGTGGTGCCTCACCGTTGGGATTGGGCACCGCCGCCGGAAGAGGGGCAAGTGGGGCTTCTCCGTTCGGGTTTGCTGGTGGTGCAGGGGCAGGAGTTTCTGCAGCCGCTGGAGCCGCTCCGGCAACGGTGGTTGTTGTAGCCGGCGTCGTCGCAGCGGGTTCCTCCTTGGAGTCCTTCGGCTTGAGGGCATCGTAGATGGCAGCACCACCGATTCCGGCCGCTAAACCTGCCGCACCCGCTCCCAGCACCGTACCGATACCGCTTCCACCGCTCGAGGGCTGCTCGTAGTGATGGACGACGGTTTGACCCGGCTGACCCTGGTAGTGTCCACCCGGAACGGATTGCGGTACGTACGATGGCTGATGAGGATAACCAGGCTGTTGTTGGGGAATGTATCCTCCGGGCTGTGGTTGGTATCCGGGGGCCGGGAAACCACCTCCAGGGTGCTGCACAGGGGCACCCGGGAAGCCTTGGGCCGGTTGCGCCGGATAGGAAGGATACGCACCGGGAGGCGAGTGAGCCAAACCACCACCGAAGCCTCCTCCCGTTGCATTGTGGCCATGCGAGCGGTACACATTGCCAGCGACGATTCCTGTTCCGGCGGCTCCCGCTACCGCTGCTCCGCCGTAGTTACCACCAGCGGGGGCCGCATGTGGAGCCCATCCGTACGACGGTTGGCCTCCTCCGGTGTACTGAGGGGCTGGCGGAGCCGGAGGCGGATGCCCAGCAGAGGCCGAGGAGTAAACGGGTGCCGGTGGTTTGGCCGGGGCCGGTGCCGAGTGGCTCGGCGAATAGCTCAGCTTAGCAATGTCCGCATTCGCGTAACCTCGGTGTGACGTTGGCTTCGTAACACGTGATAGCGCCACCTTCCGCCCCTCGGCCACGTTCGGTAGGCAGAGCAGTACACAGAAGCAAACAGCAAGCAGTTGCTTGTTTTTGGGCGAAAGCGTTTTCCCCCACCCACCGCGCACACCGCGTCCACCTTCGGGCAACATTTTGCGTTGTGCTGTTAATTCCACCCTGCTTGATCGAACCCGATCGTCGAACAGCTGTGTCCGGACGGTGGTGGCTTTACAACCTCCTTTACACTACTCACTGAACACACTATCGCGAGGTAGCACGAGGAATGTAGGCTACAACGTCCGCCAGGGAACTAATAATAGGCTCGCGGTTCGACGATCCTCCAACTCGAGACTTCCCCGATCGAGGGCGAGCTTGCGGTAAAGCACACGCTTCTTCGATATTTACGAGAGGCTCAACACTTATCGATCGTCGGTGAAATTTACATACAATCCCGTGATCGCCAAGCCTGGGAGAAAAATAAACAACAAAAACCCCCGGCCACTTGCGATGTTGTTGGCCTACACTGGGGAGGCTTTTGTGCACCGCGCAATTTTCTAACGTGTTAATGTACTCTTCTTCCCAGATACACACACTCACACACGCGCGCGAACTCGCTATCTCGAGGCTGAAGAGAACTCTTTGGGTCACACGACCTCAACGGCCAGCGGGGATGCTGTGGTGCACAAACTTGTCCGGTTCTCGGCGGTCCGCTGTTTATCCGGTGAACGATCCTCCGCTACTGACGACGGTACCGTATCGGACTGAAGGGTAAACTGTGTTATCTATTCTGGTTGTGAGTAGACGAATGGGAAAAAGGGGGGGAAATAAGAGACTCATGAAAATAACACCCCCGTAATGTACAAACAGAAGAAGCTATATACAGTGGCGGCCATGATTCACATGTACCACGAGTGTCGACGGTTCGTTTTTCTACCGACTGTTCGTCAGCGATCTTCCTCAAAAGTGCAGGCGATAATGAGAACCTTTGGCGATGAGAAAAAAGTACACAAATGTACGCGAATGTGACGTGGGTACAAAATTTGCATCTGGCACGAGTTGTGGAACTGATAGGCGACGAGTGTGATCATGTGTTTGAAAAGTAAGAAGATGCCATTCGATGTTGAAGTTTTGAAATGGTTTTGGCAAAGGTTATCGCGAATCTCCGGGGTAATTTTGAAAAAGAAAAAAAAAAAAAGGTAACATCGGCACAAGGATAAAGATAACCACTGCCTGGATTTGTGATGTTTTCGAATGGATTAATGGTGACCTATCTCTCTCCTGGTTTAGTTGTTATCTTATTTACCGCTCCAAATCCGCTGGTCCACTTGAACACCAACTGTGCTAACTGGCGCGCTGCTTTCAGCACCTTCAACGGCTAAACGATAACTGACCAGACCCGGCCAAGCTCGGTATCGAGCAAGAGCCACACTCTGTGTTGGGTTTTGATATCCGTGGCGCACCACCACCAACGGTTACCGACGACGATGGCGGCTACCGGGGGACGGTAATTGTACGAACACATTCCCACTTCGAAACCCGCGGGAAATTATAAGGCATTCCGTCGGTCTTACGCCATTACGCTGTAAGGAAGCGAAAGGGAAAGGGAAGGAACGCCTGACAACATCCTTTTTTTTCGTTATTTCCTCGTAACGTTTTCAGGTTTTCTTTCGCATACACAAACGGGTCCCGCCGTGTGGTCCTTTAAGTAGCTTTCTTTGCACTCTTTTTAGCTGTGGTTTTTATTCGGTGGTATTTTTGGCAACCCTCGGAGGGAGTAAGCGAGACGGAGACGTATCCAGGTGGTGTTTTGGACCCTTGGCTTTGCCGGACAAAAAGAGGTCCTTCGGAGCGAATGGGAAAGTGTGGTGTCAGAAATGAACAAAGACGAATAATAACGGCTCGAAGAATATGTATGTGTAACGTAAGGTAAATTATTTTTGCAAGCTTATCATAAAGACTGAGTTTTGCTGCAATTGTATATGCAACAGCTTACAGTGTTGATTTAGCCACTCGTATTGTACGTTTCACGTACGTGCTTGCATGATTTATTATGACGCTAATTTATTAGTCAGTAATGTACAAGCTATTTGACGAACTTAAGAAATGATGGTCACCTTGATATTCCGATAAACTAACTTTCATGACGTATGACAAATACGTCGCTGTTTCTCGTACTCATCCATCAATCTGCTACTGATTCATCCCATTATTTCCACACCTATTCCATCATCGACGCCATCCACCCATGGAACGGTTCCTTCCACACACCTTGTTAACGTAATTTATCCATTATCATTTTCCAGCGCGATGCTTTCGAAATTGTCATTTAACGCTGGAAAATTATCCGTATTGTAAGCCTGCCGTTGTTCTAAAGCTACCTTCAAAACCAATCACGTCTGGCCTTGGTCCCAGGAGGGAAAAGGGGGTCTCGCGAGTAGTTGTTCGGAATTGATCTTGCACCATTAACAATCCCATCTCTGCGCAATAGTTGTTCCTTCCTGAAGTAGCTTGTCGGTATCGATGAGCCTTGTAACCGCGTAGAGAGGGAGTCGTGGAAATTGATGAGGGCAAACTGTATCAAACGGAGTTAACAATCGGTAGCAGAGTCCGGGGGAGTGAGATTATTTAATTTGATGTGCACAGGGGGTAATAACTATCAGCTAGAAGGGATTATTAATAGCACCAGTGACGTTCTTGAAAGTGTAAGACGGCTGTAATGTTTGCGTCCTAAATCGATCCCCTTACAAGAGTTTTTTTTTAATTTGTCGGATGCAACTATCCAGCGTCAAAGTGTTTTCTGTGGTCTACGTTATTTTAATTCCAATTTAAAGAAATATTCGGTTGCACTTTCACTCGTTTTTCAAACATTTTCTTTCGTTAATTGTTGATTCTAACATTCCTGTTTCGTAAAGCCCTATTGTGTTCAACACCACCCCCTTTTTTAATTTCATTTCCATTTCTTTTCACCCCTTCCGGCTGAGAAATGCAACCGTATTGCCTACATTTAGGAGCACTTGATCATGTGCCTACTTGATGAATCAAAGGAGACAACCAGCAGCTCTCTGGCTCGTACGAATCGAAATAACACATTTTTTAAGTTGGTTTTGTCTAATTTATTGAACTGTATACATCGTTGCAGATCGGAGGATGTACATTTTATTGAGCACTACACACTTGACTATTTAGCCTTTGAAGATTGAACCTGTTTTTGAAACAAGCCAGCGTAGTGGATCGATCTCCGGCACGTTCGGTGGTTTACCGAGCAGCTCTCCTCCGGTGGTGGTGACGTTTGTGTCCGCCACTTTCGGACTTTCGGAAGTAGGTGATCCCGGGGGAGTCGCAATTCGCAGCGACATCACCTCACCGCCAATCACCACAAACAAAAACACAAACAACCATATTCCAACGCGTCGACTTTTCATCTTCCACGGTGGCGGCGGTGCAACTGATCGATAATTACTGCCACAGCGCAAAATCGGAGTACGTCCCGCTGGGTGCTTGAGAGCAGCAAGGATTTATTGTTTGTTTTCCTTCCGCACGCTGATAAGGTGATGACGATGGCGGTGAAGCACAAGAGTAATGGCCGCCTTCTGTTGAAGATTGCGTGGTGGAGGAGGAAAATCCGAGAGTTGTCTAGACGCAATCAATGAGTTGTGACACAAGCCTTATCCCAAACATTGATATAAGTACGGTAGACATGATCCCTGAAACACTCACATGCGGTCGAATACCGTTTCCGTTCAGATTACGGTGGTGGAACACTATTTTGAATTCTTTCAGTTTCTTATCACCCCCGACACCTGTCCGCATGACAGATTCATCGTTTTCGGAAGATTCCGCCAGGAAAGGGAACGGAATTCCGTTCGGTTCCTCATCCACGGCACGATACTGTTGACCGAGTTCGTACGGAGGCAACGGGTAAAACTCGGCGTTCGGATCATCCAGCATCGTCAGGTCCAACGGATCCAGATAGTCCTGCAATTCATCGGCCAGTTCCGAGCGGCCACGGGTCTGGCGCTTTGGTCGACTGCTTTCGGAGAGTGTTATTCCATCGGGATGGTCGGGTTTTCTTCGGCCAGCTCCACGGTTCCTGGAACGGGCGGCCCCGAGTCGCCGGTAGTGATAGTTGGAGTAGGCGTTCGGTACCGAGTCGGAGGTGAAAAAGTCTTCCTCCTCCGGTGACAGACCGTAGCGTGTCCGATGGTGAGCTTTGGTCGGCCCAAAGGCAGAGCGCCAGTCTTTCCGCAGGGCGGCACCGAATCGGGCTTTCCAGGTGCGCTGCTGCCACTTCTGCACACGGTTACGAACCTTCGTCTCCACTAGGCCTCCGTTTTCGGACAGCTGATGCGACAGCAGCACAAACAGCGTCCACCAGAACAGCTGGACAAGCTTCATGGTGGCAGCAAAACTAACAGTTCTATCACGTACCAGACTCCACCACTTGATGCTATATCGACGGATGCTGGCACGAGACTGTACGAGGCAAGCGCCACGCACACCGCAACCGAATGGATAAGGATAATCAATAAAAGCTGAGACAGTCCGGCGCCATCCGTTGTACGGCGAGACAATTGCATGCGCAAAAGATGTGCAGTCTTGTCTGTTCTCGCTGGATGCCAGACAAGCGTTGTGTATGTGGTCGTTTTGCTAAGATAAACTAAAATTTCATTGGGAAATTTCAACGAAATACCCTCAGCAACACAATTAATTGATTTCATCTTGTGTTGATGCTGTGTAGCCGATATTTCCTTACACAACTGTTATTTATTTATGTGGTAATGTGTTGCAACATTCATCACAAAAATGTGAATGATTGAACTCCCACTTTGAGAGAATGAGCACATTAGTAAAGAACAGTGATGTCAAATGCACTTCAACGATGTCACTGGTGCAAGCTCATGAACCAATTATCGCTAGATTCCATGAAAGCCTTACATGTTGGTGCAAACAGGTTTCCCGAGCATACTATTATTAAACCTGTAACGACATGTAGATGTAGATTTCGCTCACCTTACCTGACACGATCGTGGACCAGATCATCGAGCATCGAGCACAGCTGCCCTTTCGTTCTCAAAGTAGGTTTATCGAAACGGACCGGTAGACCGCAGAACCACTATAAACCGTCCCGTTTGGGTGCAATCGTCCTTAACCCAGTGTTTGCGTGTGTTGGGTGGAAAACCATAACCTACGATCCTAGTTGTGCGTCGCCAAGCACGATCACTTTTACGCACACTTTCCGGATTCCGATTCCGGACTGTCGTGTCTGGTCAACGGCCTGATTCTATCCACCCATGTCGCATGGGGCAGCTTGACCCTCAAGAAGGCAAATACCATACGTGTAGCTGGAAAAGCCCGCTTTACCAGCACGAACACGGTTGCGTCATGGCGAAGGTCGACTGGGAGACCCTCAAACCCTGCTACACCACAAAACGGACAAGCCCCGGCTCTCTAGGCGTGGAAATCAAAACAATCATCACCTCTCGCGGGGGCCTCTCGTATCTCGTATATCTATCCATCGGCAAAGAGGAGGGCCTACCTAGAGCCTGCTAGCCTCGAGTCAGGCCAACCAATTTAGGGGGGCGAAAATGAGCTGGACGCAGTTGCGCGTAACCGCGGCTCGAGAAATGGCGATCGAGAAAAAGGTTTCGTGACCGGTTTTCTGACGCCGAAAGGCACGCCGCCATTGCAAAAGGCCCCGCCAGCTTAGTGGCAGCTGTAGCCTCTTTCCGTTGCGGGCCACTCGGTAGGACCAGTGCAATTCTAGCGACCGTGCCGTGAAGAGCTCCGTAATATCGCTGAACCGCAACCGATGCGACTCTCGTGGAGCTTTCTGAGGCTGTGCCTGGCCACCGGCTTGGTGGTTGGCTTGGGCTGCCTACTGGAACAGGCCACCGGGGAGGATGCGGAGGACGTAGCCCGATCGCTCGGTGTCACCGATGTGCACGATTGGGACATACGATCACTGTACCGGGTACGGTTTCAGCACATCACCAAGCGTCCCCCGCCCGGACTGCGGCATGCGGAGCGGAAGTCCAACCTAGCTACCCGATGGGCCGCCCTGAAGGAGCGGATAGCGGACTTTTTCCCTTCGCGACACACCAATCCCCGTACCGTCGTAACGTTTGATAAGATCGCCACCGATTTCGTGAACGTTGGCATCGTGAAGCTGGCCAAGGCGCTGGATCCCCCAAAGCCTCTTCCGAAGCGGACATCGAGAAGGCCGAAGAAGGGAAAACTTTCCACTCCCGAGCCACCGAACGAGGTATCGGCCGATTCGGACTCGACCGACATTCCGCGGTCCTCCGAACCCACGCCATCGGATGTTCGTCCAAAGCGGAGGGTGACCCTTTTGGTGGACCTTCCAGACTTTGATGTGGAGGAGCTCGAAGTTACCCGTATCGCCCATCAACCAGAAGCATCCACAAAGTCCTCCGTTTCGGCGAGAACTCCAACGACGGTACATCCATTACTTCCTGAGGCGCTCATGCAGCTCTGCACAGATGGTCCCTGTGTTGGCAGCAGCGCCAACGTTGCGCAAGGCAATTCTTGGCAGCTCCTGATAACCGCGTCCAGCCTGATGTTTCTGCTATCGGTTCGGCGAATGTGATCGGTGCCTCTGCCATGACCTCCAAACAGTAATTGGCAATTTAAGTGATAAGACTCTGTGTTGTTATGGTTTGCTCCTGCTTGGACGTGCAGGCGATTTTGCACGCGAATTACCCCCCGAAAATCCGGGACCAACAGAGGACGTGCTCGCTAATTTATATCAACTGTCCACGATCGCTCGCCGGCAATCATTTCGTGACCAGCTGTGCAAGTGTAAAGTTAAAGGTTCTGTGCTGCATTAAAATGCGCCTCCTCGCGGTGCTCTACCTGGTGTTCCTCGTCCAGGCGACACTGGCCCACGAAGGAGCGGCCAAAGGTCGCGATGAGGAACCCTCCGGAGATGGTGGACCAGCGTTAACTCGTCGTAAGCGTGGCTGGGGCTGGAGCAGTAGTCCCTCGAACCGGGCAACGAAGAAACCGATCGGCTGGAGTTTGACCGAAACTCCAAAGAAGCCCAAGCGAAGGCCGTTGGTTCAAGCGCCTCCACCACCACCACCAGGACCGTCGGCCCCCGTCTATTATGCGCCGGTGAGTGGCCCCGTCTACAGCGTGCCAGCTCCAACGTTCACCTTCCAGATGGCACGTCCAACGAAAAGTCTCACCAGGGAGTTGGTCAAGGGTGCACTGGTCCTCGGCACGGGTGCAGCGCTTCATGCCATCTATTCGAAACCGGTTAAAAAGAAGACGGAGGCCGAGAAAGCGGCCGAGCGCGCCATGCGGGAACAGCGTCGTCATCGGCGCAAGAACAGGTCCACCACGGTCGCTCCGGCAACGAACGAAACCACCACCGCCGTCCCGCTCGCCCAGCCCGAACTGATCCCGGTGATGGTCCAGGATGCCAACAAACTGTTCCAGGTCGTCTACGTACCGCGCGACAAGATCCCCCCCGGTGGCATTCCCATTGCGACCACACCATCGTTCCCTACCGGGCCGGGTTCCGGCGTTCCGCAGGTAGCGTTACCGTTTGGTGGCGCTCCAATCCCGACCGCGGCCTTTCCGGGCGCTCCGGCTCTTAACACAACGGCACCTTCAACATAATCCTCTCCACCTCTGCGTGGCGTAAAGACTTCGTCGGCGTTGACTGCTGGGACATAACCTCATTTTACGCAAGCCCTATCTTCCACACCATTTAAAAGCGCGCAGGTTCAAATTAATTGGATACACACTTTCCCGCTAAACGCTCTGCCTCGTTTGACAGCCGGGCCCTTGCTCCACACGGTTTCGGTTTTCGGCACGCGAACGAACGTCTTTTCCTTCGTGCCAGGTGTGAAAGTCGTCAAACTGAGGCTTGGCCATGCATGCCAGTGTGCGTTGGGCAAAGAGCACGGGTTATGGTCGGGGAGGGGAGCTGTCTGTTATTAGTGCAACCTTGAAACGATTGCTTCGCCGGCGTAAACTCACCCCTCTAATCGTTGCCAAATGTGCTTATTTTCATAAGAAAAAGAATTGGTGGAGTCGGCGGTTACTACTCGCCAGGAATTTTGTTTACATCCGATATACACTAGGGATTAGCGGTCTCCAGCGCACCTGTAGATATTCGGGGGCTCCGATTTCGGTGACTCCTAGAGCTTGTCTCAACAATGAGCGTCCTTTCTAATCTGTGAGACTGTTTCGCATTTGCTTATTGTCGAATTTTAGGTCATTTAAAACTGCGTACTTTGATTCCATTCAAGCATAGGTCTTTATGTAGCAAGTCCTCCAGCTTAGACTTACGACAGTCTTTACAGCCAATAAATAATCTTCGTCCTAAGGCATCTTGTGTTTCATTTCATAATGGCTTTCTGCCTTTCGACGCTATTTCCTATCGCTTGTTCAGAAACTCTGTGAGATCAATCGAAGCGTGGCCAGCCACGTGATGGAAAATTATTTCAATTACTTGACTGACGGAATTGTAACCACATTTGTCATCCTAATCAAAGTTCGATTAGCCGTTGCGTGTTTGACGAATCACGATCGACAGATCCCTGCGTTGTCCGGTTCTGGGAAGAAAGAGACACCTTCCCACGTGTCGTCTTGCGCTTGCTCATGTAAATCCAATCTTTGCGGAGTACACTGATGATGACCCCGGAGGTCACCGCCAGCTCGTCGATTGATAACGGTGACCATCTAGGACGACCCTCAGGACCGAAAAGTCAATGAATTATAATTCAGTACCCAACGTTCACTGCCAGTGCGAGGAAGTGCCCGAGACTGTTTTCTTCCTCACTTCGACCGCTGTAATTATCTCACTCTGTAGCCCGAGCTTCTTGGCCGTCGTCGTCGCTCCGCTCTTCGGTTCCTTTACTTCCCGCGTCAACGAAGATGCGCCTAACCGTGTTAATTTGCCTCTATCTGACGTTTCTGGAGGCGTCGGTCGGCAGTTTAATCTATCCCGAAAGAGCTCTCACCCAGCTGCTGATGGGACAGGGCCGGGTGGTGACGGTGAACGAACTGATTGCTGCGGGGGAATCGATCGGGTTGCCGTCGTCCTCCGGAATCGCGAAACGGACGGCGGAATTTGACGTGCCTGGAAATGCTGACATCGAGGTGGAAACGGCTCAATTGCGGAAAGTGAAGAGGAAGCTGGCCACCAAGAAACCGGTGAAGAGGTTGGTCAATAATCGCGCTTCGTCGCGAGCGAAGCAAGCCAACTCTCCCACGTAAAATTGAAGTGAAGACGATACGACGCAAACTGGAATGCTGATACCTGAAATTTACCTTTTGAGTTAATACTTAGTTGTAAGCTTTAGTGTAAAAAAGAAATCAAATTCAAATTTAATAAACTTATAATCCATTCGTTTTCGAACAATATTACAATGCAAACAAATCAAATATTTCCCAATGTATTACATACCGAAACAAGTGCGTAATTAGTTACCAATTCATTCTAGACGTTTTCCTTTTTGCCCAGTGAAGGCTATAAAAGTAAAAAATTGGCGATAATCAGCTCCTTGCTTCATTATCGCCTTAATGTTTAAATATGCCTGAATGTGTCTATTTTTATATGGAACAAATTGTTAGTGATAAGTCAAGCGGCAATTATCATAAACTTGTTGATGCTGCAATTACTATGAGTCTCAGTTGTTGATGATAGACGCGTTCGAAACTCTAACCGGAAATAGTATTGTGTTTCGGATGCGAAACAATAATGCTGTCAAAAACGAAAGGCTTTGTTGTTCAATCAACATTCAAAAACAACTTAGTTTATTTCTTTTCGATTAAAACACAAATAACTTACATTCATACATTGCCCTGTTTTCGCTGCGCAAACCGTGAAAAAGAGGAAAAATCCAACGATAAAACTTAATTCGTCCTACAACAACACCACATATATAGTTTACCATACGCCATTAAACGTTTTTTTCTGGATGCTGGATGGGGATACTTATGCTTATTATTAGCAGGAACAACAATCTTTAATCGGAAAACAATACGCGAACGCTTAAACGAAGGTAGGAATGAGCGGGGAATGCATTTTGCGTGTGGATGGGTACACTTCCTGTCTTTAAAGTTTCACTAAAATACTTTCACACGTGTTTGACTCGCCGTTAACAATATAAGCTTCACACTGTATGTATAGTCGGTTTAACATTTCGGCAATCCAAAGCAAGGTTTGCTCAACAGACCGTTTTTCTAAATCGTCATTTATCAAATGCTGTAAAATACCTTTCCATTGGTTTTGATTTTCTTATGCTATCGAACGCTACATTACGATAAGATGTATCTTCTAATATCCGTAAATTATCCGCTGCCGCGCGAATTTGTTTTGTTTTGTTCACCACGACCCGTGATTATCTGCAGTTATTTGGTATGGGGTTTAATGTGTTCGTTCTAGTCCTGCACGCGCAAACACGCCAGATATACGCATTAATATTCTCGCGCTGTTTTCTGATGCTGCCGAGTTTGTTTTCCTGAAGGCACTGATTTTGTTTTGTTTATACAATCTTCTCTTATCCAGCGTGCTCTCTATTTGGTTCCTTTATTCTTGTTATGCATTGTAATTTAAACCTAGTCGTAGTATTAAGATGCAGTGCAATTGTGTGTTTGTTGGAAATCTTTTTATATATGCCATATTTGCATAACAAATCTTAAATCTTAGAACTTATAGCTTCACTAATGGGGTTCTCGGAAATCGTCTTAAACAGCAAACGTGTGATATTTAAAATTAATAATTTTCCAGAAATCGAGCTAAAATCATGTATCCTCTCTTTTGCAGACCGCATTTGCCCTTCGAGTGTTATGGAAATCATGCCAACTTACGAAAGTTTCAATGCAGGTGTCCTAAAGTTCAGGTGGGTGTAAATTATCTGTATACATTCCTTATAGATCCGGCTTCAAGTTTAGCAATTCGTTAAAATGGTTATTCGTTCAGCATTATTTTTCTTGATCACAAACTCAATCGACAACTTCCAAAAACATCAATGCCACAAAACACACACACACGCCAACGAAGATCGATGCACATGACTAGATCAGAAAATGTATGTTCCACTTTTTCGTAACACTGAACCTTTCCCGTACCATTCTCTTGTACTTGTAGTTGCAAAATGTTTGAACGTTTTACAGAATCGTACAAAAATTAAAATGTTCCAATTCAGGCGTGGTTTTTCTTCGAGCATTGAAATTGTCTGGGAAATGCAGTTGGAAGCTTCAGCTTTGGGTGAGAAAGCTTTGCATAACAAGAAGCTTCATCGCAACCGCTAACTTGAGGATGAAAAGCTCGCCAAACTCAAAAGCTCTCACTATGCGTAACACAGGTAACGCTTTCTGGCATAGTTTGATTTTTCGTAGCGTTACTTCGCGTAAGTACATGTAGGAAAATGAATCCTAGTGCATTGAATCTTAAATTTTAACACACATTAAGTTACTTCGCCGGTAGTAAGACACACGCACGTGGCTGCTTAAAACATCAAAGAGAAACAGAGTGTAGGGCGCAAGCTTCCCTAATCTCGTACACTTTGGAATGTTCCGTAAAATTGAAAATGAATCACCAAGGATTGTATAATGTTTCTAGCCTTATCGTTTTTAGTCGGCGTCAAGCTCATGCAACACACAAGACTACACAAACTCCAGTGAGAAGCGAATATTAACCTATTTTGCTTTGTTAGCTTCACGCGGCGAGTCGCAATAGACGCTACACTTGGTGTAAAGTCAGCCGCACGGGTTGGTTCTTCCAGCGACCTTGGGCAGCTCACTTCTGCTGACGGCGATAGCTTTCCGCGAGTTTTTCCACGTATTCGTTCCGTTCCAAGCGCACGTACGGCACCGGTGACAAGAGTGACGCGACCCTCGTTGAAGCCTTCGACACGGACGGTGGTGAGCGGGGGGAACGAAGGGGAGAACAGCAGCAACTCCGACGCCGCATTAGCGCAGACCGTCTCCGTTCCAGACCTTGCGAACGTCGGTCGGCTTCAGTAGAGATCGAGCTCACAAACGTCGGTTCGGTACTGATCGATGTGCGGCGCAGCGGAGGTTGCCTGTGGACGTCAGCACCTGGTTGTTCGATATAATCCTCGCCGGAAGAATCCTTTCGATGGCGACCGTTGTGTTCACCCATTAGAGGCTCGTCCATCGATTGGTCAAAGATCTTGTACGAAGGAATAAACAGCTTCCGTGGAATCTCACGCTTGTTGTCGACGTTCACGATGACGTTGGGGCGGGCTTGACTGTTGGCGGCAACCACCACCGCCCTGGGCACCACGGATGAGGACGACGGGCTGGAGGGCTTCCGGTACATTTGTTCGATGTTGAGCAGGCTCTCCTCGAAGGAAAGCTTCTTCTTGCGCTTGGCAATCGGTGGTGACACAATCACCGAACGCGGTCGCTCCGAGGCCGTGCGGTGTTCCACGAAACTACTACTAGGGCTTCGATTGCGATTACTACTGGTGCTGGCGGGACTGCTACTAGGAGAGCTCGTATTACTGGGGCTGCTTTCCTTACCGGTACTGCTGGTTCCACCGTCGTCGGTTCGATCCGGACTCTGGTCCACACACATCGGTGTTGGTTTGGCAATATCGGATTGAGATTCATCATACACTTCCGAGTTCCTCATCGTTTCCCGTGACGTAGTCATCTCCAATTCTAACTCCTCCGGTACAATTTGTACCTTATTGTTGTTCGTTTCAAACTGAACCGAACTTGTATGGGAGAGTTCTTCCGAAGCACTCTCGGGGGCCTGAGCAAGCTCCATCGTGTTCTCTTCCTCCACATCGCTTCCAGTTGAAGACGCACTGGAGGACGATGACGAACTGGACGATGAAGACGTTCCGTGAGAGGAGCTACTCGAGCTACTGCTGGAGCTTGAGCTACTGGAGCTACTAACGGAACAGTTTGTATCCTCGTCCTGTTGCACCGGAGATGGCTTAACCGTAGCTGCCAGTAAGTTCCGTTTGGTTATCAGCTGGCTCCACGAGACGGTACACCGTTGGAGTATTCCATGTTGGAGCTGTATGTAACGCTGGTAGATGAGGTACTTGCGAAGCAACCGCAACCGAAGTTTCATCTGATCGGACGGGCGAGAAATGTATTTCGAACGGAGCGAACTGATGACTCCATTTTCAACAGCCATCTTTTCACTATCCACCAAAGGGATCACTTCTTCATACTGTACACACTCAACATCCTCTGCAAACGCGAACAGTTCCGACTCGTCCGTTTGCAGTCCCTTGTCCTGCTCCAACGCCACCGGAACATCGGCTTCGTCCTCCGAAGAACTGGTGTGCATCATTTTCTCAATCTCCGCCTCCACCCGGGTGAATATATCGCTCTCACTGTCCGACAGCATCGAGCGTACACCCACCAACGGTTCCTCTGGGGCAAGGTTGGCCAAAAAGATCTCATGATCTTCGCACTCTTCGCCGGAGTCTGTTCGCATCACTACCAGATCCTCCTCCTGTAGCTGTATGCTCTCACGCAGCAGATCCGCGATGGATCCACGATCCTCCTCCACGATAAACACCCGACCACCGTCCTCCTCTCCCTCTTCCATCACCACTTCATCGGGCGTTTCGTCATCCTCGATGATGCACACCTCGTTTTCGGTGACATCGATGAAGATGTTCGTCTCGCTGAGAACCGCCTTGCACAGATCCTGTAACCTCGGTGGGTTCATTTCTTCGATGATGTAGAGGTGCTTGTTGACGCAAATGAGCTTTTCACAAATATCTTTCAACGAGGATGGTTGAAGGAATAATTCCGACGATAGTGCTCGCTCGTAGCAAAGATCCTTCAACGATGGAACGGTGTTAACAACGGTGTTTGTGGAAACTACGGGCTCCTCGAGTTCCATGTCTTGGGACGGCATCGGGGATTCTTCTTCCGTATCGGGATGATCGATTTCTTGCTGAAGCTCCACTTCATCGAACGACTGTTTCTCCTGCTTCTCTTGTGACTCCCTGGGTGTGGCTTCCACGCTCTCCTGCAGCACTTCCGGGCGCCTAAACCATTCCTCCTTGGCCCAGCGACGGAACGGCTTCGAGTTGATGGTGTCCAGCAGAAGTCGCTTCAGACTCTTCGGGTTCCGCTTGGATGTTTGTACTTTGAATTTCGATATATCACAATTGATAAATTCCTCGATGCTGGACCGGCGAGCTATTTTGGGAAACCGTGGCATGTCGTAATCGTAAAAGCGGCGCTTTCGATACTTTGGGAAACAGCGAGGCACTTTGAAGGCTTCCTCGTCTGCAGGTGGTGGTGGTGGTGGTGCGGGTTGTGGTTGGGGCGATGATGGTGGTGTCAACTCTTTCTCCAACTCTTTTTCTTCCGTCATTTCCATCGGTTCAATGGTTCGTTCTCCCGAAACAACTGGTTCTTCTGCCACTGGAATCTTATTATCCGATTCCTTCTCGGATGCCTGCTTGGAGAGATCTTGTGGCATTTCTTCTGGAGACATTTCACTGACAACCTCCGTAGGTGGACTTTCTACTGGCAATTCGCTAGCTGCCACGTTCGGTTGAATCACTTTTTCCTCTGCTTCGGATCGACCTTCTACAATGGTATCCTTGCTGTCATCCGGTTCCTCTTCTTTCGACTGCTTAATGACTGACGGCTTCTGCTCGTCCAATTCCAATTCCAACGGCTCTGGCTCTTCGTCTATCCGCTTCTCCTCTTTTATCTTTTCCTTTTCCTCATAAACTACCTCCGATTCCAGCTCCGTTTGGTAGTACTTCTCCCGGTTGGATTCGATCTCCTCGAGGAACTTCAGCGAGTCTGCACTATCGTTGATCGGAACTACGTTCTTCGGCAGCTCGTTAATTACGCTCAGATGTTTGTACTTGTTTAGTTCCGACTGTGGCACATCGTACGTTTCGAGAATGTACAGCTTCTCGCCATCTTTTCCCGTTTCTTCCGATTTTGCCGGTTTCTCGATGTCCGCCAGTATGTCCGGTAGGTTACCGGCACTCTGCGTATTTGCGACGATCACCCCCGTGTGAACTGGGGGTTGTACTTGCGGTGGCACGTCCGGTGTAGCTAGGGTGTCCATCGCGGCACTAACAATCTCACCGGTAGACTCCTGATGTACTACAGGGGCTGATGGTACAGGTGACGCCACAACGGGTTCACCCACTGTTTGTTGGTTCATGTACTTGCACGACTCGTAGTTCTGATGGTTCGTTTGATTGTTGTTCGCTTCCTTTGAGGCTTTAGCCGATCCCACCGCACCTTCCTCTTCCTCCATCTCGCTCCAACTGGTCAGATAGTCGCGTAAGCTTTTATCCTTCAGGTTTTCGTCCAATGCAAAACTCCTAGGACCTAGTCCGAGATCTTCCATCGTCGTGTAACCACCGTACGCCGTAACAGCTTCCGGATGGTGATGCTGATGGTGGGCAAGGTGACGAAGATGATGTTGGTCAGCAGCGACCATGGGCTGATGTCCGTTGCTGTACCCGTTGTTACCGGCCGGGACCAGTGGACCGAGGATCGGCTTCGAGTGCATGTAGCGATTCTTCAGGTACATCTGCTGACAGTCGTAGTTCAGTGCATGATTCGTATCGTATATCGGTGCTCCAACGCCCGCAGTTGGAGTGGCCGTACCCTTGGGGATCTTCACACTGTTGATCTGCTCCTCGAGATCCACCAACGGATGATTGATGTCAATCACCGGATTTGGTGTGTCATAGTAACAGCTTGACGATGGTTTGGCTACTTGCTGCTGGTGCTGTTGTGGTTGCTGTTGTCCCAAACCCGTGGCACCGGTCCCGAGTGGGTTAACCTTCTGGGATGGAACCATCTGCTGCGCCGAATATTTCACACCGTAGTGACCCATCGTTGCACCCGGTGGGACTTGCGTATAATGACCCTGCGTGGCTCCACTTGGAGTCATGTTTGGTGTATAGAAATCGTTCATGTTTTTACTGAAAGTTATCTTTGGATTCGGGTACCCTATGCCTGTCTGCATCTGGTGATGGTAGCTCCCGGGTGCGGATGGAGCAGCGTACGGAGGCACATTACCCGTTGTCTGCTGTTGGTGGTGCGGATCCGTTGGGTATGGATGCGGGAGCGGCACACGACCTCCCATTGCGCGCTGATGGTAAGGATCGTCATATGTCGTCGCAGAGCCATTTGAGCTTCCATATCCGTAACTTCCGACGACACCCTTATGGTGCGGATGAGGTACCGCATGATGGTGGCCAGGGTGTGGATGGTAGCTGGAACTCTGTTGTCCAGCGTACGCCATGCGGTTCGGTGGGACATAAGGATTTGGCGCTGCATGATGAGGATGATGGTTGGCCAGCTGCTTCACAAAGCTATTGCCATAGTAGTCCATTCCTGGCGTCATCATGCCTTTGCCAGGGCCCATCTGTGTGTAGTAGGTACCGTGTGTTCCCGCTGAACCGCCGGTTGAAGCTGTCGATCCCGTGGATGGCATATAGACTCCTCCGGTGGTGTAACTGTTGACGTAACGTTGAGATCGTTCGTTGTACATGAGATCAGGATGGGAAGCCATCGTTGACGGCCGGGATCCACTGGCCATGTGGGGTGGTTGTCCCCCACCGCTCGGGTACTTGTTGCGTACGATGTGACTGTACGGATCGTACCCGGGGTGAGTTCCACCAGAACTCGGAGGTTGTGACTGTGGTTGAATCGGAGAGGCTTGAACTCCATCGGGATGGTATAAGCCGTACCCAGCTCCAGAACTACCGGTAGGATAGTGCGCCGTCATACCGGCTGGTTGACCCTGCTGTGCTGGACCATACTCCGACGCATACCGATACCCTCCAGCTACCCGTCCTCCAACTCCGGTCGCTCCTGGCGTTGCATGATGATACTTGTTTGGGTTCTTCGCCTCAAAGTTCCCAATGACGGACGCTTCGTGGTGATGCTGGGTGTTCGTATAGTCCGTCCATCCTCCGCTACTTCCACCCGATCCGGCACTACTACTCGCCCCGCTCATTCCGGTATTATACTTCCCTAGCTCCTTGTACCCAGCTCCACCTCCTCCGCCGGCGGTCATTTTCGTCTGATACTGAGGTGGCCCGTGGTACGGATACGGAGGCGCCATAATGTTGTGATTGTTATTGCTAATGTTTATGATCGTTGGAGCGCTGACACCTTGCACCCCACCAGCACCACCACCACTCCCGCCGTTTGGGGCGATCGAGGCACCCGTGCCGTACTGCGTCGCCGTTACTCCACCGCCAAGAAAGTCGACCGTCCCGCCAGCACCATTCGAGATCGCTGCGATCGCCGGAGGAGCTCCCTGACCGCCGCTTATGTTGTTCACGATGTTCGTGTTGATGTTGTTGATGTTGTAGGTGATACTGTCACCGGTATTGGTTTCGAACTTGCGCGAACTGTTGGTGATGCTGGAGCTGTAGCTGCTGCTACTACTACTGCTGGTGGTGTTGCTGGTAGTGTTGCTGCTCCCGTTGTTGCTGCTCTGACCTCCGCTGGCCGGATCACCGAACAGTCCAACTGCGTGCGGGTCCGTAAACAGGGTGCTTCCACCGTTTATCGTCGAGTGTAATGATTCGAGGTGATGTTGTTGGTGTTGCGTTTGAGTTGTCGCTTGTTCCGACTGTTGTTGCTGCTGCTGCTGGACAACATGACTCTGGTGAATAATTCCTGGCGACTGCTGGTGCACGATCGTCTGCTGGCCGTACGATCCCACCACAACCGACTGTTGTGACTGCGATGAACCGGAGCTACTGTGCTGCGTATGATGCGCACTCAGCTGCTGATGCTGCTGCTGCTGCTGCTGGGGATGGGGATGGTGATACTGGTGGTACTGATGCCGGGTGGGCGTCCCTAAGGGTGGCCCCGGCGGCGGAGGGGGCTGCGGAGGGATCTGGGGTGGGTTGTGAAGGTGATATTTCACATTCGTGCTCGGCAGAGCGCTGGCGCCCGGGAAACTGTTTGAAATGTCCGTAAACAGCCCACCATGATGTTCCATTGTCGAAAGCGGCAGCTAGCGATTCATCTGAAGTAGTCGATTCTGCAGAAGATGTAGAGAAGAAAATCTCCATCAGATTTGAATTTACAGGAAAAGGAAAAGTCTGTCTTTTTTATAAAACACGATTCATTGTCAGGACGATTGCTTTCACTTTTCTTCACTTCGTCTACTACTTCGTCGTCACACGGGAAACCCCAATCGATAAAGTGTCGCTGACGTTCGCCCCTAATGGATGGCCATTTTGTGGCTAGCCATTACTATCAGCCTCGCTTTCCCGTTGTTTTGAGCGTGTCATTCCATCAACCGGTAGCCCATTTCCCCCCACTGGCTGGGTGGAAAAAAAATGTACAGAAAACAATTCTTGATAGCCCTTTCACTGCTCCACATATGCTCTATCGGAGGTACCGGTTATGCAGTCGGACAATAGGGAACCGGAAACCACCTACCGACATTCAGGCCCATCACTGTACGTTCCCCGTGCGGGGCGCGTACATTATTCATCGTAATTGATTTGACATATATTTGAATAATTACTCGACCTCGGGCCACCAACGAAAGGAAACTCAATGGAAAACTGGGTATTAGGGTGGGCTGCGTGCTCTGCGGTCGAGAGTTGTTGGTTGGGTGTTGGGGGAAAAGCGCTTACACACTCATTAGAATGGAACGTTTTAGACAATAGTGCTTTATGGCGCACGGCAAAACACAGATGCATTATCGCGGAAAGGAGATTGTTTCGATCGTTTTTCGAAAGAGTGAGTGATTATGGTGGTTTAAACGATGGATTTTAATCAATAAACCTCATAGGAAAATAAATACATTGTATGAAAAATGGGTTCATATCCCGAGATATTGTCAGTGCTTCTCAAAGTTGCATTTTATTTTTCCAATAGAAATTCTCATCAGTTCTTTCTTTCTTCTACGATTTGGAAGAAATTCAATTTATCGAAAATTATTTCGTACACAATAAAGTTTGAGAATAGCTGAATCTAGATCAATGTCAACGCTGTGTGTGTGAAAGAAAAGCGCAAGAAGCTGGTCGCATTTTAATGACCAGTAAACAGGTGCTTGGAATGTTTATGAGGCGTAGAAAATGAGGCAGTTCAAAACAAACACTCTCCTCACCTCCTCTCGAAAAACGGTCCCCGGTGGTTGCGGGGAAAATGGTAGGAAAAATCATACACTACAGCATACACACAAAGGGAATCACTTCGTTGTTGCGTGCTTGCTGCAAATGCTTTGCATATGACCAACCGGATGAACCTCTTTGACGGTACGGAGAGAGGGATGTGGAAACGTATGGGGAGATGGGTGGGATTTTCCGACCACTGCATGCCGCGTGCCGTATCGGTAAGATCGATCGCGGAAATGGCATATTAACATACATTTTCCACGGTTCCAGCAGACGGTGGAACATTGGGGTTGGAACTACGTAACCATCGAACATGACGGATTGTCGGTGAAAATTCTACCTTCTTCTAGCGCCGGCTTTACGTTACACACAGCACACCAAATGCATGGAAAGGCTTTTTTTTCGGTCTTCGAACACGAGGCAACGGGCAACGTTCTGGCGGCAGCGGAAGTGCTAATTTCCGATTTCGCTGAGAAATGTTCCGACATGGCCGCGCATCGCGTTCTACAGCGCGGGTGGAGGAAAAACGAGGGCAAGCCACGAGGGGGTGGATAGAAACGATGCAAGTAGGAGTAACTAAAACCGGCACACCATATCGACGAACGCGTTTGATGGCGGGCCAGCTGGAAATGTCATGCAAAAGTGATGACTTTCCCCTCGGCCGTTCGGCTGGTGGAAAACCCGATGCGGTGGAAAGTGGTGGTCCCGCATTGCTCGCGCAAGGGAAGGGAGGGAAGCCTTTCAAGCATGTGGCAGACATAAAAAAAGAAACCACACTCTCACACACGCACACAAAACGTACTAAAAGAATACCGCATGACAGAAGCTTCGGGACATTCTTCAGGAAAACAATGCGCACGTTAAAAAAAAGCAGATACCTATGCAGGGAAATTTTTAAAATATTCTTTGTTGGGAGTGGAGAAAAAGGAAAACAGATTTTTCGAAAACCTACAACCAGCCGAGGGGTTGGAACGTTGGAAGATTTTATGAAGCAGAGAAGGGCTTCAAGCAATCCTTTAATGGTTCATTTTCCAACTTCAACATTCAAGCGCACGTTTTCCCGTTGTTGGCCCAGGACCGAGACGGGACGCACATTCGATCAGTGACCTATATGTTAATGAAATTTATAAGGCCTCGATTTTTGGAACTCGGAAAAACTGGAACACCCATTCCCGCAAAACGTTTGTCGTTAAACGACAATGAAAACCCGGTGGCGAACGCTTGCCTTCCAGGTTTGTGTAGAAACGTACGAAGAGATTAAAAAGCTATTCCCACCGGCCCCAAATGAGGGGATACGGCAGTGCCGCACACATAAACTGCTACGAAATACTGCCACAGAACATCCGAAACCTTGGTCCTGCGAGGGCTGCGGAGGGAAAAACACAGTTTCGAAAGAGAAAATTCGATCAATCGGTATTGGTCGGAAGCACGACGCACCCCGAAAGGGAAAAGGATACGAGACGAAGGGTGGCGAAGAAAAAGACTTCCGTAGCTGTCTACCCCTCCACCCACCGACCAACCCACCCATTCGCTTCCCTGATGGCGGCAGGAAATCAATAATTTCTTTGAATTTAATAAATTGTACTGACAGCCGGCCCAGGTAACGGCGTTGGGCACGAAGGCGAGGCCGCACCATTGTACATCGCGGTCCCAAGGAGGGAACCGGAACACCGGTTGGTAGTCTGATGGGGTCTGATGCCCCCCCACGCGCGCCCTTTCTCCTTGTTTCTATCCTTCAAATGTCCTCCACACGGGACTGCTTGCAGCCCGAGTGCTAGTGAGCATGGATTATTCAGTGTTTTTCACCCTTACCAGCCACGCAACGAGTGATCCATTTGTCCGAGCAATAGTGAAAGGATAATAACCTCCCTTCGCTATCCTGGAAAAATACGGGATGACAGGGCAATACCTGGCGAAAATAGTTTATGGCTTGTTGGGCATTTGAAGAACCAGTCAAACCTAAACGAACAAATTGACAAGCGAACCAGAAAAATGTGTCTTGAAAAATAGACATGAATATCCAAAACTTTACGTCAAATGTGGATAGTTTCAAAACTTCGTTCTGCCCCATTTTTCCCTATCTCGGTCCTAGTAAAGCTCGTGCTGGAACGATGTTGTTTGTCACAATGCCGTGTGTTCAAACGATGCAACGGAGGGTTGGTTTCTATTGTAATTTTGTTTTTCACTTACGTTTTCCAACGTTGGAAAGCGACGTGGGAGGAGTGAAACAGATTGGAAGATGAATTTCTATTCCCTCTCAAAGGACGACCAGGGAATACCAAGCGCTGACTCTATGGAATTTCCGTACAAAGAAATAAGGGATTGGATAGAGGATTTTTTTTCTACTGATATACAAGACCAACGTTTTCTGTCTTGGTATTTTTTATATGGCTACCATTGAGTAATCTTGCGTTTTTCCACAAATGAAACAGGACTAAAAACATTTCAATGGTACAATAATAGGTACTTCAACAAAATTGTAACTCATCAAGTTCCACAATGATTTTTTTTCATGCTCTCCTGTAGTAATCTTTTTACAGTTGAACTTCATGCCAGTGGTGTTTATTCAATTGATCGTATATCAATCGGTGCAAACATTTACTTGATCTACATTCGTAGTAAATTTCCCATATGTGCGGCAGTTACAGTAATGTCGACCACATCAAGCACACCGTGAAGCAATGATGATAATGATTCTTACAAACATTGTGTCGAAAGGAGAAAAAGAACTGGGATTACAAGCACAGCACCGCAGTTTGGTGATCTAGTTTGTTTTTGTTTGCTGTGTCTCCGAGTACGGGAAAACGGAGTTGTTAATCTGCATTCGTTTGTGTACGGAGCAGAAAAAAGGAAACGGAAGCATAGAACATAAATGTGGTGGAAAAAGTAGCTAGTCATAGAGGCGAAGCGCCTCGGTACGGTACTTCTCTTCCCGCAAGTTAACCGTGACGATCGTGGCTAATTGTTAAGACACGCACTCACCGATTTACCAGTCGCTTCAAAGGCCAATGTTTACGCTATGTGACGCTTTTCGAGCCTCGTTCGTGCACAAACTGTCTTTGCCGGATGAGGAAGATGACGATCTGGTTGTTGGCAGCCTTAGAAACCACCAACAGAAGGAGCACATTTGGATACTACTGGATGCACGCCGGATTCTACTTAGCGGAGGTTTGATAATTAACCTAGAACTGGTTCCGTTATATTGAGAGCGAATGAATGTGTGTTATGTGGAGCATTGAATTTGAGTGGATTTTTTAAATTTGCGCGCGCTTTTAAAGATGACTATACAATAAATAATTACTTCAATTGCTCTACAGGCTTTTTCAAGGAAAAATAAACATAATAAAAATGAGCACAACATTAAATTGAAATCATTCGAAAAAAAGAGTTCATTTGTAACCTTCCAACAAAGGTCGCTGGGAAAACATAGGTCGTTGACGGAAACATGGCTCCATTTGTCAACCCTCGAGTTTCGTTGTGTGGGTTATCATCATCATTAAATTGATACGTTCGCTTGAGCAATCAACTATGCGTTGCCGGTCTGGACAATAACTCTCGATTTGTTCGACAAAGTCAACCCACCAGACAAGAATGAAGTTACATTGCTCTGAAGAAATCATATCGTGTAGCAGAGCTAGAAAGGGCAGAAGAAAAAGATTAAACAAAATGGGGCCACCTGCTTGAAACATGAAACTTGTCGTGAACCCTGTGGCAACACTTCCGCCAATCAAAACAATACTGAGCCAACATTTTGACAAGTGCCGATGTTAAGGGGCGGTTAGAAAAACTTTCACTGTATTACTCCATCGAACCAGAAAGTGGGGTGAAATTGTGACACTTTTGTAACAATTTTCCCAAGCTCCCTCATTTTGCCGCGTGCGCAAACTGATTAAATATTAAACGCTATCCATCGATTGTGTGTGTGTGTGTATGTCACACACCGGGTTGCGAAGTGATGGTTTGCCGTTTGACAGTTAGTTCCGTTCGCTCACGTGGCGAAAAACGAAAGAAAACAATCATTTAATTACCGTTACCTTGTGGGGCGTTGGGGGCGAGGGTGACCTTCCCGAAACCCACCCACCATCCTAGGGACGCCATCCTAGGACACCACACTAGGACTCGGTCACAGGTCAACTCCATCGGGAAATTTGTGTCCGGTTGATATCCGGTTGTAAATAAATGCCTTCACCGGCCGCAGAGGCTTGGCGTATGTATTGCGGGAGGGGGGAAGAGTAAACAATGGAACACTAGAAGGGAAGGCCATAGAAATGATCATTTTTTCTCATCGCCTGAAGTCACAATTTTTCAAGTACATATTTGACGTGTGCCGTTCTGTAATGTAATGTGTGCATTTGTTTTCGCTTCCCGTGACTTTTTCTTTTTTCGCAAAGGGGCGTTGCTGTAACACGTGTTTGTGTGTGATTGTGTGTAAGTTAAAATGCACCATGACTCTCCGTGGTGACCGATTGCAACCATGTTGCACCAAAGGTTTTCCATCTCGCGCTCAGTGCTGCTGGTGATAAAAGTTTCCAGATAACATTTTGGTTTCTGGTTTTCCTCTCTAGGAAATGGGAGTGGTAAGAGGGTGGGGCGAGTGGCAATTATTATTGGATGGGACACTTTTCACATAACTCATTTCGCACATCCTTTATCGCCCCATCCACGCACACTTCCGACGATTAAGGTGACAATGTTATTGGCTGGAAAATTGTTGCCTCCGCCTCCCGCATAAAACAAACGAAAAGACCCCCATTTCCCACCTCAAAATGAAAGGGCAGCGAAGGTGGGAAACGGGTAAAGGTACGCCAGTAAATAATTCATTTCTGCTGCCCCCGTCTTCTCGGAACGCACGGTCGTGCGATTCGGTTTTTCCGCGCTAATTGATTAAGCCGTTTAATTAATGAAAACCGATTGCTTTAAGTGACGGCCTGCGGAACAACCGAGGTGATATACGAGACTCTTTCCCTTATTTTCTCTCTTTCTCTCTCTCTCCTTCCCCCACTCAGGCGGGTGTGTGGGGTGGTCAAACTATATTTCCTACTGACACCATCAACGACGGCCTCTGGATGATTGGTGGAGTGTTGTTGCGTAAAACACCACCGCATGCCTAACGGCATCCAAACGGAAAGCGGCGTCCGACGACGACGAGGAACGGCTATTAATTTTCATTAGAGGTCGTCATCCTCCACCGCCAGGAGGCTCCCCGTTCCTTTCTTTTCCATCGATTACGTTTCGTCTGTTCCGCACCTGCAGGACGATTGAATTTTTGGTACCGGTGTAATCGATAAGGGTCGCTTTTTCCAGGACGCTACAACCCTACGTTCCGAAAAGAATCAAAACAATTTTATCCCCTTGTACAACTCCCAGGTGCGGGGTGGAACATAATCTTTGTATCGGTCGGTGAGTAGATTGAAATTTATTGGACAGAATACTTTCCTACGGTATGCGGACTACGATTTCCCACCGGAAGTCAATCCGAAAAACACATGTTCGAAAGTCGCACCGGAAAATGTTATCGAACGCATATGTTACGCCACATATTCCCTGGCGGCCAAATGTGGGTGACTTTCTGTAATACTTTCCCATTTTTATTAACATCCTTCCCTTTCTCCTCCAATCCTGGGACGCAAAAGACAAACGATTTCGGTAGAAACCGGCCAGGTGGAAGAAGCTGGAACACGCAAACTCCGTCGCGGGGGGGGGGGGGGGGGGGGGGGGTGGGGGGGGTTTCGGGTTTGTTAGCTGCATTGCGGGAACGTCTCTACTACCCCCGTTGAACATTTCCACCAGCCATCGAAAACAATAAATCCAATTGAATAATTTTCAAATTAATAATTCAATTGCCATCATCATCGCGATCGCCATCACCATCATCATCATCGTCATCGTCATTGGTAGCCGCTGGCCGTCCATTTTCGTCCAATGTTTTGCGGATCGCTGCCGGGGAGGACTTCTTTTCCCCATCGGGAATGAAATTGCTTTCATATTTTATTAGTTTTATTGTGCCGAGAGCTCCAGGAGGAGGCGACTTCCGACCGGGGTTGGACATATGAATGCAGTTTGGCCACCGGAATGTGGTGATTTGATGTTGGTGTGACAAGTCGTTGGAAAGTGTCATTGCTAAGAATCTTGCTTTAAGATTTTTGCTTCCTTTTTTTCCAGAAAAATTTGAATTTCTGGAACCGAAAATCCTCCGAATCGGAGAGAACCGAGTCGACATCGAGTTGAATTTTAAATTGGAGGATGGATGACGCATATCCGGAGTACAATTTCGATAAAGAAGATCCGCTGGTTTGATCCGGTCCTACGAGTCCTACGATCGGCTGCTTGGCTAATCGAACGTCGATGTGGCCACTAACCGTCGGTTGGTCGGTATTGATAAATCCAACGATCAACGATCGATGACCTTATTTCCCAACCAAACGACCGGACGGCTACCCTTAGGTCCCTTTCCCCTCTCCCGGTTAAGCTCCTCGTGCTTCATCAATATTCCTTACTTGCTTACGAATGCACGTGCGGTTCAGGGGTCACGGAAGGCAAAAGGAAAAACAAACGAAGACGGCGCGGTCGCTTCGCTTTCTTCCCTTCCCTTTTTTTCGTTCTAGAACCCCAGAAGGGAGTCAATTATTATGTAAAAGCGGAATTAATGTATAAGTCCCCCGACTGGAGACGCCGGCGCGCAACCGCGACGCCACGAACGCATAACGACCGACGACAATTGTGTGGCGATGATGGTCGCCTAGTTCGGTGCGTGTGTTTGTGTGACGGAATTCGGTCCCGAATGGCGTACCTTTTGCCCGAACCGCGGAAGCGTTTATCGTGCGGCTTCAATTTGCCAACAAATGTACCGCCGTCGCGACCTTTTTGTTCGGCCGAAGTTGCCTTCAAATCGACGTGTAAGGGAAAAAAGGGCCAGTTTCCAGGAAGTTAGTTCTAGATTGGGTGGGTAAGTGGGTGTGTGTGTTTTTTTCAAAGTCCTCCGACTTCCGTGATTGTCTTGGAGACCTGTGGATATCCCGGAGTAGTTCCCGAAGTGCGGTACAGCGCGAGTTTGAACCAACATGAATGATGGCCCATAGCGGTTGCGCTTCTGTGCGCGCAAAACTGTCTACGTGTTTGTCTCATGCCGCTTGGTGGGGCCACTAGTCCACTTACCTGCCGCGCACGAACACGAACTCGCCGTGGCCGTGTGGTAAATACTGGCGCATATCTCACTCCGCGGACTCGTGCCCTGCCCGCGGGGTACACAGGCCAGCAGGTTGAGGGAAAAATAATAACAAACAACGTCATCGCCATCATCATCATAATCATTACGCTTCCCCGGACAGCGCGCGCAACGGCCTGCCGCCGCGTAGCAGGTTCTAAACTGTGCTGGTGGATCTTCTATTACGGCCACTCGAGCCACGGCTACCATCCCCATCTATCCCTTCCTCTCACCCCGTAGAGCCCACTTGCCGCAGTGGCTATTTGTTCCAGCACCAGGCCGCAGCAGACGACAGTTTTTGCCATTAGAACACAACCCCGGCCAGAATCTTCCCTCCACAGTGGGCTGTGGATAAATTTGCACGGAGCCATTTTGGATTCAGCCATGTTTTTGAGGAGCGTGCGTGCGAGAGAGGCACCCTAGGCTGAGAAGGAGCTGCGAAGGGATTAGGGTCGTTAAAGATGACAGTTTTTGCTGTGGACAACTCACACTCTACTTCTGTGGATGGACAAATGTGCTTGTGATTTAAAGTTTTCCATCCCCGCGATGCAGCGACGCAAGAGGAAAGGAAAAGTCAGTCACTCACGGTAGTGAAAACTAATTTCCGACCCCCCCGGAACTGTCAACGTCGTGATCTTCGGCAACAAGGTGGTGGTGGTGATGGTGGTAAAGTGACAAACTAAATGGTAAATGGAAAGACAGATTACGTGTGGCCGTCGGATCACTCTCTGACGGTGACGTTTCTATCCGATTTCTCCAAAACAACAACAACGTCGACGATGACGAGAATTTGCACAGAAGGAGAAAAAAGGTTTAGCTCCTCGGTGTGGTCGACACATACTCTGCTGTCCCCTTTTCCAACCATTAGCTGACCATTCGTGACGAATGCCGGCGAGACGACGGTGCCGCGGAAGCCATAAATTAACGGCCTAGTGAGACGAGCTACAAACAGAGAAAGAGGAGACAAGTAGGCTTTGAAGATGGTACCTAAGATGGCGTACGTGGGTCGGCTACCCCTTGAGAGGTCGGGGTTCAATCGGGTATCGAGTGTGTCGGGTCCGGGTACCAACTTCCGTGTCAAAACGTATTCCCCTAGATTTTGAGGTTTCCCTAAGGACCTGGAAGTTTCGATTGCCTTGCACAGGGTAGAATGAACATCGTGCTAAATACTGCAAGAGGACGTGTTTTTATGAAGAAACAGTGTTTTTCTGTTGAACTGACACTTAAATGCCAGTTTTAGACTGCCTTTTATCGTTTAAATTCTTTCATCTAATTGTCATCATTATGCGCGTGTTCCATCAGATAGCATGATTGTGCGATCGTGGATAACCACACAGGGGACACAGAATTTATCTGGAAACCTTGCACGCATTCGCCGCGCCACGAACCACCGTAGCCTTCCCGCTATCCCTTACACCGGACCCCCGGGCCCTTTTCTGTGTCATCATTAGAGAGTGATGTGTCATTAGCGACCGCACCAACCATGCATGTAATGGACTAGGGCCTGCGGACGATTGCGTGATAATGGGCATGATTTGCTGCCGCGATACATCATTCACTTCCGGAGCCCTGAGTTGGATCCACAGTGGACCGGTGTGAGGCCACCGATGGCTTTTTCGGTAGAGATTAGCCTACTCCCCATGGGGCGCGTCATGCACATTAACATTGCTTAATTTGTTTCCCGTCGAGCAGGTGTTGTGGTTGGATTATCATAGTAGCCATGACTTCATGTGGGCAAGAAATGGAAGAGATCATATTCATGCGCCTATGCTAATCAGTAATGGGGCAAAAATTGCGCAACGCAACGTGGGAGGTTCATTCACGGATGCTTCAGGAACTATCAAGTAGCTCCAGATTGTATTTGTGACTCACCACAAGCAGTGATGATCAAAACAAGACTACCGTTAGGAATCTTTCGCTGTATCTCTCTCTCTCTCGTCGAGGACTTCTGTTAATTGACTGTGGAAATACACCAGAAGCAGCTTCCCGTGTCCTACATTTTCCCCTTTGCTGCAGGTCTTGGTCAAAAGGCTCGAGCAGGCGAGGATGTCTTCTCGTAACCCGTGTCAATGACCAACGAGTGAGGATCTAGAAAGTTCTGCCTCACGGCGAAACGAGTCAGCAACTCACTCAGCAAGGGTACTGACGGGCCAATTATCGTCCCGATGGTAATTGAGCCTGGAAGGGGAGAAGATTCTCGGGGCCATTGAATGATCTGGAGCAATGTTGCCCAGAACCTAGGAGGGCATGGATTTGCTCGCACCTGCAACCATTTCACCGCAATGTCCACTTGAGCGCCGTCATGCCAGTACCTTACCGGCACTTTAATCCTGGAAGATTCCACCCGCCCCCAGGATGTTGCCCCGACGGAATCGGTGGCGGATAGCAAAAAAAAAGTCATTACGCTCGGGTAAACATCAGGCTTCATCATCATCTTCATATCTGCACCGAAGGCATATGACGAGGGGGAAATTATTTTCTAGCCGACTGTAGTTGAAATGATTTTTTACTCTTTTCCTCATTCAAATGTCGGCCTGCCGGGCAACATCCAGTTTTTCCTTGATTTCCTCTGACCCGACATTAAACCTTACGCCGGTTGACCTTCGAGCAGAAGATTTTCCGGATGGTCTCCCACGAACGAGTATTTTGTCTTATGTCTGTCCAAAGCATCCCCGAGGAGTGCTGAAAAAATGGTGGGAATATCGCATAAGGCGGGAAAAGCTTTTCCATGGGCGGATATAATGTAACGCTCGTCTTCTCTGTATGTGTGCCTTTTGGCCCAATGATGGACCATTCCAGAGGTGGAAGGTGAAAGGTCGGGGCAATAAGAAGGCAGATTATCATCTGCAGTGACACGAGGCCAAGCAGAGAGAGAGACATGTTTTTCCAGAAGCAACAGCGAAGGCTACTTCATTTCGGCTTTGCTTTAATGGCCACGCTTTCGGGAGCTTGTCTTGGCTTGTTGCTTATCTGGTGTTTTCCTCTCGCGTTCGCATGGCTCACAGCGTGGGTAAATAAATCATTTTCAATTAATTTTACAAACGGCGATAATTAACACCAAAAGACAACGGAAGAGGAAGGCAAAGGCGGTACCCGGTTAATGGTCCGTTGAGTGTTAATCTGCAATTTACAGGTTTGTTGCGTCGGTGTCCAGGCGTAGGGCAGAGTTATTTTATGTATTTAATATTTTGTTCCGGCGCAAGAGAAATGGTGTCATGTTTATTTGAGGCGTTATTAGCACCTCGCGAGATGTATGACAAGTAGACATCAAGGCAAAGTTCGGGGTGGGATCTAAAGCTTGAATTATCAGACAGACCTCACACTGTGTATGCGTTATCCAATCGAACATAGATAAATTTAATAATGAAAATTGTCCTCCCACAGAAAGTATCGATTCCGTTTGGTTTCAAGGAATAGAAAACGGAAGTTCTTTTTTTCCTTTTTTGTTTGTCAGTACCGAGGACGAGTTGACTTCAACTGAGCGGTTCGAGTCGGGGTAAAAATAGGCATCCATTTTAGGCGTCACGACACATCATCAGGTGTCACATTTCACAAGGGTACAGCTCATCGATGAATGAAGACAGAGGATATTCGACTTTTCGGCATTTCTATCGGTTCCAAAAAATAAGAAAAAAAAGGTTATATTTGAATGTTCCCGGTTCGAATAAAGTTACGTATTTCTCTGCTTCTATTTGGGGTGATGATCTATTTTTCTAAGGAAGCACTTTTCTAGGTTTCCGATTGTCACGCTTCGGAGGATCTGTTGAATGCTTCGCATCAGAAAAGCCTTCGTTATCTTGGAAATGAACAAATGAAGGGATAATTGGACAGAAGGAGTCGAGAGGAAATGAATTAAATTAAATGTTCTAGGTATACATTTTCATCCCAATTCGTGTGGCTTCTCGGTTGGGTCGAAAATGCGTTTGCCCTGGGAGTAGCAGAAGAGCAATTTGTTTATCCTTAGGACTGGTAGACTCTTGTTCAGAGCAATTCATATTCAGGATATTAAGAGAATTCTTCTCAGGATTGTTCAAGCTCGAACTGTTTAAGCAACCGAATGCCCGATTCATTCGGTGTGATTGAACCTCAGCGGGAAGATGTGGGTGATTTTATTTCACCACGTCCAATCACGGTTCCATTTCCTGACACTTAAAGTCAAACAGACAAGACCCACGATGTGGCCCAACGTTGTGGCAGTAACAAGTGGCGCCTATCTATCGCCAGTTTCTTCACTCGCATCGGGCTATTTCCTATACCCCAAGGGAGATACCCGTGTGTATCGGGTGTGTAGCCATTGGAACGACTCCATACCAACTGGTGCTCGACGTGGGGAGCAGCCCTCCCGTTGCCCGCACCGAGTACCATAGCGTACCGTCTACGACCAGCTCGTTTCGCGGTGCAGTTGGCAAGAAGAGTTATCGCGACTTTGGCTGACATTTACATCGGCTTTGCGAGCAGACGGCTGTACTATTTTGCGCTGTAATGTAGATGTGTACACCGTTGTACCGCTAAGGTTTTTGCAAGTAACCCGCACATATACGAACTCGGCATCCTCACCGCTAAAGGGTTGTAGAGGAAATAAGACTCTAATTCAGATCCCATTAAATGCAGGTGATAACCGGCTTCAAACACACTTTTGCGGCTTTGAAAACCACCAGAAAATCATCATTTCATGTGGCACACCATGTGGATTTGTATGTGCTAGGAAAATGATCTAAAGGAAGAAATAAATCTTCGACAATAAATGTTAAACGTTCTGAAAAGCTGACATGAGTTGGTTTAAACTAGTGATGAGTCTTACGATTCTTTTCACGGATCGACCCGGAATCGAGTCCGTCCCTAGAAGAATCGATTCCGACCCGTAGGTGCAACGAGTTCGGGTCGATCCGAACCAACGGGTCGAACTCGCATATGGACAGCTGCACCTACTGGTCGACCCGGAGTCGTTGCACCTACGGGTCGACCCGAACTCGTTGCACCTACGGGTCGACCCGAACCAACGGGTCGAACTCGCATATGGGCAGCTGCACCTACCGGTCGACCCGGAGTCGTTGCACCTACGGGTCGACCCGAACTCGTTGCACCCACGGGTCGACCCGGAGTCGTTGGAATCGAGAGTTCGACCCGGAGCGCTCCGGGTCGGTTACGGATCGCTCCGACCCGATAGGTTCGGGCCGACCCGCTCATCACTAGTTTAAACACCTCACTGGTCTACGAATATTTAATTACCAACGAATGCCCAAAGTATGGCAATTTTCCCACCTGCTCTTGAAATTGATTTTTTTCATTTTTCCTGTTTCTAATACAACGGACAACCCATAACGAAGCCAACTGCGATGTCAAGTTACACACGCAACAGCAAACCTGTTTGCAACATTCGCGCATGTAAGCGGGCATCATGTTTGTGCTTCTCTGGTATCTCTTTCGCGTGCAGTTTCATAAATTGTTCGTAGATTAGAAGCGACCTTGTTTGTTTCTAGTTGTGTTTTATTTTCAATGTTTATCACAATCCCCGGATGTGGCCAGCAACAACAAGATGAGCTCCGCCAATGCCGCTGAGCGCTAATGGTGGCGTCGAAGCGTGTATAAGCTCGAAAAATTGCTTCCAAATTGTGGCAAAACATGACATAAATTCGCTTTCCGGACACGCTAACCTTGCGGACCATGTGTGTAACACAGGAAGAGAAAAAGAATGACATGAATCACGAGTATGAAGATACATTGTTTGATGAAAAATCACACCTAGAACGCGTCACGCAGCTTCCGCTTGGTCAATGATCCGTTCGTGGAGGATGTGAAATTAACTTGTTACGCCTGTTATATCCATTCCAGATAGGCAACAACCTGTGGCACACTACCAAAATTGGTGTCTGAAAACGTATCACAGTAGACGTTCTGAAATAGAACTTGTAAAAACTGGAACAAACAGTTACCTAGACCCACTTCGCTCGATTACACTTGAAAACGGACCAGTTCCGATCGGTATCTTATCAAAACCCGGGCACGATGTTATATGTTCCTTTTCGGAGTACGTACCGCCAAATATTGTCCCCGCGGTCAGCAGCCTGGTATGTCACCGGGGTGTGAGTGACGAGTGACACCAGTGCCGAGCGAGCGAACGTGAAAAAGGGTCAACTAAGAAAAGTGCTTATCTTATCGCGACGGAGAAAATCTACAAGCCACACAGTGTGTGTTCGGTCGGTATCGGTGGACGAGGCGAAGGTCTTTTTGTTTATGATTTTCTCGCCCACTGTTGATAACACTTGTTGCCAAACCTGTGAAGGGTTTTCGTAGAACTGTTTGCTCACCAAGGGCGGCAGTTGGTTGATCTTGTCCGGTTTTCGGTTAGAAATGTATCTTGGGATAGGTTTGTAATCAGAGAATAATTTCCAATCAACAGCGTTTAGCTTATTCTGGGAATTTCAGGAGAACCACATGCAATAAATAAAAAGGAGTTAGAGGCAACTCACGCGCTGCAACTTTGTTGCCTACCGTAGCAGAATGGATGTGCAATAATCCATGCTATTTTTAAAAGATGCCACATATTTTTAACATAATCCGTGCTGGAAAAAAAACATAAGGAAATCGCAGAAATGCGAACAAGTGAATATAAAATTTAATAAATTCTCCTTAACACCTGACTGGATGGTTTAATACCCTTCGATTGGGGGGGACCTTCACGAAGAAAGGATCGTCGTGGCAGATAAATTAAGCAAAGCCGTAAATCAAGCCCTCCCGCGACCAACGCATCGGATTCAAACCGCTAACGAACCGGAAAGAAGGAACGGCTAAAGAACCCTGGAATGAAGCGACGAATAATTCCTCCCTGCGAGATGGTTATTCCAAGAGCAGAAACTTGCTTTTCCTTTTTGTCGCGAAAGCAGTTGATTGCAAGAAAAAAAACCCTGTGACCTTACAAGTGGTCAGAGGGTTTGTACCGAAACACGAATCCTTGACCTGTCGTGTCCGTCGCGGGATCTGAGTGGCAGCTTCGTTTAATGCATTTGGTTAGGAACGAGTTTTAAAAACAAGACTCATTAGTTTGCAGACAGCGCCTGCAATAAAACCTTCAAAACGAATCGCTTCACTTGCCAAATGGATAACGGGTATAAAACGTCCTGCAACAGATGTTCAGGGTTGGGTATTTTTTCCATCCTTACTGACTTTTAAGCTACGAGCCTAAGCTTTGATGAGCCATATTATGCCTGGAACACCCATGAACGTGGGCACTCAAATAGCTCAAAAATGTTTAACATTTTTCAAACAGACCTGTGTCTGGTTGTTTTCGTTTTTTTTTCTGATATAGCAACCGGCTAAATTCTTCGCGTTTCGGTCTTTACGGGGAATCCCACAAACAGCAGCTTTTAGCCACACGCAGCAGGAGACAAAGTGTTTAACTACCCCGCGGAGGCCTAAACAAAAAATCCAGAAGAGTAAACAAAACTTACAATCTTGCATCATTCCATTCGGGCACTTTAACCGTTGGCAACCAACCACTTTTTTCCGTTCGCCAACATACAGGCTGACGTTTGCATAAAGCATAACTCGGAGGTAAAGAAATGTCTTACACATTTTCATTTCTGTTTTGTTATAGGTCTTCATTTCGGATCTCGCCGATAAGTGTTTGTTTTATTCAGAGAGATTTTTTGTTAGAACAATGTTGTTAGATAGATAGATTGTCGTGAACGAATGAAAGGGAAACATTTCTGCAAGTAATGTCGTCTCAAATTATGAAACAGACAAGTTTCACATATTTTTCGAATCACCCTATAATTACTATTTGTGTGACATTTCCTACCGATACCTAATTATTAAGGAAGTACAACATGATTTGTTGAGCTGATGGCCACCGTACAACGTGCAATGAAATGGCACAAAGTGGTAAATATTGATTTGTACCAGTAGTACTTTTCCATCAGTCAGAAGTTGTTCCAATTTTCGTTTTATGAGGAAATGATGGTGGAATGAAGTAATTATTCAAGTCAAAAATGGATCGTGTATTATACTGAAATTAAAAATGAATTTTTAGAAAATTGCCTAATAATCTTTATTATTGTTCAATTACATCGATTTGAATTTACGTACGTGTCGTAAAGGACTCATTTTAAATAACATTAGCCCAACATTATTATCGCACCATCCTTGACGAAAGATAATAGATTAAAAATCTAATGCTGCAACGATAATGGATGATGGATTTTAAATTGCTAACTCCAAAAGCGAATTTTAAACGGCCTGTAATAGTTTGTGCAAATTATCGCTAATCAACTCTCTACCATCAAGTAATCTCCTACAAAACGTTCAGTTTCGGTAGCTCGATCTTAAGCTAAGTATCGGTATTTTGGTTTAAATTACATTTGCTCCATTACCCAAACCTTCCATCGATCGCTCTTCCACCAACTCGCTTTTATATCTTTTGTAAAGTGGAACAAAGAACAGATCGTTTCGTATGCATTGAAACAGAAAGTCTCTGCTTTATCAGAAGAATTTATCTGTTTTCTTAAGAAATAAAGCGTATGTCTCCGTCGCCACAGGTCGGTCTGCATCCGTCTCTCAGTGGGAGCGTCGTTTCGAAATCTCTTAGTTGGACGACTTTATTTTATACGCAATCTGAACAGCGCGACACTTGAATCAACATGGGCAGGCACTTCTCGATACGAAGGTGGAAAATAGCGGTTAATAAACAAGAGGATAACATGTGATCGTCATATTATAAGACTCGACTTGACGAATGAACCAATTCATAGCCAATTCAGTCCATTCATTAAAGAAATAATTCCGGGTTACCTTGATATGGTTGAATTTACGGAATTCCTTTACAAATTTAACAAAAAACAATGATTTGCTGTAAACAGTGTGACAGGTCGATCAGAAAGTAGCTCCAAGGTATTTTTTCTATTTTTTTTTGCACCTTATCTTGGAGCAAGACCGTCGGACGATCGAATGCACTCTTGTTATCAGATAACTTGTGAGGCGGAAATGTCACAAGGGAGACATGAAGGAAATCTACTCCACTCTGACAGTCTGTCGTGTTCTACTAGCCCTCTTGAAATTTCATTAACCCGCGTTTTACTTTTCGAAATTTCTTGTCCCTTTTTTCTTTGAGAATGTTTTTAATGTTGTTTTGAGTTTGAAATAATATTTCTCATCGTTGAGTAACATTTAAAATGTGGCAAAAAATTGTTTGCGTTCCGTTCTTCGAAACCAAGTTTAATTTCCTTATCGTCGTTGAACGCTAGCAAATGGGCTGTGCCTATTAAAATAACAACTTATTTCCCTTGAGCCACTTGCCATAGGTTTTTGTGCGGTTTAGAAAATTATCGTCAAGCATAATTTCCTCCGATTGTTTTATTCGCTGGTGGGAGAATGTGTGGGTGGAGGGAGAGTGAAGGTGACGGATAAACGCAAGTAGAGCATATCGCCTCCGGGGGGCAGGTGGAATCACGACGGGTGGTCAGTTTGTCATGGTGATACGATCGTCACCGGGCGAAAGAAGCAACAGGTTGCCAGCGTGGAATATGGGAAAAATACGGACTTTCCTTCCGGTGGCTATTGAAGCATACATATCGTTGAGAGTGTTTTTGAAACCAACTGTTACAAGCAGAAGGTTAAGGTAAAGTAAGGAAATGGCCGTTTTTCACTTCGATAATTGAGTCATCGAAATTTAAATAAAAAAGAAAACGCATTTCAAATCAAACATGAACTCAACCATGGTAAAACAAAACAAACCATACGATAACAGCAAGACGTGGTGAATCGACACATTTAGATGATTATTTGCCAATACAAAAACGTATGACTTATTTTAACTTTTTTTCTATCGGAAATGCACACGTTTGCTGGGCGAGAAGAAAGCCTGAAAACCCGAAACAATCGCACCCGGTAGGCCTCCCCAAAAACCAACCGGTAAAAGGTATTAAGTAACCAACGTGGCGCAACGTTGCGCTGCCAAACCATCCGCAACCGACGCCGCCACGCACGCCAAATGATAAAAGTGAGTTTTTCACTTTCCTTCACCGTTGCGGACGTCTAAGGAGATAGGCCAAATCCGGCGCGTCTCGCGTGAAACCAGCAGTTTCTCCGGGCCTTAGCAATGGAATGCAAAAGTGCCAAGCGTATGAAAATGGTGGCAAAACAAGCGCAAAACAGAAGGAAAAAAAAACCCTAACCTACAACGGAACATGGCGGAACACACGGGCCCCCCGTACCCTCGACCTAATGAAACGTGCAAAGCGCGCGTTGTGTGTTTGTTTTGCCGTTTCACTCACACACAATATACGCCACAAGTTGGCCTCCTCTGGCGGCTGGGTAGGTTGAATTCATTAAAAAGGTTGCGCGCAGGCAGGATGGAAAACAAAGTTGATGGAAACCCAGCCGAAAACGCAACCCGAACAGAAGAAAAATATAAACCATACCAAACGCATTCTGCCACCTATTGTGGTGCGGGGGGTGGTGGAGGGGATGTGTTATGGGGGTTGATATGCATTTGACATGGGCGCGTGGTGAACGAATGATAGTTGGCGACGTTGACATCGTCTTGGCGACATTTTAATCCGACCGGCAAGGCAGCAGAAGCTGTCGTTCTGGAGTTACGCTTGGCGGTGCAAAAATCCGTGTCATATTCTCCGATGTAACCAGCGTTACCCTTGAGTGGCGCTCTCTAACGGGTAGGGGAGGGGAGTGGAAAACTTCGACTACTCTGGTATCGGGAAGTGGGCTGCGTTCGCGATCGAATGCGGGTTGCGGTTGATCGCGCGCGACATTGAGGTTATGATTCAGTTGGGTGCTTCGTGGGGAAAGAGAGGCCCGAACACTGTCGCCCTATGATGGGGAGGTGAGGAAGAAATTAGAACCTAGAAAAAAAAACACGAAAACAAAAAACAAACACTCCCCCAAGAAAGCGGAACGCAGGAATTGCGACGTGAGTCGGGAAAAGTGTAATGTACTCATGGAAAAAATGGCGAAAGCGGCCCTAACTGAACCAAAGTAGGCAAAGGAAAAAACCGCATCGTTGGCATGGGAGTCGAGAAAAAGTGTCTCCATGGTGTGGAAAAAGTATGACATGAAATCGAAACCGAATCCCGTGCCGAGGAAATGAAAACGCAACGAAATGGATAATGGTGGTTCGGTTTCGGGGTGTAAAAAAAAACAGGGTACGAAGAGTAAAGCAATGGAGACATTACATATAAGCTAGACGTTGCGGTGTGTCTCTGATTACTTTTTGTGTTTCCCTTTATTTTTTCTTTGCATGGAAAACACTGGGATTGGGTTGATTTTCACTTTCCCTGCTGAAATCAAATTCGTTTCTAATACACTCTTGTGTGGTTGACGAGCGCAAAACTGCCACTGGAGCGAAAAGAAAAGAGGAATATTCACATTTTATCCTCGCCAATCAACCAGAACGAAAGGCGAACAATGGAGCCCTTTCTTTTGGGTGGAGATTTTCTTTTTTCGGCTGTCACCAGTGTCGGTTCTAAGTGGGCATTATTCAACCATGAACTGTCATAGCAAGATACTACGCCGTTGGTCATATAACTTATGAAGATCATGCCGTTGGTCATACAACACAAGACACAGAGATCGCGGTAAAGCCACGATGTAAATATTACGATAAGTCAAGAGTTATATTTCATATGACGGGTAATTTGAGGAAGGAAGGATCACGAAATAGAATAGAACTCCACGCAGAAATGACCGGGCAATAGTTATCACAAGCCTTCAATCTCGATGATGAAATGCGGTCTAGCGTTCGCGAGATTGTGTAAACGAGTTCGAGGGTACTCCAGCTTCCGATCGTAGACAACTCTCAGTTCTCCTAAGCATCCCCTTCGCTCGTAAGGGTTTACTTAACCAAGCCCTCGGGTGCTATTTGCATAAGCAAACAGAGAGAGAGAGGGATGGACGCAAACAATTAATCGTGGCTCGTGGAAACGAACCCACGGCCAACAATGACTATCAACGGGAAGAATGAAGACGAATTCTGATAGACTCGGACTTCGATGCATGTCGTTGGTAAATTATACAGATTAAGGAGGAATCGAATCGAATTAACATGGTTCCGCTAAGCATAAGAACAGGTCTTGGGTTGGGAGTGCTCCAGTTTATGGTTAGAAACCGTATATAATTTATGGAATATAGACACGCTACTTTGGAGAGGGACGCTGCCGTGCACGAGTGATAGAAAAGAAGCGCTAATGCAGAAACTAACAACATCGTGTTTGCAATGCTGTAATTAACCGCTGGTCAGCGGACATTCTTGACTAGTGTCAACCTGTGCCGTGGTAATTAATCGGCCTACGACCCAGGTCTCCTCCTTATTACAACAACCGTGCCAAGTCTGTCCCGGGACAAGTTCGCGAACCACATTATTGAACCAGATGTCTGATCGATCGAATCAAGTAATCCAACTACAGCGTATTGATGTCGTATCGATCCTCCTCTTCAGCCAATGGCGGGTCTTATGGCAAACACACGTTAGAATTGCAATGGCTTCCCCGCAGCCCTGGCACACACACTGATTGTTGGTAGGTGAGGTAATGGCTACACTCCAAATGTCACTGCGGGGTTTGGAGCAAAACAGTCAATTAATAAAACATATAAATGTACTTCATTCGCACCACGACTAGTGTCGTGATTATTGGGTCGAATCCCAAAGGGTGGTCGATTTTTGACAACGGGGGGGCCGGGAAATCAGAGAAATATTGATAGGCAATGCTTGCTACTTACATCTTTCAAGCAGATTTTCTCTTGAACAGAAACTTCGATGATGTAGCCATCAATTTGGTTGGATTCGTTTACTCTCTACTTCAAAGACTAAAAGTATTTAATACTAAGAGAAGAAATCAAAAAGAATTTTTTTCCGCTTTTCTTTACGAGAGGAACAATTGAATGTTAAAACAACCAATGCGTTACATCTCATGCAACAAAACGTAATAATTTCTTCCAACATACACCAGCGTGACTAGATGCCGACAAGAAACCGACAACGCGAGCCATCATCAATTTGTTGATCATCAACGCAACCACCATCATCATCGTTGTCGGCGTTTTTGCGCTGTGTTCGCGTTGGCACGTGAGCGGTTAATCTATGCCGTACCCCGACGATTGACCATCCCCATCACTTCCTCGCTCCTATGCTTCTCGACGAGGAGGAGGTGGGTATAAAAAAAGGCCAATCAAAACGACATAAAAATCTTTCTCACACACAGCTTAGCGCAAACCGTGGAGTAATTGATTAATCACTTCGTTAAGTAACGATTTACTGCACTCTGCGGCGTGGGGAGCAAATTCTTTCAGCAGTTACTGGCGCAGTTCCAACACGAGAAGCTGATGTTTTATGGCACGTTTTGTCGAGGGACTTCATTGGTGAAATTTTACTATCTTTTGTTGCATTGTGCACAACTTTGCCTCGGAATGGACCTTGAAAAGATATCGTTTGCCCCTGGACCACCCTCACACGATCATCCCCATGTTTGTATAGATATATATATGTGTGTGTCCCCGAGGTTGTCAAGATCTTGGCCGTCAAGAAAAGATGCCGTTTGTGTCACACAATGTTTTTCCAGTTTTACTCTCTCGGTTTTCTCGTCGTTCGCTCGGCGTTTCAATGTCACGCCGACGTCGTCGGAGGCGTTAAGCAACGCGATGTGCATGTTTGCATGCTGTGACGTACTCGGTAGCATTAATTGAAGTCTTGTGTACATACACACATATTGCAGCGACCTCGTCAGGGAGTCTCGGTGAAGATCGTCGGGTTGTGCTGCGGGTGGAAGGGGCGTAAGTAACGACAATTGCTATGTTGCAGCTATTTTATTTGTGTACTTTATGCTGTACGATCGTGTACGGCTTTTCTTTGGTGGGAGGGGGGAGCGAGGCCACCCAACGAGGTGGGGGTCTCTATGCTCCGCTGGTGCACGTACGAGTGTAAGTATGCATGCCGTATTCGTGCTGGGACGTACCACCGTTTGACGGTTTCCGAGATTCATAATTGCTTTACGGATTGTTGGGTTTTGCTTTGGTTGTTTTGTACATTTCATTCATCACTTTGAGTGGCTCGTCTTTTTTTCCGTTCAGTTTCCCTAGCTTCTGTTTCGCTGCTGTGAAAGTTCTGCCCATAATTGTCATGTTCTGTTAACTATCTATGCTGGGACATCTGGTTTTCCCATTCCAACAAAACGACGCGCTCATTCGTTCTCGCTTTTTAGGCATCACTTTGCATGAAATTTAGAGCAGCTTCACTGTGTCGTGTCCGAAGCGAGAAATTCAATTGCCACAATTTGGGCACAACCACCACACCAAAACACTCACCAGGACAGAGCATAATATTAGCTGTAGCCCGAAGAAGGTAGACGACTCTGTTTTCGTCTTTTCTATTCAGAGCACAATTTGTGTCCTCCAGTTTCAATTTACCTTCGCCTTTCGGTCGCGCCAACGTCACTGTCAATCGCTCGTCCATGGTAACGACCGTGGCGCTGTTTTTCTCGGGGCGATTTTTGTTTAACGGAACGGAAGAGGATCCATATCAAAGAACACGTGGTTGACGTAACTGGGTCGCAGGGAAACCAAACCCAGAAAGGGGGTGGATGGCATCCATTCTTTCCCGGCAAATCGTTAAATGGCAAAGGATGCGCCTTCGATGCGGACACACGATTCCTAAGCGTGGTTCACTTTTGTGAAGATTTTGGGGGATAAATAGTGTAACGAATAAAGCAGATGTTGAATGTGTTCGTGGGTACAGAAGTAGTTATTCTTGCAATGGCGATAGATGTTTCTAAATAGTCGCATTACGGGAGTGTTTTCCGTATTTGATCAAATGGCACACCAAAAACCAGCAGGCAACTTACTACCTTTTGTTTGTGGATCGCTTTAAAACAAGTTCATCCAACTTTGATTTTCTGATTCGTGCACATCAATCGCACAGTGGGCCATAGAGGAGAGTTTAACTTTTGTGTGTGAATTAAACAAAAATTTGTCAAAGCGAAATCAATGGAAAGTTTGGTGGTTAAATTAACTAACAAGTCACTTTCTTTTTTTCTTTCAGTGTGAATAAAAAGATTCGACAGCATGACACACACCTTGGCCGTTGACCATCGTGGCAACAAACTTTGCTAACCAAACCCGAGCCCCAACCAACGACCAACGTGATAACAATAATGTGCCAAACTTCATCCGGCTCATGCTCATCATCAACAACAATTTGTCAACGTGTCAAAGTGTTCGCCACGCCCGGACGCAAGTGGTCTCGCGCGTTCGGATTAAGCCGGCCGATGGTGTGTGTGTTTTGGGATGGTTTTGCGGAAGACTTTGCATATCGCGTTCGGCGTACCTTTGCTTCTCCCTCGGGATGCTTCCTCCGTTGTGTGTCGAACCCCGTCGGAGCCGTAATTCACCGTCGATCGGTCGATTTGCTGCTGATCCGCCAGCACCAAAACTGGCTCTCGCTGAAACACACACACTTTGACCGCGTATTGATGCACCTCGGTTTGATGCGACCTAATGCATTTAAAGTAGCATCGACGGCACGCCGTTGTCGACCATTAGCATCATCATCATCATTGGTGGCGTCGTCGTCGTCATCATCACTATTGTGTGGCCCACTTCCGATCTTCTGGCCCCCCCTCCCCGTTTCACCAGCCGTGGCCACCGCCGCCAGCAACACCTGACACACTGCCGATGGGCACCACACCAGGGCGCATCGTATGCATGAACACTGAAAAACTAGCACACACTCTGCTTGCCGCCGCTTGATGGCTTCACACGCAAATATACAACACGGCGCACTCGGGACGGACGGACGTGCTCGGGAGGAGGGTCGGCGAGGGATGGTAACAATTTTCCTATTACACTCGGCTGCTACTGGGCTTTGGCTTTGGCTTCTGGCCCCGCTTTTGCACAAAGCACAATGTAGTGGCCGTTTCGGTATTGCGGCTCTCCTCGTGTGTGTTTTCACTGTTGTTTGTAACGCTCGCGTTTGTTTGTTTGTAGTTTAGTTCACGACGCGCGATCCAGCAGGGGTTGCGCCGCGGGGTTGTTCTAATCGCCTCGAATCGATTTAGACAAAAAACCAAAAAAACACACACACGCGGCTTTGGGGGGAGGCTTTCCCGTCAATATGTGGCCATCTCACTCTCACTTTCTTCGCTTCTCTTCTCTCTCTCCGTAGTGCACGAAAGGTTTTCTCCCAACACACAAGCGCACTGCCACGCCACCAACCACCACCACCACCCCCCTGAGGAAACACTTTGCACCCGATAAGTATCGCGTTTTTCGCTACCATATGTTATCGCGGAACCTACCGTAAGGTTCAGCCGAAGGGGGTGGCTTATCACTTATCTTGCACTGCACTTGATGGCGAACCGCTGGATGCACACACATACACGCACGTCGCAGAAAATCTTCCACAGGAGGTGCGTTGTGTTGGCAATCGTGATCCTTCGTTTTTTTCGCGTCGAACGTTAAAAGGTTATTATTCTCTCGTAAGGATGTTCGCCTAATTTTCTTTTAATTTAAGTTTTCGGTGTTCAACGGCTATCTTTTCTTGGCCACGGAAATAACGCCACCGACGCGGCAAACAAATGACGACGATCCGTATGACACTGGCTGCGCGCTGGAACTGTGTGTTATCCCAAGACGGGGCGGGCAGTTGACACGCACGCACGACGGAAAAACCACAACAGAGCGCCCCGAAGCGCAACAGGGTGGGAGAGGGCAGAAAACAACGTGCCTAAGTAGAAGAAGGAACCGACGGAACCGAACCGAAGCATACACACGCCCACGCACAAAAAAACCCGAAAAAACAACAACCACGTACCGACGCTCTTACACCGACGAATCCACCACAACGTCTTCGTTGCGTGAAAAGTGAAAACAAATCACCAACACGAGCGCACGAGGAGGACGAAGCTTCGGGAAAAACAGGACGAACCGCTTCGGGAAAAAGGCTCTCTCTCAAGGCTTCCACTGTCTGTGTTTATCCTGGTTTCTTTTTCGCAAACATCAAACGGGGAAAAACTTCCTTCCAAGGCACACGCGGCAAGGCTTTAAATTTACTGCACACCGCTATATCGGTCGTGTATTACCAAGAGCACGTGCTTCCGGGAGCATGCATATTTTTTTTTAGAGGAAAACCCGGTGGACCGGTTTTGGCATGCAAAGCTGGATGCTGGCTTTATCCTGTCATGGATTTCCGGACGCGCAACTTCGGGCAACACTTCATCTTCTCTGCTCAATGTCAGATTACAGTTCATTGATATCCTTAGCGGGCGGTTTCGGTGGTTTTCATTTTATCTTTCCATTCCCACTTGAGCACGTTTTGGGACGAGGGTTGCTACTCACTGATTGTACTGAAAGCTGTCGAAAATCCCAGCAAGAATTTTCTTGTTGAACCGTGAAAATGCCGACGCACAAAATGTTGCCTGATATCTCTGCACAACCAAGCAAATTATCACTTTGAAAATTTATTAGAACGAACGAATGAACGTGTCTGTAGATTAGATAATTCGCGAACGGCCACTACTATATTTCCGCACATCACCACCGGCTTGTTCGACGGCAAACATAAACGAAGCCTTAAGGATGGTCAAAACATGCCCAACGGGTCCATGCGTTGCTCACCGGCCGGCACAAGTGGTTGCTCGCGGTTTGGCGCGCACTTAAAAACGGAAACGGAAAACAGACGAGACACCGGAGCGCGACCTGCACACGTCCGCACACTACAACGCCATTTTCGAAACTCACGCGCTGCCATCGCGAGTTGGAAAACATAACCCGCGCGCGCCCGAGCTTCGTGGAGAGTGACGTCATCTTCGTGGAGTTGAGAGAGAAATTCAATTCGGAAGCACGAAAGAGAGCTTCTCACGCGTTCTAACTCTGTCCCGGAGGGTAAAATAGTACATAACAGGCTTTTACCAGCAAATCCATGCTTCCATCAACTTTTACATTCTCTGATCGCCTGTAAAAAGTTTTCTTGTTCTGTTTCATGTAATGTATCTTCAAATTATTTACTAAATTACGAGTGACGGTACAAACCGAAACATAACATGGACACATAAAGCATAAAGGCAAATCAAAGCGAACGAAATATACCGTGAATGATTGACATGAACACATTGTTGAATTGACCTACAAAAGACTGTAGTCATATTTACAATCTTTTATGTACAAATCTCCGGGTGTCTCGTGTGTTGTAGCTGCATTTTGGCGCGCTTCCATCAACTACGACTTGCCTGTCTTTAGGTACTTGCACACTTTCACGATTACCAGTTGAAAAAAGTATCCGTCATTGTTGTTTTTCTAAAACGAGGACATCGTCCTTCGCAACGTGTTTATGCTGCGTCGCATAGCACCGAGGTTTGATTGTTTAACTCTCTTTTCAGACACTCTTTTCTCACATTCACCTACTCTTTAGGCTTTCGCAATTTACCTGTTTCAATATATAAACCTATCTGTGTCAGTGTTGCTATCTGTACAACCTGTATAAATTTAATACCAGTAGAATCTCTTGGATATTTTTTCATCAAATTTAATTGAATTTAAATTTAATTTAAAAAACAAAACATCAAAGCACAAAGCTCTAAAGCGTACAACATCTTTACCTTGTAAGCTTTCAAGACAGGGCATCCGCAACGGAAAGCTTTAAAGCTAACAATATGTAAAGCTTTCGTACGCTTTTAAACAAGTTCGTATAGACAACATTTTCAGGTAGGTTAGAATTATTGCTTTTACAACAATTTTGAACAAAAAATCAAGAAGTTGTATAAATCATGAAAAGCGGCACCCACTTTTGTGGTAATTCACTGGCAGAGGTGGAAAAGGATTATATTTTATTTGATGCCTACTACCGTTTTACCAAACTCGAAGACCGGATTGACCACCACTAATTCATAATTTAAATTGTTTGAAATTCTTCGCCGAAATCTGTTTGATTAAGACATATTGGGTAATCGGTGCGGTGAAGTCACTGATCGGATCACCAACGCTGAACCAATCTTATCTCCGGTTTTCGGAACGAAGCCTTGAAACAAGCTATTCTGCACGCCTTACATGGCACGGCTGACCGATAACATTCGTTACAATAGCATAAGCCGATACCATAGTCCCATATAGATAACCAAACTCAATTACAGTCCGCCCGCTTAATGATTTATCGTGCCAGCGGGGTGGCAAACGTTCGATAGGTGTTTTTATTTCGGGGAAACTGTACACATGTCTGCTGGATGAGTAAAGGGCTTAAATAAGAAATAAGGGCGAAGACAAAGACTAACGCTAGGTGAACACACATGTGACCCACGCTGCCGTGGATCGTTAGCTGACGATACCAGCGTTCTTTGCCATGCTGTAGAATATGGTTTCCTTGTTGGCCAGTAGGTTCTGCGGTGAGTCACACTCGGCTACGAGACCCTTGTCGAGGACCAGGACACGATCGGAGTCCAGAATGGTGTTCAATCGATGGGCGATGGTGAGGATCGTACAGTCGGCGAACTCCGTGCGGATTGTTTTCTGTGCAAGAACACGCAAAAGATGTTAATGATAACCAACTTAAAGAGATCAATGGACAATGTAGCCATACCTGAATCAAATCATCCGTTTCCAGATCCACCGCGGCCGTTGCCTCATCCAGGATCAACACCTTCGTCTTACGAAGGATCGCTCTCGCTAAACAGACAAGTTGACGTTGGCCAACAGAAAGATTCTCGCCATTCTCTGCGATGTCATGTTCCAAACCAGCCGTAAGTCCTTTCACGAAGGCCTTCAGATGGGACAACTCCAGTGCTTTCCACACTTGATCATCGCTGTAGTTTTTGAATGGATCCACGTTCATCCGGAGCGTTCCGGAGAAGAGAACCGGATCTTGAGGAATGATAGTCAACCGGCTGCGCAGCTGATGGAGTCCCATGGAGGAAATGTCGAGTCCATCGATGATGATTTGTCCACCGGCCGCTTCGACAATTCTGCAAGTAAGAGGAAATCAATTGTTAGAGTCGAAATTGATAGAATTCGCAGTCGCAATATATACCTGAAGAGACCAAGTGTAAGACTGGACTTTCCTGCACCAGTACGACCAACGATACCAATCTTCTCGCCACCTCGAACGCTGAGGGAAATACCTCGAATAACGAGATCTAGTCCTTCACGGTATCGGATCTGATAGTCCTTGAACTCGACCTTGCCATCCGCAGGCCATGCCTTGTCGACCGTACCCTTTTTCCATTCTGCCTCCCGGGGAAGTACGGTGTATTCTTCCAATCGCTCAATAGCCACAATGTTGGTCTCGACTTCAGCCGTCATGCGCACGAGGAAGCTGAGTACGTTGGAAATCTGGAGTGCATAACTGATGGACAATCCAACCGTGGCTTGACCGATTGTGTCTCGAGCCAGGATGGCAAACATTGCCGCAAACAAGACCACCAAACTGCCTATCATTTCCAGCCGGACACCCAGCCAACGGTTGGCAAGGATCGTTGGATACGTCACTACCTGGTTGTAATCCACTCGGTACTCGGACTCCTTTATGAAGCGTTCCTGCTGCCCATACGCACGGATAGTCGACTGTCCTCCTATACTCTCGCCAAAGTGGGAGTAGATCGGACTGCGAGTGACCGACTCCAATCGCTTCAATTGGCGCGAGGTTTCGATGTAAAACCGCTGCACGAAGTAGTAGATGATGAGCAGTGGTGGAACGATGGCCAAGAAGATCGGGGTTGAAATACCGATCACCACAAACACACCGATCACACTGAACAACATCAGCAGCCAGGCGCGAATCGTCGCTGGGAGGATATTATCCACGACGTCCACGTCCTTAGAAAATCGATTGATGATTCGTCCCAGGGGTGTTGTGTCGAAGAACGACATAGGCATATGCATAGAGCTTTCCAGCAGCTTGTCGTGTGCTTCTGCGGCCGCCTTAAGACATCCCAAAGCCAACAGAACAGATCCGATGAACAAAGCGATGGACTGCACACCTCCAAGAGCACCGTAAACTCCGAGATACATATCTCGAACCGATGTATCCGTAATCGCTTCCGGATCCTCAGACCAATCGGTTAACCACATACTCGAATAGATTCCGGCACCCTGATTGATGGCACTGAACACAACCGACCAAAAGCCGAACTGGAAACCAATAGCGGACACATACTTCTTATACACCGCCCAAGTGACGGCCCCGGTTGCAGATTCTTCCTTTTCAATCAGTGTCGCAAGGTCCAGGTTTTGTATCACGGGTTCTTCCTTTTTAGCACTCTGTTTTGACTCCTGCCGACTGATACGTTTTCGCCTCTGACTACCATTACTTCCATCCGATCGATTCGACCGGACAGACATTGCGCGCTGTACGATCTTCTGTGCAGTTTCATCCTTCAGAGACTCTTGAATAAGCTTGATTTCTGGTGAGGAAATAGTAAGGTTAAACGTTTGTATAAGTTCTGTAGAGGGGAAAAGCGGAATTAAACGATAGCCAGAAATTTTGAGTGCATGCGAAGCACTTACCTTCCTCATCGACATCTTCCAGATCTTGGATGTGCTGTGTAAGGAATTCAGCAAACGCTCCCTTCTGGTCGAGGAGTTGCCTATGGAAGATATAATTTATTAGGCTACACAAATTCTGCGTCAAATTTGGGTACAACTTACTGATAAGATCCGCTCTCCGAGATCTCCCCTTCTTTTATGACGAAAATGTTTTCCACAAAAGGCAGATACGATATTCCGTGAGTGACGAGGAGTCGCGTTTTTCCTACCAGCATTCCCGATGGTCCGATCACTTTCTCGAAGATGTGCTTTCCTACGTGGGCATCCACGGCGCTAAGAGGATCATCGAACAGATAGACCTCAGAATCAGCATACACAGCTCGAGCCAAGGCGACACGCTGTTTCTGTCCTCCGGAAAGGTTGATACCCTTCTCACCAATCTCCGTAGAGTCTCCACCCGGGAGCATCGCCAAATCGGGCTTCAGAGCACAACACTCGATGACGTTGTCATACTTCTTCTGGTCGAAGGGTTTTCCGAAAAGAATGTTATCCCGAAGGGTGGCATTTTGGATCCACGCCTGTTGTGGCACGTACGCAATCGTTCCATCTGTATTGACTTCTCCACTTTTCTTTTCCATCTCTCCTAACAGAGCAGATATCAGGGAACTCTTTCCTGTACCGACAGTACCAACGATCGCCGACAACTGCCCCTTGCGCAAGGAGAGGTTAATATTCTTCAAAGTAGGCGTTTCGTCACCCCAAGAGAAGGTTCCATCCTTGATAGTGAGAGCTTCATCACTCTTTTTGTGGGTCACGTTGTTTGGATCGAGCTCGGCGCTGTTGAGGAACTTGTCGATACGCTTCACAGATACCCAGGCTTGCATGGAGAACGTCACCATCATAGGCAACATACCCAATGGGAAACGGAGAATGTTGAACAATGCCAGCGATACGAAGGCTGTCTGAGGATCGAGGATATTTTCTTCATCCATCAGGACATACACCGCAAACGACACTAAGGTGACGAGGAAAGGCGCGATCGTGAAGGTGAAATAGATTCCGGCACCGTAGTACGCCATGGCTTTGAGGATTCCTATTTCTTCTGCACGTACGGTCAAAATGTTATCCTGGAAGCTCGGTTCCCATGCGTATAGCTTCAGCACCTTAATGCCACCGAGGATCTCGTTCATCTTCTTGACACGATCATCTTTGATCTTCATCTGAGCAACCTGAGCGTCACGCATCTTGGTAGCAATTACACCCGATACAGGGGTGATCAAAATCATCACTCCGAGACCGGCGAACACGGCCGCACCGAGAATATCATAGAGAAGGTACACGCAAACTGCGATGATTAGAATACCCGACCAAAGGATGTGCAGGTACGAAGTCAGCTCGAAGAACCTCTGTGCATCGACGGCCATCAGGTTCACGATCTCGCCGACGGTGGTGTCCTTCTTGGCAGCACTCGATATGCGCAATGCCTTGCGGTAGATCGCACTGACCAGACCCGTACGAATGCGGAATCCGCTGAGGAAGGTGTTCAGATAATACTGTCCGTTCAGCAAAGCCAGCAGTAACGAGGCAATGAAGAGTGCAATAGTCAGCAACCAGCCTTTCCAAAGCGGACCATCGAGTGCAATAACGGCCATCATTTCTCTGTAGGTGGGAAATCGAGCAAAACAGAAAAAAACCCAACTGATTAGATTGACGTCACACTATCGTCTGAGCAGGTGGTGACTAAGCTTGTATGGGTACATACTGCATGAGATAAGGTGAGGCAAATTGAAGGCCCGATATCGCTAGCTGGAGCATTCCGGCGAACCAGAAGGGGGCTCCGTACGCGCGCACCATCGCGTAAAGAGATGATCCATCCGTTTCCGAGTGCGGTTTGTACTCGACGTTCTTTTTGCCCGCCTTCTTGTCCGCGGCGATCTGCTTCTGGCGCCCATTGACGACACTCATGTCCCAGTACTTGTCGAACGGTGGTACCAGTTCGGCTGCCGTGTCCTGCGGATTGATGTCGTACATATCCTCCATGGTAAGCGGCTTACGGAAGCCCTTCCAGGCGAACGAATCGAAGTATATGAACAGCAGTTTAGCGAAGAAGCTGGACTTCAGTTCCGGGTTGAGATTTTTCGTCTCCGGGTAGTAGCTGACCGTGGGCGCCTGATCAGGGAACAGTTCCATCACCAGCGCTAGGCAAATGAACGAGTATTGGATGATGTAACTGACGTATTGGTACTCCCAGAAGTCGACCGTATCCCCGGATCCGATGGAGTTTGGCCTTTTATCATTATTCATCACTTCCGTACGCAGCTGAATGATACCGAAGAACATCCGCAAGAACCAGAACATAAACATGGTTCCCGAGGTGCGGACTCCATATTTACGCATGAAGAACAGCAACACCAAGAGATCGATCTAGAGGAAAAACAGTTGAAATTGAAGTCATCAAACTGGAAACCACACAAACTTTTCGTCACACTCACATAAGCCAAGGCATTGAACACTGCCGTCAATATCTGCACATCATACAGTCCTTGTTCATCCTGGTAGCTGACAATCATTCCCAGATCGATCCACGACATGCACATCAGAAGAAATATCACAAGCATCTTGGAGAGGTTGTACCAGTTCCAAGGAATGTCCCTGTATCTGCTTTCGGTTATTTTGAAGATGTCGTACACCGAGAACACGAACAGAAACAAACACGGCACCCATTGTAGTATGACTCGTTGGAAGCAGAACGTAAGATCGGGATTGTTTTCGTCCCACACGAACTCTTCGTCCCAAAAGGGACTGCCACAGAAATCCTCGAAGGTCATCGTGGACCTTTGCAGGTGCGCTGGACCTTCACTCGTTCAACACGATATGTACTATCACTGGGCTCGTTCACTGCAGCGTCGAGACTGAAACCGTCCAGCCGGCCCTCGGTATCGTTTTATATGCCCATTACACCGATGGTGGTAGCCCTTATCGCCGTTTTTATTGTCCCGATACGAGCCTTCGTACGTAGCGTGCCTACAATTGCCATCGATAGTGGCCCCTACCGTCGCCGTTTGCCGCTTTAGACCAAGTCATTCGGCGATGAATGTTGGCGATTGGCGAATTGGTGTCCCTTTGCCATAATTCGTCTTCTCTATATGGCCATCATTGATAAGCGTCCGTTTTGCGCAGCGTCATGATGAGCTTTTCAAGAAGACCACGAGATCAGCACAATGCCGTGACGAAAAATCAAACCAAGTTCCACAATACCCGACACCTTGAGTGCCCACCATAAGAGGAAGTGGCGTTCGTTATCGAGATGATTTAACAGCATTGAAATTTGTCTTTCACGCCTGCAGGCCATTGAACTAATCAGCTTGTACATCACGAGTAGCTCATTCGCCGGGAACATATCCTATTAACCATATTTCACGCTATCAAGATCGTGGGGGTCTATTGGTTCTGCGATAGCTGCTGATAGCGATAGGTGCTGATAATATGTGTACAACTATAACTGGATATTTTTAAATATCGTCTGGAGTCCCCGACGCTTCTGAAAAGGGAAAGGCATGGTCGTGTGGCTGATGTAAGCACGTGACTGTTGTCATCAGTTCTTATCACCAGCTCAGATCGTGTACAGTAAGGGCTCGCCATATCGAGTGAAACACCCACAGGAATTTGTTACGATTACCTAATAAATTATGCTAGTGCAGTTAGAAAATTATTGATTATTCTAGAAATTACTTGCTTCGAATAATTCCTATGAATTTCTATTTTCGGTACGGTGATATTTTGTCAACTCATCGCTCCAACAAAAAGATATTGACCGGCTTCAATATGACTCAAACCATTTGAATCATTTGGCTATCTGATGAAACGGAACCGTCTGTTGACGTTGACTGATCAGTATCAGTTTTGAATGATAGCTTGAAAATCATTGCACAGATTTTTACTTTCTTTCATTTGCTTCGAAACTGGAACATAGTACTGTATTTCTTACAACATCAAGTATATTTGAAAAAACTGTGTTTTATCTCAACGTTTTCTATGTAACATCGCGTAACGAAATGGTCTTATTAATTTCTTAAATTTACTTCTTATAGTTACTTGTGATTGTGTAATCATAAGAAGCGTTTTAGGATCTAACTAAACATAATAAAGGATGGATTCATGAAGTCAGATTAGTGTCATTTAGAAGGTGAAACTGTGAGTTTAAATAGTTGAGAAGGACAAACGGATCGACCGCAATGAGTAGTAAGGGCCCGATTTCTTGCCTTCATATTTATTCTTTTCGCAATATTTACAAATCATACAACCACCTATAAACCTAATTATAATACGCAAATTGTGTAACGCCTTTAAATTTACGAACACTTTAAATGCTTCTAACTAACAATCCCCGCGTTCTTCGCCATACCGTAGAATATCGACTCTTTGTTCGCGAGCAGGTTCTGCGGTGAGTCACACTCGGCTACGAGACCCTTGTCGAGGACCAGGACACGATCGGAATCGAGGATGGTGTTCAATCGATGGGCGATGGTGAGGATCGTACAGTCGGCGAACTCCGTTCGGATTGTTTTCTGTTCAAGAATATGAAAAAGATGTTAATGATAACCAACTTAAAGAGATCAATGGACAATGTAGCCATACCTGAATCAAATCATCCGTTTCCAGATCCACCGCGGCCGTTGCCTCATCCAGGATCAACACCTTCGTCTTACGAAGGATCGCTCTCGCTAAACAGACAAGTTGACGTTGGCCGACGGAAAGATTCTCGCCATTCTCTGCGATCTCATGAGCCAAACCAGCTGCAAGACCCTTAACGAAGGCTTTCAGATGGGATAGCTCCAGTGCTTTCCACACTTGATCGTCGCTGAAGTTATTGAAGGGATCCACATTCATCCGGAGCGTTCCGGAGAAGAGAACCGGATCTTGAGGAATGATAGTCAACCGGCTGCGCAGTTGATGGAGTCCCATGGAGGAAATGTCGAGTCCATCGATGATGATTTGTCCACCGGCCGCTTCGACAATTCTGGAAGTAAGAGGAAATCAATTATGAGATAGAGTCTGACTTGATGGAATTCGTACTCGCAATATATACCTGAAGAGACCAAGTGTAAGACTGGACTTTCCTGCGCCAGTACGACCAACGATACCAATCTTTTCTCCTCCTTGAACGCTGAGGGAAATACCTCGAATAACGAGGTCTAGTCCATCGCGATACCGGATCTGATAGTCCTTGAATTCAACCTGTCCATTATCAGGCCAATTTTTAACCACAGTTCCTTTCTGCCATTCCGCCTCCCGAGGAAGATCGGTGTACTCTTCCAATCGTTCGACAGCCACAATGTTGGTCTCAACCTCAGATGTCATGCGCACGAGTAAACTGAGGACGTGCGAAATCTGGAGGGCATAACTGATGGACAATCCAACCGTAGCTTGCCCAATAGAATCCCGTGCCAATACAGCAAACAATGCAGCAAATAGGACCACCAAACTTCCCACAAGATCGAGACGAATGCCAAGCCATCGATTGGCGATTATCGTTGGATACGAAACGAGTTGATTGTAGTCCACACGCCTCTCTGATTCTTGGGTGAATCGTTCCTGCTGCCCATACGCACGGATAGTGGACTGGCCGCCGATGCTTTCCCCGAAGTGGGAATAGATCGGACTGCGGGTGACCGACTCCAAGCGCTTCAGTTGACGGGATGTGTCGATATAAAACCGCTGAACGAAATAATATACCACCATCAGAGGTGGCACCACGGCTAGGAAGATCGGGGTTGAAATACCGATCACCACAAACACACCGATCACACTGAACAGGAACAGCAACCACGCACGGATTGTCATAGGAAGCACATTGTCCACGACGTCGACATCTTTGGAGAAACGATTGATGATTCTTCCGAGGGGCGTTGTATCAAAGAAGGACATCGGCATACGCATGGAGCTTTCAAGCAGTTTATCATGGGATTCGCGGGCCGCCTTAAGACATCCAAGTGCAATCAAAACCGAGCCCAAGAATAGGGCAATCGATTGTACAGCTCCCATTGCGCCGTAAACACCGAGATATTTATCGCGCACCGATGTGTCCGTCGCCGCCTCCCGATCTTCGGACCAATCTGTGAGCCACAAGTTGGAGAAGATACCACTTCCTTGATTGATGGCGCTGAACAGTACGGACCAAAAGCCGAACTGAAATCCGATCGATTTGATGTACTTTCGGTAGACATCCCATGTAACGGCCCCAGTAGCTGATTCTTCAACACCAATCAAATTGGCACGGTTTGGTATGACGTCCTTTGATTTGCTCTGGACACTTTGCTTTGACTCCTGCCTACTGATGGGCTTCTTTCGTTGACTTCCGTTGCTGCCGTTCGATCGATTGGATCTCACGGAAAGTGCTCGTTTAATAACGCCATGAAGAGACTCATCATTCAATGTTTCTTGAATCAGTGTTATCTCTAGAGAAGGGATTGTGAAAACATTTACATTAGTTATGTAGAAATAATGTTTCGTTGACTAGCGAATGTTACCTTCGTCTTCGTCGTCAAGCTCATTAATGTGTTGATTTAAAAATTCAGCAAACGCTCCCTTCTGGTCGAGGAGTTGCCTGTGGAAGAAATAAGTGATTATTATAGAAATAATTAAACAAATTCTCGGGCTAGTTTGGGTACAACTTACTGGTAAGATCCGCTCTCCGAGATCTCCCCTTCTTTTATGACGAAAATGTTTTCCACAAAAGGCAGATACGATATTCCGTGAGTGACGAGCAGTCGCGATTTTCCTACCAGCATTCCCGATGGTCCGATCACTTTCTCAAAGATGTGCTTTCCTACGTGGGCATCCACGGCGCTAAGAGGATCATCGAACAGATAGACCTCAGAATCAGCATACACAGCTCGAGCCAACGCAACACGCTGTTTCTGTCCTCCGGAAAGGTTGATACCCTTCTCACCAATCTCCGTAGAGTCTCCACCAGGGAGCATCGCCAAATCGGGCTTCAGAGCACAACACTCGATGACGTTATCATACTTCTTCTGGTCGAAGGGTTTTCCGAATAGAATGTTATCCCGAAGGGTGGCATTTTGGATCCACGCCTGTTGAGGCACGTACGCAATCGTTCCATCTGTATTGACCTCTCCGCTCAATTTTTCCATCTCTCCTAACAGAGCAGACATCAGGGAACTTTTTCCTGTACCGACAGTACCAACGATCGCCGACAACTGCCCCTTGTGCAAGGAGAGGTTAATATTCTTCAAAGTAGGCGTTTCGTCACCCCAAGAGAAGGTTCCATCCTTGATAGTGAGAGCCTCATCACTCTTTTTGTGTGTGACGTTGTTTGGATCGAGCTCGGCGCTGTTGAGGAACTTGTCGATACGCTTCACAGATACCCAGGCTTGCATGGAGAACGTCACCACCATCGGGAACATGCCGAGAGGGAATCGCATGATGTTGAAGAGGGCGAGTGATACGAAGGCGGTCTGAGGATCGAGGATATTTTCTTCATCCATCAGGACATACACCGCAAACGACACTAAGGTGACGAGGAAAGGCGCGATCGTGAAGGTGAAATAGATTCCGGCACCGTAGTACGCCATCTTCTTGAGGATTCCTATTTCTTCTGAACGTACGCTCAGAATGGTTTCCTGGAAGCTAGGTTCCCATGCGTAAAGCTTCAGCACCTTAATGCCACCGAGGATCTCGTTCATCTTCTTGACACGATCATCTTTCAGCTTCATTTGGGCGACTTGACAGCTTCTCATCTTCGCTGCCACCACTCCAGATACCGGCATAATTAACACCATCACCGCCAGACCGGCGAACACGGCCGCACCGAGAATGTCGTACAGGAGGTACACACATAAACCGATAATGAGCAACGCGGACCACAGAATGTGCAGGTATGAGGTCAACTCAAAAAATTTCTGAGCATCGACGGCCATCAAGTTCACAATCTCTCCGACGGTGGTATCCTTCTTAGCGGCGCTAGATATCCGCAACGCCTTCCGATAGATGGCACTTATCAGTCCCGTACGAATGCGGAATCCAGCGAGAAAGGTATTGTACAAATACTGCCCGTTGAAGAGCCCCAGTAGCAACGACGCACCGAATAATCCGAACGTTAACAATAACCCTTTCCATACGGGTTCATCAAGTGCGATAACTGCCATCAGCTCCCTATGAATAGATACAATCGATTAGATAAAGCCGGGCGCACATTAATGGAAAGTGTTTTGCTCTGTTCGCCCCCTGCCTTCCTCTCCTTTCCACTTACTGCATGAGATAAGGTGACGCGAACTGAAGACCCGATATCGCCAGCTGGAGCATTCCGGCAAACCAGAACGGACCACCGTAGGCCCGAATCATGGTATAGAGCACGGAACCGTTCGAGGGTGCGTGCGGTTTCGACTCGACGGCGGGTTTTCCTGCCTTTCGATTGGCAACTATCTGCCGTTTGCGGCCGCTTTCAACGCTGGCCTTCCAATGCTTATCGAACGGTGGTACCAGCTCCCGCGAGGCATCCTGCGGGTTGATGTCATACATGTCGTCCATCGTGAGTGGCCTTCGAAAGCCTTTCCAAGCGAACGAATCAAAGTGAAGAAAGAGCAACTTGCCGAAAAAACTCGATCGTAGTTCAGGGCTAGGCTTGGGGCTCTTCGGGTAATCGCTGGCCGTGGGTGCCTTATCAGGAAGCAGCTCCAACACCAGCATCAAACAGATGAACGAGTACTGGATGATGTAACTGACGTATTGGTACTCCCAGAAGTCAACGGTGTCTCCGGATCCGATGGAGTTTGGCCTTTCATCATTCTTCATCACTTCCGTACGCAGTTGAATGATACCGAAGAACATCCGCAAGAACCAGAAGATGAACATGGTTCCCGAGGTGCGGACCCCATATTGGCGCATGAAGAACAGCAACACCAAGAGATCGATCTACAAAAAAAGGCGGTTGAAATTGAAAACATGAAACCACACAAACATTTCCTCACACTCACATAAGCCAAAGCATTGAACACTGCCGTCAATATCTGCACATCATACAGTCCTTGTTCATCCTGGTAGCTCACAATCATTCCCAGATCGATCCACGACATGCACATCAGAAGAAATATCACAAGCATCTTGGAGAGGTTGTACCAGTTCCAAGGAATGTCCCTGTATCTGCTTTCGGTTATTTTGAAGATGTCGTACACCGTGAACACGAACAGAAACAAGCACGGCACCCATTGTAGTATGACTCGTTGGAAGCAGAACGTAAGATCGGGATTGTTTTCGTCCCACACAAGCTCACTGTCCCAGAAGGGACTGCCACAAAACTTCTCGAAAGACATCACGACCCGTTTGCACCGTCCAACAACATCTGTAAGACTGAAACTTTGCCGCCTCCTTGAAAACTCATTTTATAGTCCGTCGTCGTCTCTCTCTCGATACGTTCGCGTTCAATCTCTGCCACAATTGCCCTCATTGTGATTGCAAGCATCGCATTTTTTTTATTCCCACTCCTCAGCATATGCTTCTTCAGGCCAACGACGGCCAGATAAGACTCAAGACCTACCGTAGCGTGGCGGTTCACCAATCGGTTAGGTTGCGTGGAATGAGAACCGGCGTGTGCCATCGTGCATGAGTAAATAGGCTGCATTCGGGCAGCTGATAAGATTATCAAAAAATCTTCCATATCGCAAAGGAAAAAAATCATCTTCAAAAGGGTTGTCGCGTGGAGAAATGACTTGGCAGAATTAGTGATATTTCGTGAATCGATAGCGACAGGAAACTGCGTCTCATTCAACCCTTCAATATAAATTAAATGAATTGCATTAACTTTGCGCCATCTTAGAATCTCACTTCTTATGTGTTTATGAAATTGTTGTCGTTGGTTGTTGAGAGTTGATCATACTACCATAACAATGTTGCACGTCAGGGTCAATGTTCTTGTTGTGGCAACTCCTTACTCAATGTGCATGTACGTTTACTAGTGTAGGAGTAGTTTTGTATACACTACCGTTTATCTTATCAGTTAAAACACTTCACATAAAAGTAACACGTGTTGTCGAGACGTCCTACACGAGGTCGATGTGGAGTGTCAACATGCTACTTTTGTCACAGCCTTTTTGATAGAGTGATAACACCAAGTCAACTTTGAATATGTTTTATGTTCTATTTTATTCAATATCATAGAAGTTTAGATAAAATAAATATTCTTGCGTGAATGCGTAATTATAATTTTGGCAGAGCGTCTGACTGCCTGTCATTCCATGTGCTACCAAAGTAACTGAACTTTCTCTTTAAATGAACACCTCGTCCTTTTTGACCGACGGTGGAAAAGAGCTACTCTCTTTCGGGAAAATTATATCGTGCAGTTTGCAGGTACCGGGATGGTTTCCTGCGTTCCCCTTGTGTGTTCGGTCGAAGCGAAAATCGGAACTAACGTTTGTCGCATCCTTCGTGCACGGTATCGATTCGAGATTCACCAGGTATCGATGAAGGTGCGTGATGGTTCTAGCTAACGATGCCCGCGTTCTTCGCCATACCGTAGAATATCGACTCTTTGTTCGCGAGCAGGTTCTGCGGTGAGTCACACTCGGCTACGAGACCCTTGTCGAGGACCAGGACACGATCGGAGTCCAGGATGGTGTTCAATCGATGGGCGATGGTGAGGATCGTACAGTCGGTGAACTCCGTGCGGATAGTTTTCTGTCGGATGAGAAAAGATGTGACACATCAGTAACCTAGTTGTGGTTAAAATTACTTTCCTTAATCCTACCTGAATCAAATCATCCGTTTCCAGATCCACCGCGGCCGTTGCCTCATCCAGGATCAACACCTTCGTTTTCCGCAGCACAGCACGTGCCAGACAGATCAGTTGTCTTTGACCGACGGAAAGATTCTCACCGTTCTCGGCCACTTCGTGGTCCAGACCAGCGGCAAGCCCTTTCACAAACGTCTTCAAATGGGACAGTTCCAGTGCTTTCCACACTTGATCGTCGCTGTAGCTCTTGAATGGATCCACGTTGGCTCGGAGCGTTCCGGAGAAGAGAACCGGATCCTGAGGAATGATAGTCAACCGGCTGCGCAGCTGATGGAGTCCCATGGAGGAAATGTCGAGTCCATCGATGATGATTTGTCCACCGGCCGCTTCGACAATTCTGCAAGTATGATGAAAACATTTGTTAGATGGAATGTCGGTTGCTCGAGTTAATATCTCAATGCTTACCTGAAGAGACCAAGTGTAAGACTGGACTTTCCTGCACCAGTACGACCAACGATACCGATCTTCTCTCCTCCTCGAACATTGAGAGAAATGCCACGAATAACCAGATCGAGTCCATCACGGTACCGGATCTGATAGTCCTTGAACTCGACCTTTCCTTCCGCGGGCCACGCCTTATCGACCGTACCCTTCTGCCAGTCAGCCTCCCGGGGAAGCACGGTGTACTCCTCCAACCGTTCGATGGCCACAATGTTGGTCTCGACTTCAGCCGTCATGCGCACGAGGAAGCTCAAGGTAGCCGAAATCTGGAGTGCATAACTGATGGACAATCCAACCGTCGCCTGCCCAATCGAGTCACGAGCTACCATGGCAAACAGGGCGGCAAAGAACACGACAAACGCCCCAATCACTTCAAGCCACACCGCAAGCCATCGGTTAGCGATGATGCTCGGGTAAGAAGTGAGCTGATTGTAGTCGACACGCTGTTCCGATTCGTTCATGAACCGGTCCTGTTGGTTGTACGCCCGGATAGTACTCTGTCCGGTGATACTCTCGCCGAAGTGCGAATAGATCGGACTGCGCGTGACCGATTCCAAACGTTTCAGCTGGCGGGACGTTGCGATGTAGAACTTCTGGATGAGATAGTAGAGGACGAGGAACGCTGGTACGATAGCCAAGAAGACCGGTGTAGAGATGCCAATGACAACGAACACGCCAACCACGTTAAAGAACATCAGCAACCAGGCACGAATCGACTGCGGGAGAATATTGTCAACCACATCGACATCCTTCGAGAAACGGTTCATGATACGACCAAGCGGCGTGGTGTCGAAGAAAGACATCGGCATGTGCAGGGAGCTTTCGAGCAGGCTGTTGTGCAATTCTCGCGCCGCTCGTACACATCCGAGCGCTAGAGCGATGGACGCGATTAACAGTGCGATCGACTGGGCACCGCCAAGTCCACCGTACACTCCGAGGTACATATCACGCACCGAATTATCCGTCGCCGCTTCCGGATCCTCGGACCAATCGGTGAGCCAGATGTTGGCGTAGATCGATGCACCCTGATTGATCGTACTGAAGAAGATCGACCAAAAGCCGAGCCACAAACCGATGCCCTTGAAGTACTTCAGGTACACGACGTACCCGACCGAACCGGTGGCGGATTCTTCCTTCTCGATCAGTGTGGCCGCCGATGGGAGTTGAGCCGGTGCTTCTACAGCTCGTGGTTTGTTGCTGTTACGGGATTCCGCCCGGCTAACGCGCTTCTTGCGAATACTTCCGTTACTGCTGCCAGAACGCTCCGAGCGGGTTGACATGGCACGCTGTACGATTTTCTTACCCTCACCATCCTTGAGTGCCTCCTGTATGAGCTTCAACTCATCTTCGTCTTCATCTTCCAGCTCCTGGATGTGTTGTGTGAGGAACTCGGCAAAGGCTCCTTTTTGATCAAGCAGCTCTCTGAGGGGAAAAAACAAAATTCATCATTAGTGACTACATCGCTTGGAGTGATTACTTTACACTTACTGGTAAGATCCGCTCTCCGAGACTTCACCATCCTTCATGACAAATATTTCTTCCACGTACGGAAGGAACGATATTCCGTGTGTGACGAGCAGTCGCGACTTTCCTACCAGCATTCCCGATGGTCCGACCACCTTCTCGAAGATGTGCTTTCCTACGTGGGCATCCACGGCGCTAAGAGGATCGTCAAACAGGTAGATGTCAGAATCGGCGTACACAGCTCGAGCCAAAGCGACACGCTGCTTCTGTCCTCCGGAAAGGTTGATACCTTTCTCACCGATTTCCGTCGTGTCTCCACCGGGAAGCATCGCCAAATCGGGCTTCAGAGCACAACACTCGATGACGTTGTCATACTTCCTCTGGTCGAAGGGTTTTCCAAATAGAATGTTATCCCGGAGTGTGGCATTTTGGATCCACGCCTGTTGAGGAACGTACGCAATCGTTCCGTCAGTGTTCACTGATCCTTTCATCTTCTCCATCTCTCCCAGGAGGGCCGAAATCAGGGAGCTTTTTCCCGTTCCCACACCACCGACAACAGCGGAAAGTTTTCCCCGGCGGAGCGCTATGTTGATGTTCTTCAACGTCGGTGCATCGTCACCCCAGGAGAAGGTACCATCCTTCACTTCCACTGCATTATCGCTCTTGTTATGGGTGACATTGTTGGGATCCAGTTCCTCGCTGTTCATGAACTTGTCGATACGCTTAATTGACACCCAGGCCTGCATTGCGAACGTAATCATCATCGGGAACATGGCCAGTGGGAAACGCAGAATGTTAAACAGAGCCAACGCCACGAACGCAGTCTGCGGATCGAGCACGTTCTCCTCGTCCGACATGACGAACACCGCAAACGAGGCCAGTGTAACCAGGAATGGGGCCATCGTCCAGACGAAGTACGTACCGGCACCGTAGTATGCGGCCCGCTTCAGCACGTCCAGCTCTTCGTTACGCACTGTCACGACCGTATCTTGGAAGCTCGGCTCCCAGGCGTACAGCTTCAGCACTTTGATGCCACCGAGGATCTCGTTCATCTTTTTCACTCGCTCGTCCTTGATCTCCATCTGTTCGACTTGCAAATCTCGCATACGTGTCGCAATAAATCCTGTGATCGGGATCATGATCACCATCACACCCAGCCCAGCGAACACCGCAGCTCCCAGCAGCTCGTAAAGCAGGTAGATACAGAGCGCAATGATCAACGGAGCAGACCACAGGACGTGCAGGTAGGACGTCAACTCAAAGAACCGCTGAGCATCGACGGCCATCAAGTTCACAATCTCTCCGACGGTGGTGTCCTTCTTCGCGAAGCTAGAAATACGCATTGCCTTCCGATAGATAGCGCTGATCAACCCCGTGCGAATGCGGAACCCAACCAGGAATGTTCGGTGGAAATACTGTCCGTTGAAGAGCGCAATCAGCAGCGATGTGAGGAACAACCCTAAGGTAATGATCATTCCCTTCCAGAACGGTCCATCCAGCGCAATGACGGCCATGAGCTCCTGCATCAGGTACGGTGACGCAAACTGGAGCCCCGAAATAGCGAACTGCAGCATACCGGCGAACCAGAACGGTCCACCATAGGCTTTAACCATTGCCGGGAGAACGGATCCGTTAGTGGCTGCGTTTGGTTTGTACACCAATCCCGCTTTGCCCGCTTTCTTGTCTGCCTTGATTTGCTTACGGCGGCCCTTTTCCACACTTTCGTACCAGTACTTATCGAACGGTGGACACAGCTCGCGCGACGTATCCTCCGGGTTGAGATCGTACATGTCGTCATCGGTAAGTGGCTTGCGGAATCCACGCCATGCGTACGAATTGAAGTACAAGTAGAACAGGCGCGAGAAGAAGCTACTCTTGAGCTCGGGATTGGGATTTTTCAACTTGGCGAACTCGCTGTAGCGTGGCTCGCGATCTGGGAAGAGCTCAAGCAGCAGCACGACACACGTAAACGTGTACTGGATTGTGAAGCTAACGAATTGGAACTCGGCAAAGTCACCCGTACCAGAGCCGCGTTTTTCGTGCAGTTGCGCTTCCGTGCGTATCTGTATGATACCGAAGAATGCCTTCAGGAACCAGAAGATGAACATTGTTCCGGTGCTTCGGATACCATACTTCCGGTAGAAGAAGTATAGCGCCAACGCAAGGATCTATTTATCAATTACAGAGTTGACGAATAATAAGGATGATGAGTATCGCGAGAATATCCACAGAAGAGAGTAAACATTAAATGAGTGACACTTACGTAAGCGAGCGCATTGAAAATGGCCACCAATATCTGCACATCGAACACTTCCGGCTCGTCAATATTCTGTACGACCACACCGAGATCCACCCAGGACATCACCATCAGCGCGAAGGTGAAGCCCATCCTGGAAAGGTTGAACCAGTTCCACGGTATGTCCCGGTATCGGCTGGTGATGATGCGGTACGCTTCGTAGACGGAGAAAACGTACAGGAAGAAGCATGGTGTCCATTGTAGGATGATGCGTTGAAAGCAAAAAGTAAGATCTGGGTTTTCTTCGCGCCATGTTAGCTCATCGTCCTGAAAAACAGACGAAGATCAAGTTGTTTAATCTTATTCTAAAGGTAGTATTGTCGGGTACAGTCATCAAAAGTTTGTAAAGTTTCATTTTTAAATTCCGAACGTCTAAATTTAGAAAAGAATTCTCTCGTAATTTTCCCATTCGCCTTTCGAAGGCCATTGCGTCAAACTTCGACACTCGATTTGTTCAACTCATCGTACACTAATCCCTTTTCGGTGGAACCACGCATTATCGATATCGACGTCAGGCTGGAGCCTGATTCATGCTCGTGGCAGTTGGGCCAACTCCCGATATGGATAAATCTTATCAAACTCCTCACCCACCACCAGTATCCTAATCATGATTTCAGCGAGTGATCAAATATTCGGGGTGTGTCGTTATTTTAAGGAATTTGTTTTTCACATTAAGTTTTTCAGAAATGGTTTTTTAAGTTGCACACAATCCAGCCCACTTACCCAAAAGGGACCCCCACAGAACTCTTCAAATGTCATCGGAATAGCACTGTATGAAACTGCTGGAACATTCACTATCTACTGGAAACGAAGATCGCCAAGATCTAGCCAGAGTGGATTGAGCAATTCGCCGATTGTCTCTAGGTCACTTGATTGCAATAATCTTTTCCAACTATTGAACCACTCCACTAGAGCCACAAATATTCCACTATTAGTCGATTCACTACTTATCGGTCTACTGGTTGCTCTCCACTCGCTACCGAATGCGTTCACCGTGTTCTTCCGAGACGTTTGAAGTACCGAAGGTTGGTACTTCGCTGTTCGATGTTTCTAGTCAACTGATTGGACCTGATCACCGAACGGGGGTTAAAATATAGTTGACACCGACTGTTTATCGTACGCGCATCGAACGATAAGGTGTCGGCGGAAAGTGGCCACCTATTGTCTGCGTGTGTTTGTGTATGTGTGCCTTGGAGGGATTTGCATCGAGTGTTTGTGTTTTGACCGCTAGCTCAATTGATCTAGAAATTGTGGAAAAAGGCATCGATGGACAAAAATTGGATGTTTTTAATGACATCTAACGACACTTCAACGTCCAAAAATGGCCTCAATACCAAATTGGCTAAATTAGTACAGTTGTTCCCGTTACTATATATAGAGTAAGTTTTTTTACATTTTGAGGATGTTTTTTCATTAAAGATATGGAGTATGTTATTTCATTTTCCAATTTTGATTTTAAACGAAACCCTTTCCCATAGTTTATCCTACACCAAACCGTCCCAAAAACATGCTGAGCTTTGGATGAGTTGATTTCCGATAAGCGTCCACGCGATTTACGACTAGCTCGAAGCCGATAAGATCTTTCCCTTTTTTGTCCATCTTTCCATGTCCGGGGTGCTCTAATCGCCGCCCCATGGTCGGTGCAAGTCATCCACCAGTCATCGGCCCGAAAAGGGCTCCAGTGACGATAACGAAGGAAACAGCACCTCAAAATAACGACATAAAAAGCAACTCATGTGCGAGCGACATACCGATCGTCGGAGCAGATTTTTTATAGACCCTAGGCATGCTGGCAGCATGCTGTACCATTTCTGCATAGTCCAATTGACCACGGAGGTCAGCGGTTGGTGTGTCGATCGTCTCAATTGTGTAACGCCCCGTGGCGGTAGCGATCGTCATTGTCCGACATTCCTAGTTCCAGTCAAACGACATACTTTTCGGGCACAGATTTAAAAACATACAAACACATAGCTGGTTAACAGTATCCGGTGCATTCTCGTTTGATCCATGTACGCGGCGTTATTTTGCTAGAAAACCCCTCCATCCTTACAATGACTTAAGTAAAAATTTCATACTGACTTGCAAAATAATGTGCAATTCCGGAACTGGAGCGCACGGGCAACAACATATAAAACAATCACACAATTGACGGAATAGACGCGCTCCATACCACGGTCACGGCCTTCGATAAGATAAGATACTCCGCATACCGCGCACCTTATAGATCGAACGTGAGTAGGCAGTTTTGTGTTCGCTAATGCTCCCACACTTGCAGTGCGTGGTGGTTTTAAGGTAAATTGCTTATTACTGAGCGAATATTGGTCTTGGTACGTTACACCATAAGCATTCTAGAAACGTGCGCATTGATTGCCCGTTGAAACGTTCGTTGTAACCATGATTTAAAAAAGAGTTGTATTCGTTTCCCCACAGAGGACGCTGTCATCGATCGAGCACGTGGTTGTCATGCGCAAAACGAATCACGCGCAAAACGGATCACGCACAATGTAAGTCCGCAAATAATGTAATATCTATAAAGTTTCCGCTATTTTATAGTTTTATTTGTTAGCAAAATAATACGGCATTATGTAAATATTCGTATCAAAATAGATCAATGGTATAAATATGTAAGTACATTTCAAATCACTCGCTGAAGCGGTTACACTCCATGCTTCAGAACATTCCAGTCTTCGGATGAAAAATCCGACGGTGGGGCCAGCTTGTGTATTCGTCCGTCTTGCAGCCACAGAATACGATCACAGGATTTTACCGTGTTGAGTCGATGCGCGATCATCAGCACCGTACGATCGTGGAAGTGCTCGCGTATCAACCTCAGTATTAGTCTCTCCATTCCATCATCCAATGCGGAGGTTGCCTCGTCCAGAACGATGATCGGACGGTTGTACAGAAGTCCCCTGACCATACAGAGCAGTTGACGTTGGCCAACGGACAGCTCCTCGAGAGCGGCATCCAGCGGAACGTTGCCCAGCTCGCAGAGACGCAGGGTCGAAGTCAACCGCTCGATCGGATGTGCATTGTGAGGGTCAACAAAGTCCTGAACCCGGCCACTCAACAGCGTCGTACTCTGCGGGACGAGGGCTATAGAGCGTCGGAGGCTTTTGAGTGAGATTTTCGCCACATCAACACCGTCGATCAGTATGTATCCGGATGTGTGCTTCGGGTAGAACCGAAACAACGCCCCAACGAAGCTAGACTTGCCGGCTCCGGTGCGACCGATGATGCCCACCTTTTCCCCTGCCCCGATCGTAAGGGTGAGATTGTGCAGGACGGTCGAGCCGTCGGCGTGAGCGAGGGAGAAATCACGAAACTCGATCGGCCCCCTTGATGGTTTGCCGTTGGCGTTGTTGGTCGGATAGGCAACACCGCCGTCGTCGAGGTATTCCCGGGGGAGATTCAAATACTGTGACACCCGCTCGAAGGATATGATATTTTCCTCGAGCAAACCGGAAGCCAAGAGCAATCCATTGAGGGACGGAATCAACCGCAAAACGTAGCTCACGATGATGGCAACAAACGTCATCCCAACCAGCGAGCGATAGGTTACGGTCAGCAGGGCAACGTAGTAGATGACGATCGCACCAATAAACTCCAGTCGAATGCCGATCCAACGCTGTGCAGCCAGGTTATGGTAGACGTAGTTCTGGTGCTGGTCGACGCGCTCGAGAAACTGCCGGAAGAATCGCTTTTCCGCCCCAAACGCTTTGATCGTGTCGATGCCTTGCACCGTTTCGTTGTACTGCAGCACAATCGGGGATCGTGAGCTCGATTCAAGGCGCTTCAGTGTTCGCGCCACACGCAAATGGTAGCTCAACAGGCGACTCAATCCGAACAGCAACGCACCTGCGCACACGACGGCCATTATTAACAGTAGGAGGACGCTGCTTAACTTGTAGGCGAAAAGGAACAACGTGCCGAGGACGGCGAAGCAGCTTGTCAGCACGTTTCGAACGGACGGGACGATCTTTGCATCGAGCACGTTGAGGTCGTTCGAAAAGCGGTTCACGACCACACCGGAATCGTTCTGATCGAAAAACGTCATCGGCTGCCGGAATATGGTGGCCAGCATGTTGATGTGAGTTTTTTTTGCGAGTGAAAGTCCCCGGAAGTGCAGCAATTCCGTTTTCAAAAACAGACAAATAGTCCAACCGATCACGATGGCGCCGGTGAGGAGCAGTCCGGTTTCTTTCTGCTGAGCCAACCGGATTGTGATGTAGATGTCGAGCCATGTGACGATCGTTTCCAGGGCGACTATTAGCGTGCAGTTGAACCATCCAAGCATGCGACCAAAATCAACGTAAAGCCTTATAGGAACACTTCCTTGGTGGCTTGGTTCGCTCTGGGATTTAGTAATCCTTTTACGATTCCGCATTGGAAGCGGATTGCCGTTTTTGGTTAGCTTTTTTTCTTGTGGACTTTTCTCTTCGTCCACTTCCAAATCTCCTGGGAATATCACCGAGCCATACCGTTCGATCGTTTGCGATGGGTTCAGAATGTCCTCGATGGTTCCTTCCCGCATAATAACAACGCTGTCGGCAACCTGTAGATGCTCCGGATTGTGCGACACGAACAAACACGTGCAGTCAGCCAACAGTCCACTCGATCGATTGAACACTTCCTCTAAGACCTTCCGGCTCACGTTGAGGTCAAGCGACTTGAGTGGATCGTCGAAAAGATAAAGTTGGGCTTTCTTGTAGACGGCACGAGCCAGTGAAACACGAGACGCCTGTCCGCCGGACAGTGAATGACCTCCGTCACCAACCATACGCTGATCACCACCGGTGAACGACGTGAAGTCCTCCTCCAGACAGCAGGCACGGATCACTTGCGCGTACCGAGCTGGGTCGAACACTTCCCCGAACAGGATGTTGCTCCTCACCGTCCCACTGTGGATCCAGGGTGTTTGCTGACAGTAGGACATGGTTTCCACTGGGACATTCATCGTGCCGGATGTCTTGCGGATCGATCCGATGATTGCACGCAACAGGGACGTCTTTCCGGACGCATGTGTACCATAAAGGGCAGTGAATGTTCCCCGGCGAAGCTTTAGACTGATGTCGTGCAGTACCATCTTATCCTTGATGGAGAACTGGCCTCGATCAATCTGTACCACTTCCGGTTGCCGGTGATTCTGATCGACTAGAATGTTGCTCAGCTCTTCCGACACCTGCCGGATACGCTTCTGTGCCCCGCCGTTCAACCCGGATGAGGAACTCGGCGGTTGTGTTGGAAGAGCTGGTTGCTCCAGCTCCTTGTTTCCACTCTGAATGAACACGTTGATCCGCTGTAGGCTTAGTTTTGTGTCGTTCCAGCTGGTGAAAAGGGTTGGCATGACCGACATAGGGTAACGTGTGATGTTGAACAACGAAATGGCCACAAACATCGACTGAACCGTCAGCAACGACCCACTGCCGATGATCTCCATGAAGAGAAACGTACCGTACGCCACCACCATCGGTGTCGCGATCCCGACCAAGTGCTTGGTCGCTTCGTACCATATGCTTGCGCGCATATGCCCCAACTCCTGACCTCGGTGTGCTCCGATCCGACGCTCCATCACCTCCTCCAGCTGGTCGGATTTGATCTGCTGTATCTGCTCGATCGAGTCGGTGGTCAGCTTCACCCGTGCGTCCATGGCACGTTTGATGGCGATCTGCTGTACGTTCAGTTTCCTCGCCAGGACCATCGTCCCCCAGATGGTGAGGCCCATGATGAGGAAACCGACGACGGCACTTGTCCAACCGATGATCCACCAAAGGGCACCGAACGTTACGAGGATGATGAGCGGACCGGACCACATCATGTGCAGGTTTTGCATGAGCGACACAAACGTACCGGTGTCGGTGGTAAGCGTGGCACTGGACGCTAGTGGTGGAACCTCCTGGAGCATGTTTTCGTAGACCGTTCCCATCAGGAGCGACTGCAGGCGAAGACCGATGTCACGCGTAGCGTGCTGGTATTGCGTGTTGAGAACGGCAATCGTTATCGAAGTGGCAAACAACCCCGTTACGATCCACTTCTGCACCATCTGTGATTGGTTTTCCTCAAGTAGAACTCTACAAGAAACCGGAGAAACAAAGCAGACCCAGCCATTAGATCATCCGCTGAATGAATGGCGTCAATGGTGTCATCGATAACCAAGAGTGTGTTTGAAGAAATCACTTTGATTGAGGTAATCCCGTGAAGTGTTTTCTCAACGTTGACTCAACGTAAGATAACACCGTCAAGCGAGTATCAAGAGTGGCTTCGTTTACTCACCTCAAGAGATACGAGCAGAGAAAGTAGAATGAAACCGACACAAAACGGTTCAATCCGGTGCAAACGATATCCCAGCGGAATGGAGCGAGTAGTTTCCCGATCGTTACCACTCGATCTTCGGCTTTTCCGACTGCGGCGTATGCTCCCCCGTTTCTGGGGTTTCGGAACCACTCCAACAGTGCGTCACAGCGGCGATCGTCCTGAAGTTGGTCGAAGATCTTTCCATCGTAGAACGAGGCACTTCCACTGTGCGCTTCCCGATAGAGTGGATCCAACCACGAGAAGTAAAGCTGCCGAATGAGATTGGGCTCGGTGTGGGACGGTGGCGCTGGGGTTCGCAGTGACTTGATGGAACACAGCACTAACCACACGACGGCAAAGAAGGTGTGAAGGAGATCGTAGCTTTCCCAATACTCCAGCACGTCCATGGAGAGGGCGAGCAGCCGGAGTGTCCAGAAGGAGAACAGATAAACGTGGTCCACATTACGACCGACGGTGTAAATCTGTATCAAACACACCAGCATCTGGGGTGGGAAGAGAGTAAGAGGACGGTGAGTGCTCTTATCGTACCACTGCTATCCACGTTGAGACGTTGCGAGGCTGCGCGTGCTGATAAGAATTTGTTGGATCAACCGCTTGGTAATGATGTCGACGATGACTACAATGTCTCGGCTGAAGGTCGTCAGCATCCACTACTTACCATAGATATCGTTTCGATCACCTTCGCTACCGTCCCATCCGATTCACTGACCTCCCGGAAGACGGCCAGGGCTGTGCTAGCCAGGGTGAGGAAAATGAGACCGATGGAAAGCAACCGACCGGAAGTACCCCGGGAGGAGTGCCCTAGCGATGCACTCTGTCCATCCAGCGTCGCCGTGGGTGAACCGCAACGAAACGCACTATGATGGGCGATGTAGAACAACTCAGACCAACCGAGTATCCACAGCAGGAGATACTGTAGCCCGTACACCACCCCATGGTCCAACTGATGAAAGGGAAAAACAAACAAACCCGTTCGGAAAAACGAAAACAACACCTAACGACTTAACTCTCACACACTCACCAAATCGATTCCTACTTCGATCATCGCTTTTCTTGCCGGCGACACTCTGCGGACGTTGCTCCGTCGGTGTACGGAATGGAAATGTACTCAACATCGATCCGCGAGCCGGCCGATTCCGCGGTAGCTGTTTTTCTCGCGGTGGTCAAGCGCAAACTGTTCTCAGGAAACCTGGCGACCATTCGGGCATCCTTCACCACAAGCTGAGAGGATGATGTCTCGAGAGGTATTTATTCGTTGCTCAGAAAATAGCTGCTAACGTCTTGGCGATTCGAAGGAAAACAGTGAGAGAGGAAGATAGCAACGGAGATGGTCATATCGAAGGCGAGGAAAAAAGAGTCAGAGAAACACAAAAATACAAACGGTGGAGGTTACTGATTACTCGCGGGACACAAAAAAGGGCAGTGTTGGTGAGTAAAACAAAAGGTAAATAAAAAAGTATTTGATAGCGCCACCATTGCAGTCGTGTCACCCTTCGCCTGCCAAACTGCACTTCCTCCCACATCTGTATAAGTGCATGTACTCGCACAAAGGTTGCATCGAGAGTACAGTGTGGCGCAAAACTATACCTCGTTTGAGTGCATTTGTCGGCAGATTTAAGATTTAAACAAGGAAACCCACGATGTTCGAGAAGAACTGTCATTTATTTGATGTAAAGGTTTACAAGAAAAATAATTAGAGGGCAAGTTTACTTTCAAATAAATTAGATATTTATTAGAGTTCGCTTTTACGTCTTTGATTGGATTTGTGACATACCATCCCCATAGTCGACCTCACCTTCACTTCCGGCCCCTACCTAATTCCGCTTAAACCACTTATACTCCTAGTCGGTCTAAAGTCTTTCCTCTTCCAGTTTTACGTAGGACTCTCGAAAGAGTACGAGGGCTAAAACTCAACAGCATCCATTATATCATCCATCCCATGACACCCCTCCTAACAACTCCTCTCCAACACCCTAACATCATTCCCTACAACCATTCGGGGACCGTGTTGTTATCTACATTCGTTACTTCGGACTACAATTCTGCTCCGTATCGTATGCATTGGTTTCGGCTAAGCTGGACCCCGTTGGCCCACCATTGTGTCGGTTAATATTGTATATATTTCTTTTCTTTCTTTTCTAAACATGTGTTTCGTTCTTAAGGATTATTGTTTCTACTACTGTTAATATGAACGCTCATTGTCGCCCCACTCCTCATCCATACTGCTACGGTTAATAATAGTTTTATAAACTAACGAAACTTGACTTTACCCAATAACGAATCAATTGTTGTGGTGCACTATCATAATGGTTTTATTTTCCTGTCTACTTTTCACCTTTTAGGGCTATTTTGGTTGGTTGTTTCACCTTCGTCGACCTTTACCGATCGAAAAGGGGTTGACTTAACTTAGTGTAAGTTAATTTATGTTCTTGTTTCTTTTTTCCTTTACTTTATCATATATTTTTCTGTTACATTTTACTATAAGGCCTCCTTTTTACTTCTTGTGTTAAGTGGTTTTTTTTTTAAATTTATAGTTACGTGTGTCTTATTCGGTTAGAGTGAAGTAACGTTTTCTAATCACTAAAACGTTCGTGACAAGTTTTTAACCGACACGTTTATCGCATCGTTTTACCCTTCGTGAACGGCGTTCGTGATTCATCTGCTCATAATTCAACCCGTTTTTTCTGTTTGGTTTTTTGTTCGTCTAGTGCGTTGTTGGTGAGTCACAAGTGCTAAACCGTTGGAGGGTTCATAGACCCATCGAACATTGTAGTTGATTTATGTTTTGATATAACATACTCTACGTGGGGAGCGTACTTTGCGTACTTTGGGTGTACACATGACCGCACCTCCAATTTTATTTACTACACTGTTGTTTTACACTAGTGAACGATTAAAAGAGTACGCACAAGAATGCAAGTTCGATTTTCCAGTTGGTTCGTGTGTATTTTTCCTTCTTTTTTATCGCTTATCGCGCTTTTCGCGTGGACCAATGGAGTTACGTTGGAGAGTGATATTTAGACCGATCTTGCCGTAGTTTGCATTTATGTTTTTTTTTTAACCTGTACGATTCCCAGTAGCATTAACAACGCAAATGTTTAACACCTACATTCTATCATCACTACTACACATACGCCACTGCCTTATTTTCGGAGACCCTTGGTCCCTTTATTGTAACCGTTTGTGATAGAGGTTATTTAAAAGATTGCAGATCGTCTGGTCCTGGATCTGGTGATCGTGTGTTAGTTCTCCTTGCGTCGCCCAAAGAGTACGAGACCGCGCCCTTCCGCAGGGAGAACGCGACAGGATCGCGCTTCGAAGATCACCCTGCACCATGCGAAAAAACCCAACTTTAAATGTGGGGTCAAAACAAAATGGGGGACTCGTAGAAATCCTTATTTCTTTTTCTCATCGCACTTACTGATTCGTTTAGAATTGATGCTTTTGACTAGTTTACACACTCACTCTTTCTCACTGAATCGCTCACAGTTACCTCGTTTCACACTAGGCCAGAATGTGTTCCGGAGCGAGGTTTCTGGCTTACTACAAAGTATTTATTTACACAAAAAGTCTAACGAGTGCCAGCTCACAGCGACCGTACGGGACTGCCTTCTCCTATAACCAACCCTGCGAGTGCAGGTGACCGCGGAGTGGAGTGACGCCCGGTATCTTCGGCACCGAGCGTAACGCCGAGGCAGCCGAGGAATGTCCCCCACTAGTGCCCAGCCCACCGCCCGGGTCGGCCATACCGTTTCCGCTCAGCCCGACGTCGGAAGCTCCACCACCTTCGCCACCGTCCGCACTGTCCCGGTGTTCCTGGAGGCGAAGAAGCGGCTCGTTGCAGTTATTCCGGCCCCGGATGATCTTCTGGTGCTTGTGGACGGCCAGTGGAGCGACGGGGGGAAGCACCGTCGACGGCTGCTGGTCGACGCTTTCCTCGGTGGTGGAGGGCGTCAGCGGGGCCGGCCCTTCCAGCTGCTGCTCGATCGAGTGCTGTTGGCTTTGGGTGGCCTCGTGCCGTGCCGGTCGCACATTTTCAACTACTTCCGGCTCATCGCTGGCCCCACGTGCCGGCACGCTGGAAGCACGTCGCAATACCTGCGATGCGAGAAGGGGAGAGAACGAATAAGCAAACCGAGTTGAAACAAGCGGCCCGTTGGGTTGGTGCTTCAGAAAGGGTGGGGCGCGATTCATATAATTTACAAGAAGGTACGTGTCTTAATGCATCCATTCCACACCCGCTTGACAAATGCATCTTAGGTGAGTCGAGTGTTGAACCAACACTCGTCTTCATGAATGGCTGCAACTTGCGCATGGTCTAACCGGCATCAAAACCGGGTTAATGATGGGTAGAAGACGTGCGTTGGGTTTTAAATTGTCAACTAAGGCGTCAGCTGAGCAGCGAACCATCAATCGTGCAGTTCAGGCGCTGACATCTATCGTAAGCTAGATTTACGCAATGAATCACAATTCACTAAAAAAAGCCTGTAAAAATCGCGACGGTTACACGATAGCAACTTTCCCACAACCCTAACAACTCTCAAACAACTTCTGGACCCCAAACCAGCACTTGTAAACTGAAATTACCATGGCAACGTGAAACGTTTCATTCTTTGTCAAGGAAAATAGAATTTACAAATATTAGTGTAAGCTTGAAGAAGCGTTTAAAATTAGCTTATTAGCCGAGAATAAAGGATTGCTCCCGTTTAAATCGACTTTCCATACAACCTTTTTCTTGTGGCGGTTCTACTTTTATCACAAGAAAGTTCCAATCTAAACTGGATCGAACCGATGAAGGCTTCCTAGGAGATACTCCACTTTTCTGCTCCAATCAATATCTTGCGACATTGAAATAGGCATAACCAGAACCGATGAGATGGAGGTGGCAAGATCCCTCACCTTACTGCTCGCATTCGCTGCCGTCGAGTTAACCACGTTCGTCACCGTAGGTACCTCGCAGGGTGGTTCCAGCACCGGACTCGAGTTGCGGCTGTTGGAGAACTTTTTCCGCTTACGCTTCAGAGCCGCCAGCGCTCCGAAGTGCAGATGATAATGGTGCGAATGTTCCTTCGCTTCGCCTCGTCCACTCTTCCCCGTGCCGCTGTGCTGCTGCGTCCGGTCACTTCCGCCGTGCTGCCGCCTCTGGTCTTGATGCCGCTGCTGGCGATTGTGGTGTTTGTGTGGATCCGGACACTGTTCCACGTCCGGCCGATCGAGGCTAGGGTTCGAATCGGATGGCGACTCCGTGATGGCTTCGTCCGACGCCGGACTATTGCTGTGGCTGGCCGATTCGCCACGTCCCGGGCCGTGATTGCACACCGAGTCCTCCGACCGGGAGCGCCCTATAAACTTTGACACACTGCCATGCTTGGCCGCTTCGATGAGGGTGCCTAGGAAGGAAGGAAAAGTCGCGTAAATATTGTGGTGAATTTGATGTAAAATCAATTTCGTACCCCATCGCTTTTTGTGAGACCCTGGACGACCCTTGGAGTTAAACTTCGGGGCCAGCTTTGCCAGCTTGTGGATCGGGTTGTTGTTCTCGCCGAACGAGCTCTGCGACTGGGAAGAGTACTGGTGCATCGGGTTCACTTGGTGCAGCGCCTTCTTCGGGGTCAAGCCCGGCCCGAACACTCCCGCGAACAGCTCGTGCGGCGAATGGTCCGGCAGCTGCGCCATAAACTCCGACACCGGAGTCAAATGCTGCGGGGCGTCGGGGGCCGGCGGGGGCGCTATGTTGAAGCCCTTCATCAGCCGGCGCTCCTTCTGGCGATTCTTCTTCCCTCCCACGCCACTTCCCTGGCCGGTCGCGATCGCCGTGTTCATGCCGCTGTTCTTCAGTATCTCGACCAGCTCGCACCGAAACGCCGAGATGTCCTGCTTGATTTCGTTCACGTCATCCTCCGTCACACCCTGCGATTCCGCCTTGCGCTGCTCCACCGTCACGTACCGCCGGACCAGGTTGCGCATGATGCTCTGGTACCGGAAGTCCCGCTCGCTCGCCTGCTTGACCTTCCGCTGAAACGAATGTAACCAGAAACCACCAGAGCAAATAGCCGCAAAGGAAACCCCACCCCGAATGGCATCCGTACCAAAACACACACACACATACACGCGCAAAAAACACACACGGTCACACACACACACGCGCGCAGGAAGAATTAAAGATAGCGATAGAGCACAGAGAGGAAATGGAAAAGAGGGGGAAAAGAAATGGTAAAACCACACATTAACAAAACTGGAAGGATCCCGTGGTGTGCCATCTAGCGGTGGTTAGCTGGCAAAAAGCTTGATGTGGGGGGGTCAAAAGGTGAGTGTGTGTGAGTGCGGCTAACGAACCAATAGTGCCAGGCCAATAAGTGACTGTGGGACGTGAAAGCGTGCCGATCGTGATCAGGGATCTTTTCCATCATTCGATCATCAACTGGACTGTGTGACTTTGTGTGACCTCCAAAATCCGCTGACAGTAGAAATCTCCCGGAGATTCTTCTTGTATGTTTGTGTTTTCGGTTTCTTTTTGGATTTGGAAAGGGTACCATCACCTCCGGGTTGTCGACATCCCTTGGTTGGGACATTCTCTAGGGGTGACTTACTCGAATCGTTTTCATGTGTTCCTTTTTCACAGCCTTCGAGTGTCCGCAGAATTTCCGCTTGATCCACTGGAACACGTAGAACAGAGACTTCGGCGTCGGTATGATGTTGAACGGCGGTGGACACGTTCCACCCTCTTCGAAGTAGCTGATCCATAGCTTCGACCGGGCGAACTTCCACTCTACGTCCGCTCGTTCCTGTGGAAGGGAATCGAAAGAGGATAGTACTGAAGGCAGTGAATCCCAGGCAGGTTGACGACACCTACCGATATTAGTTGATATGAGTGATTCATCATGGCAATCAGCAGGTTCAGCAGCACGACGATGTTGATCACCGAGTACGTGCCGAACATCAGCATCCCCCAGAAGCGGGTGAAGATTTTGATCCCGTCCAGCTCGAAGTTTTCCAGATCCACCAACCCAAACACTGCCCAAAACAGTGTCTGAATGGTTTCGAAGAGGCTGCCCAAAAAACGGGAGGTTAGAACACGAGTTCCTCAACAAGGTATGTGGATTCATACTTGGCAAATCGTCGCCACACGACACACGCATTCGGGTCTTGCGCCGTCATGTTGACTCCAGAAAAGTTCGACACGTCCGGACAGCGTTTTTTCTCCAAATCCGCATAGTACCTGTGTGGGGTAATACACATAGTCAAGAGTAGTTAGATGAGAACTATTTAAGTCTGGTCTGGAGTATGATTCTTCTCTTAAGTACTTAATGTGTAGACTCTCAAATTCAGTGGAAATGTTGCCATTGGATTAATTTGCAAAATCTTTTATTTTCAACTAGAATAAAAACTGAAGATGATACTCTCAAAACGGCAATTATTATTATGACCAACCTTACAGTTTACCCATAGAAATACTAAAAGGTGGAACATGGTTTTAAACACCCTACATTACCACAAGAGTTGGTTGAGACCGCTGCTGAACGCGAACAGCACCAGCACGTAGAGGAAGAAGAACTTCATGATGTCCATCACCATGCGGGACAGCGACACCTGCAGCGGCCCCAGGTGCGGGTTCACCGAGAAGATGTACACCAGCTTGAGCGAGCTGAAGATGTTGGCCGCCGAGAAGAGGCCCTCCGAGATGAGCATCGGGTCCCAGGTGTCCCACTTTTCGCGCGGCAAATCGGCGGCGAACTTGTTGTACGTCATCTCCTTCTGAACCTGCAATTCCATTAGAACGGTGGAGTGAGCTTCGGAACTTGCGGTGTGGCAGCTAGTGGTAAGACATTTAATTGCACTCCAACGAGCTCCACGAGAAACTCGTGTCAAATGAGCGAAACATTCAGTTGCTATGGGGATACTTCGGCCGGTTACTGCGACCGGTGCAGACTTTTAACGAAGGCAACTTTCCTAAGCAAACGTTGACGTACGGTACACGGTACTTCAGGCGACACTCCAAACGGTGCGGAGGACCTTCGCGAACGTTTGGCAAACTCGGCCGGGGCCATTTGGACGGTAAGTAGATGCCTGTTCATTTAGTTGAACATTTCGGTAAACAACTTCCTCCGGCAGAAATCCAATTAACTTTCCCACGAATATCGATGAGCGGCCCCGGGGAAAAGGAAATTGACGAAAAGTTTGCCTATCGGTGGACCTACCTCGAAGTAGGAGACTACCCGGAGGGCCACCGTGGCCACGTACAGCGAGTTGGTCACAAAGTCTATCACATTCCACATATCGTTCACGTACTCCTGCAGCCCGACGTCCCACAGCTGCTTCACTTCGCTCCAGATTAATCCTACCGAAAACGGGAAAAGAAAAATTAGGCCGTTGCAAAAAAAAGGGGGGGGACGAAATGAAGTCGAGAATTTTTAAATGAACTTAGAAACCCACCCCCAGAAGGGTGGTTACATGGGAATCGGTCATTGGACCGTGGAAAAGTTTTAATTAGATTTTTCATTTTTAATTCCCTCATTCATTCCTTTATTCTTCTTCACTATTTAAAGGATGAACCGGGATCTAAGATTAGATCGAAGAACCGGAAGACTTACCGCTGACCCAGGCCAAAATGAGCCACTCGATCAGGGTCGGGCTGGCCCCGCGCTTCGTAGGCACTTCGTCATGCTGCTGGCTCACCTCCGCCCCCCACACCCCACCCATCACCGTTTCGATGCGTTGCGAGGCCAGCATAAGAAGAACTGTCCGGAGGAAACACGAGGATGAACGAGGAGAAAAAAAAAGAAACGATAAGCATTACAAGATTGTTTTTCTCGTCAACTTCAACATTTCGATGTTCGGGGATACTTTCACCGGAGGACACTCACGGCGTCGCCCCCCCGGGGGTAGGACCTCAACATACATATACTTACATAAAAAGGTGAAATACGACGCACTGTGGCAGATGAACTTGATGAACGGTTTCCGCATCGTTTGGCCGAGCGACGAGTGCGGGGCGATGATGTACGAGAACGAGAACAGTGGAAACATGATGCCTGCGAAAGGAGAAGACCACCCCACCCGCCCCGCCCCCCGGGCCGGACGGAGATGATTTCCGATTAATTATTACCGCGCAAAGGGAATTACTGCGAGGAAGAACTGAAACGAGAAATTCCTTGATGTCGTTCCTGACTTTTTCCGTTCCTTAGACAAACCGGACGCCGGGAGACCCTAATGAGTGGTTGGTTTGATGATTCCCGGTTTCCCTGGGCATATTTGCGCCGTGCCCTGCTGGGATGTGCTTTGCGGGAATGTGTTTCTTAATGAGTCAATTACATGATTGTTCCAGGGAAAACCGCACTCGCCGTTCCATTGATGCCAGATTTCATTAGATTCGCAATGGAGATTAGGATGAAACGATGTTAACTTTGTGCATTTTGCTTTGCCTTAATCAAAAGAAAACAACGTAGGTCTCATTTGTTTTTTGACGTAACAACGCATCCAAAGCTGTTAACATTTTTCTATCCATCCTGAGCGACGGTTTGTCTATTTGCTTCTGCATTTTATTAAATGGTTTATTCTGAACAATATAGATTACTCCCTGCGTATTTTTGGTTTGGTTGGGGGAAACATGTTCGGCACCATAGCATACCTATTCGTACGATTTCTAATGCCTGCAGTGCCATGTTTTTCCTCCGGAAGCCCGGCAACCCCTCGTACCAGATGCTGGCCAGCAGCTGCTGCACGTTTGGATGTGACACGAACTGGAAAAATAGAACAATGAAAACAACATACTGATTTTAAAGCACACACGAAAATTAAGAAAAACAAAATGGAAATTTTTATCATGTGGGTTTAACGCTTTTGGAAGCCGGTTGAATTTTACGATTATTGTGCGAATCGGTTCAACCATGAACAGCACACAAGCAAGTGAAAAATCCCTTCAACCGAACGTTCGTTCCAGTTGCCTTGTGGGTTCGAATTTCAGGTAAATTTAACCCCGCGTAAAGAACAACTACATGCAGGGAAGAGGAAGCGCCATGCTGAACACGACGACAGCCGGAAACGCCGGCGTTCGAGCACAAGATTAGCAGATTTTCATGACTCCTTATGTGATGGCAAAGGGTAACGAAGCAGCGCGGCGGATTTGCTTATGTTGTGCACGAGACCACAATCGTTGGATTTCTCGATTCAACGTGGAAAGGACCGCCAGCGAACACAAAACACCACACATCAGGCAAACCGGTCGTAACGGTTTCAATAAAACCATGTAGGGACACAAAACACACGTCCGGGGGCTGGTGTTGGTCTCAGCTCGGTATTTAAGCTTTCTTTCGCGATTCTTTCAATAAGAACAAATTGTCCCTAACGGTGAAATAATTTCGCTTGGCGACAGCGAGGATTTTTGCTTTTTCCTCCACCGGTGGCAATCATATCGTTCATCGTGCGGCAACGATCCCACACGGTGGTGTATAACAAGCCCCGTCTCACACACAAAAAGCAGAACGGAATGCAATCGCTTCTGTGACAAAACACCGGGCGCCTCCATTTGCGCCCCGAGTGCGACGGAACGATTTTATATCGCACTCGCAACCTTTCCGCAACCTTGGCGTCGATGGTGCCCTTCGAAGCTCCCTCGGTCGTTTAGTATTAAATTAAACACTCACACACCCACCCTTCCCCCAGCAAGCACTCGGTTCGGTACATTCGGGCCGAATAATGTCCCCCCCAAAAAATATCATTTATACACACTCGGCGCAAATCACGGCCCTGCGTGGCGAATGGGAGAACAATTACTATAACAATAAACATGTGTGCCATTACATTCCCAGCTCGGTGCTCAAACTGGGTTCGGTTGCAGGCTTTCAGCTTCCACTTCGGGCTGGAGCGAGGCATTTTATGCAAATATTGTGTCAGCTGTAAATCCAGTCACTTTCATTCCCTCTCCGCTGGCTCGTTTATTTTCGCTCTCTCTCCCTCTCGCGCTGTCAAAGTTTCACCAACCAAAGCCATTAAGCCAGCCGAACTCTCCGAGTGGCCGAAGTTTACTTCCAATTAGCGAGTGGCAAACCGCGACCCCGTGCTCGAGAGCCGTACGGATGCGACGACGCCAATTGCATGCTAATTAACGGTCATGAATATTGATGTACTGATGCGTTTTGGGAGTTTTGGGGGCAAGCTCAGCTCATCCTTTACCTTCTTTTGGCGCAGTTTGACGGCGAGCTTCAGTCGGTTTAGGTGCATCCGATCGCCGTGCTCGAAGGCGGGTCCGGTGGGATCGTGATTCAGTAGCACCTCCAGCTCGTGCGAGGATCGCGTGTGGTCTAGCAGGGCCGTAGCGAAGTCCTGACATTGACGTCGAAGCTCCTGGTACTCGTTCTATAAAGAGAGAGGGAAGTAAGTATTAGCCATGACTTTTGGTGAACTTCGAACGTTCAGCTTACCTTGAACTCGTGCTCGAGAAAGCTCAGCCTACGCAGCTCCCAGCTCAGCTCGAACGCCGTCAGGATGGGATCCTTGGAGGAAAGGGCCACGAGCGAAGGGCTCGCCAGCGCCCGGTAAGCGTTGATGCGGGATCGGGAGTGACGGAGGGAGTCCTCCTGCCGGGAGGTGACGCAATCATCACACCCACATCTGTCAACGGAATAAGAATCAAAGAACAGAATATCATTAAAGAAGTTGTCTCTATCCGTAAGGTGGAAAAAAGAGACTTCAGAGCTAAGACTCTTGATGTAGATCCTAAGGACCCTGAACTCGGCCTAAAGCTGTAGGTTGAAGTCAGTTAAATCTCTGGAACTGAATTCCAAAGTATCAGAATCTGGATCCCCAAAAATCTGCATCAAGAATTCTGAATCTGGATCTCAATACTGTAGCCAGATCCTGAAGATCCTAAGGATTGTTCGAACCAAGCCGGGTCCTGAACATCCTGAGGATCGTTCGAACCAGTGTTTGGGAACCAGAATTCTATTCTGATCCTATGATTATCTAAGATCTTCTAAATAATAAACTTCAATTAGATGTAATTCCAAGACTATATAAAATTGCCTTTTAAATAAATGTCCTTCACCAAAATTGTATCACAACATATCTGATTCATTCCTTTTGCGTTAATTTCCAGACCCAATCAATTCCTTACCGTACATCGTGGGGCATTGGCAGTGTGGCGCCTCGGTCCAGTAGAATCTTGATGATTTCATAGTTATCACGATGTGCGGCCAGTATGAGCGGCGTGATGTCGGGCGTGAAGGTGGCGGTATCCGGTGGCAGTGCTTCCCAGCTCTACTGAGCCAAAAGAAAAAGAAAAAGGGCCAAAAAAGGGGGACAGGAAATGGATGATAAATTCACGGTCAATCGATTTCACACCGGCCTCGGCTACCCGGCTACTAACGTGCGGATCGCCGGTCTTGTGGCAGCTGTCCTCGTGGTCCAGCAGCACCTCGACCGCCTCGACGAACTCCTCCGAGATGGCGTGCAGCAGCGCGTCCTTCGTGTCCACCCGGTGATTGATGAGCAGCTCGACCATCTCCAGGTTCTCGTTGTCGATCGCCATCAGCAGGGCGGACCGTCCCAGCGGATCGACGCAGTTGATGTTGATGTGCGACTCCGCCTCCGCCTTCTCCAGTATCCTGGCCACAGAAGGGAGACACGGTAGGGTTTGGGGTTTTCGGTAAGATTGATCTGCTGATTCAGAGCCCCGATTGCGGTTCGAGCCATACCTTCTCGTCGTGGCGACATCGCCCCGCTCCACGGCGAGCAAGTACTTTTTCTCCTCCAGCGACAGGGCGGCGATTTCCTGGTGCGGTCGGACCACGTTCTCCTCCTCCATCATGCCGTGTATACTATGGCGCTGTTTTTGGTGAGTGTGTAAAAAAAACAAAACCTCTGTTAATCGCACATGGTCAATGTTAATTGCAGCCTAGAGACAACGGCACAGACAACCGAAGCTTCATCGTCTCCGACCCGGACATCAAGACACGGTTACAGCACGCGCAAGGTTCAATACTACCACGGAAGACGGAAGAAAAAACAAAACTCCCCCCCAAGAGACGAACAATCCTACAGTCCTACACAAGGTTGCACGTTGGACGAGACGTTCCAAAAACGGACATTCGTAAGATTTCTACCACGCCACAGATACGGCCTATCTCTCTACACGGAAGGATCATAAAAATCCCCCCGCTAGCGACGAATCCTGTTGACGATGCCGACCCGTCGTCGCCGTCGTCGATGGCAGCCGAAGGTGAGTCGTAAAAGGAAACAAAACAACAACAAAAAACCATCTTAAGCTACTGGCGTAGGCCACAGCTGGCTCGGCGGAATCGACGACGTTGAGTGCAATCATTTAAAGAGCTATAAACAAAAAAGAAGATCCGTCAGAAAAGTCAGCGTTTCCCCTTGGAAACTGGTGCCCCCGTGTGCGACCTTTATGTGGGTTGTTTTTCTTTTGGTCACGTGCTGTGAGAGTTGACAGTCGGGGGAACCAGCTCGATGGTCGTCATTTCTTCCAAGTAGCCACACTTTACAGAGGCATCTCGTTTAAGGATCAGTTTTACAAGCCCGCTTTTAAAGATATGTACGCAACATCATGTTCGCGATATCACTTTTATTCCAGTTCCAAATTAAATTCCTCAAGCCAGATGGGTTCCCTGAAACAATCGACAAACGAAGGAAAAAAGGGAAAAGGAAAGATTATTTGATTACTAGCAACGGCTAATTTGAATCTGGGTGCAATCTAACTACGCTTAAATTAAAAATAAACCGTTCCTCAGGTCGGATGGAAACCATAAAATTGTTAACATCATGTTCATCACAAGTTGGCTCTGAATAATGGATCACTTTGCCGTTATCACCGATCGCTTTCCCGCCATCCGATCGGCAAGGCCCTCCTAGATTGAGATAAATGGACGTTTTTACCGCACATTCCCGGGCTTTGTAATGGTGGTGCCACGGAACACACAACCCCGGGTTCGCACCCGAGCTGCTGGCCATCTTCATTAGCGGATCTCGGCGTCCGTCCATCCCGGACAGCGGAAGCGAGTGTTTGCAATGATCCAACTATAATGATGTGTACCATCGTCGCGAACAATGGCACACGGCGCGTGGGAAGTTTGCACGGAACCGAGCCCTACGGGAAGACGCTCCGCGGACGGGTGAAGGAATATAATCCTTTCTTCATCCTTCGTCACCGACGATGGCACGCGCACCGGCGCGATGGGCCGCGCGGGAAAACGACCATCTGGTGCCGTGTTTTCCTTCGTCCGTTCGGGTTCGGGTTCGAGCGTGCAGAAGTAGGATTACGCCGTCGTATGGTCGTGGTAAGCGCTTGCACACCCACACACAGTGGGAATCGAGTTTGCAAATGCACCAGGAATACTCCCACCCCCCTTTCACTCCACTGCTCTCGGTGACACTCGAATGCATTATAAATGAACGGCCGGTGACATTTTCCTCATGTCCTCGCGAAGGTGAGCTAAAGTTTCCGACGACGAGTTCTAGCCTTTTCCCCTCGGTGCGCGCGAAATTTGATAGCGAACACTAAGCCAACGATGACTTTCACACACCGGCCGGATTCGTTGGCATCTCCCACCACGACACCTGGCACTTCTGGGGCGATCTTCAGCTTGTGACGTGGCGTGTCCTCGTCGTACGTCAGGGCGAACTTACCTTAACTCGTTTATCGGCGAACTTCTCCACCGCGGGCGTCATATACTGGGGCAGCGGGATGTCTATCTTGGTGTCCCGCCGGTCCCCGCCCGCCCCGCCGCTTGGTCCGCCACCGCCCGACACCAGGTCCGCCGTCGAGTCCGCATCGCCCCCCGGTCCACCGGCCCGTTGGGTCGCCGCCCGCTGGGTCATGGATTCCGGGGTCGACGTACGCCGAGCAGCCGATTTTTCATTCTTCACAAATAGTTTACTCTTTAGTGTTGTGCTTTCCATCGAGTCGTTTTGCCCCACATTTTCTTCACCACTTTCTGGTGGGGCGCGAGAAAAATGGGAAGAAAATTGCGAAAAAGGGTTAGAAAAGTTTTTATTATGTCATTTTAATATTCCTACAAGAATGAAATTAATTCAGCAAAAAGAATCGAAATATGTTCTACAACGATAAGGATGAGAAGTTCACTATAGGTTCCGTTAGAAACAGACACATACTATAATCTCTAGCATTCCAATTTTATCAAAAACCTAATTAAAACAAATTTAAGTTGATTAAGAGCAGAGTACAAAAAAAATGTTATAAAAATAAATCAATTTTGACAATCATTCCGTAAAGAGAGGATAAAAAACACTCTACCGAGACTCAAAGACACAAAGAAACTGCAATTTAAACTAGCACGAGAGCAAACAGATTGTTTAAAGAAGGTTAAAGTGGAAGTACACACAAGTAGATCTATGAGAAAGAAACATCCAAAAACTAGTGTAAGAGCAAAGTTAGAAGGTATTAGATGGTGTTAATTCGAGCGAGAGCGAGGAATGAATGGAAAACTTGTTCTGTACAAGCGCCGATGGGGAAGGAGAAAAATACATACATAGCGTGTTGGTTCCCTCTATGAACTTGGGTGAAGAGGGAACTACAGTAAGTAGGAAACATGCTCAGTACAAATGCACTTTCACATCGTTGGGGCAAACACTCCACAAACAGGCAAGGAAGAAAATAGTTTTTCCCAAAGAGAATAGAAAAAAAAACGTGCAGGACGAAAGAGGGTGTTCTATGGGAAATATGAAGCGATGAGGATAATGTACTCCAAATGGGAGAAGTTTGTACGCGGTATTAAAAGATTTGCCGATACCCGGAAAACTTTAATGCCATTTTTAATTGGATTCGGAACGATCGTGTGAAATATGGGTTTCGGGGCACGATGAAAGATATCGATCGGCTGCAGAAGAGTCAGCAATCACGAGGAAAAATGGTACGAATCGAAAGAGAACAGGGCTGTTACACGCTCGTTATTCATTGTGGTTATCATATGTGGTCGAGAAACGATCCGGTAAGATAAACGAATTTGAGCAATTAGTTTTGCTAGAGGGAACTTCCTCCTATATTTATCTTCCATGTAGAGTGAGGAGAAAAAGTTGTTTTAAATTAAATCTGTTCAGAATATTAATTTTCACTCGTCATTAATGAGCTTGACTCGAACCACGTTGGACAGGTTGGTCTTCAAAATAAACAACCAGAAAAAAATATCGCATCGGGTGCAATTAAAGCTTCATTTTGATATTCATGTTTATCACTTTCTTGCTCGATTTTCTCTAACAACATACAATTAATCAACCTCCAAATACAACTCTATCGCCCTCAAGGCTTAGGCGTATCAATCAATGGTCGAAAAACAGATACACAGATCCGAGTTAAACATTAATCATGCAAATCGATCGAACCGACGGGGTTGAACCGGAAGCCACCACAGTGGTTTCCCAATTACCGAACGCAAAGCGGCTTTCTTCCGATCGAGAGAACGCACGAACGCATACACACACACACATCGATTTCGCGACGTGATTGCCAATTTATGTTTCCAATCGGATTTATCTGCTCCTCCGGTCCCCCCGTGTCGGGTTTCACGAAGCAAAACTAATTCATCAAACAGCTGTTTTTGTCCCACCGAACCCGAACGACGGCTGCGTGATGCATTTATTGAATGCAGCTTCTGGTTCCGCTGAAAAGGATCTCTCTATCTGTGACGATGCGACCCCCGGTTCTGCGGGGGGTCAGCTGATGGTTTATTGCACTTTTTTCCCGCTATCGGTCGGAAAAACCCCTCCCACAAACAGCTGCCCGCGAAGTGCTTTGGGTCGGTTTTGTGATCGGATTTCCACTCACAGAGAAAAATTTATACGCTAACTGAAAGCGTATCGCTGTGAACGAGCAAAGAAAGAAGCAAAATTGGATCAAATACATTGCCTGAAATGGGATGTGCATCAATTTTCCGTATCGTACAATGTGCTCTCCACCGAAGGGATTGACAGTAGTTACATTTATGCTGACATTAGACGAAGACCACACCACGAGCACGCCAACGTCTCTCCGCTTCCTATTGCTTTTCAAAACAGAACACACGTTTCGGTGCACACAGCGCTATTGCAGATTCGCCTAACGATCGTTTGCAGCACGGAAGCACGACAAAGAAAGCGTAATCCGACGACGAAAATACATAAAAGAAGAACGAAGGGCACGTCCCCGGTGCATGTTGCACACGTTCGGAGCGAAACAAGACATGCTTTTAAATATCACTTTGCACCTTCCGAGTGGCGAAACCAATGGAATTTGCCGTGTCGTAGGGCGTGAGAAATCTGAAGCACCTTTCTTAAAATGCCGATACATGCATCTACAATAACACTAGAAAATGGGTCGAGCTAAGAGAGGGAAAGTACATCTAACAACCACCAACAAGTGGTCTATTATTTCGATCCAGATTATGGTAAAATGAATTAAAAACAGACGAACACGAATACCAATATGAGTACAAGTTAGTTGGATCAGAATGAAATTAAACAACATGTAAAAGACAACGGTAAAATAAAGGGATAGGGTTTAAGCCGTAATGTGAAGAACAGGATTAAAAGGAGAAAAACCACATACAAGCAGCAGGCAGGACACAATGGCAAACACACTCGGTAATGCGGGAAAATAATGCCTTCAAGTACCATTTATAATTTAATCCAACATCATTCTCGCATCCTTGGAAAGGGGAGGAACATACGGAGGATGAATGCTGGGCTCTTTGGCTTTTGGGGGGGAAAACCCGGACGCCGGAGCGAACGAAAGCAAACCGGGTGAACTAGTGTTTCCTCTCCGACCTGGCTTGGCTCGTCTTTTGGAGCTGCTCCGGTGCCGTTACCGACGTCGAACCCGAATGAATTGTGAATGATGGAATGGATCGAAAAATGGAGTTCCACCCCCGGTTCGTCCACTTATCGCTGCCGGTTGATGGACCGTGGACGAGTGCTATGTACACGATGGAATGCCATAAGCTGCTGTTGGCGGATGGCGGTGGCGAGCATCAGGCCCCGGGATGATGCATGCTGATGTTTTGCTAGCGAGATGCCGGCGGATGCTGCCACGCCGCCTTCTTCGCGAACAAAGCAACTGAGCAGCCTTCAAAAAGCTAGATGTTGTTAATTTTTCCTCGCTATCGCACACGCGTCTGCTCTAATGCGGCCAATTGGTTTTTGGATGGTGGGGGGGGGGCTTATGAAACGGTTTCGCTGTGTGATTTTATCAACTGTCAAACACTCAAGCCTGAAAAGTGAACAGAAACAGAAAAAGAAAACAAAGTTTATATACACACACACACACTCACACACGCACGCACGTGGACCATGATATTCGCTAATTTAAAACCATAAATCGAACACACTGAAGAAAATTAATCGCTTGAAGGGGTAAACGTCATGATAACACTACGAGATGAGGTACGAGAAGACCAGCGAAAATCGATCACAACATTTCACAAACAACCATGCGCCTCCATCGGGTTGCCTCACGTGAAATAAGGCTACAAATCATACTTCGAACGTAATCGGATACCCAAAAAAGGAAAGGGGAAATGGAAACCAACGAAAATATGAGTGAAAAATTCCGACAAGAGGTAGGTGTTAAAGGAATTACTGGCCAAAGATGGAAACGATCGATCCGATGGCAAGGGTGGCGAATAAATTTCAAATTTATTACCCACCCTCGTTGTCATGGTTGGGTGCACAAATCACGTGTGAGCTCTCCGTTTTTTCTCCCTTCGAGCTTTTAAATCGATCGACACCAGAAAAAACGCGGGTTGGGAAACGAGAAATTACAAAATATGGCGAAACTGGCAAACGGAGCCGATAAACGTGATCGACATGATTGACAGCGTTCAGGGGGTAAGGGGGGGGCGTTTGCTTTCATCGCGGATCGACAAGCGAACGGGGGGGAGGGGTGAAAAAAGTTAATGGATGATGAACTTTTGCTGCCCCTGCCGTAACGGTCGTTGGAGAACGTGAGAACGTTTCGAACGGGTGAGTCCAGCACATTCCAGGACGCTTAGTTTGTGATAAATGATGCGGCGCGTGGAGTGTGGAAAAGTGTCGTGCCATTTTTCCCATCTGCCAATCGGAAAGTGAAGATCTATTGCCTGTTAGAAAACGCTTGAACCTCCAACCGTCCAGTTCGTGTGTTACAAAACGAGATTTAAAATTTGCAGCAAAGCGTTACACGCGTTATCCACAAAATGCCAGTGATTTGACGGAGGTCGAAGGATCTTTTCTAGATTCTGTTATCAAGTACGTATCATATTTTACACCCCCACCAACATGTGGGAGTCTCTACGCACACATAAATCCGTTTTCCACCATCCTGTCGGTGAATGCAGAAGTAAATCAATTTCTCAGCTGTCATCTACAGGCAATCAAACATTTACAATCATACATTCAATTGGCCCAAGGGCCGCCGGAATCAACATCCACACCACACACACACACGCGCTGGCCCTGCTTTGAGAGGGTGGATCCTGTTCCGTACATCTGGTACATCTTGTACTTGTTCTGCAATAAACACCATTTTCAATCAAGCTAACCAACAGCCTTCTTATCGTCGAGCGTCGTTTTACGACCGAGCATCGCCAAGCCTGACCCTATCTCCCTCTCTGTTCCTTGTCTACCGCTCCTTCTAGGAAAGGAACTCCTCTCGGGGCCCTAAAGCAACGGCAAACAGCACAACACTCGAAAAGTAAAAGTGTACACAAACGCGTCGTGTTGCGAGATGCGTTCTGGTGTGACTCCACGGAGGGGCTTTTCATAATGGAAAGCGAACGGCACGGCACGGCACGAAGCGTCCTAGCGTATGTCCTTCCACAATGATTCGATTACCGAACGGAGCCCGCCGGATGAGCGGAAGCTAACCGACGCGAATAAAACTGTCTCCTCAAGACGGGGGTTTTCTCCACCAGTGCGCGCCTCAATATTTTCATTCTGGACGTTGGATATCAAATTGCAATTTGCTCCGATTTCCTTTGTCTCGCCGAGGCGGAGTGCTCTGCCGGGAATGCCGGAAGAAGTCAGCATGGGCAAGCAAAAACGCGTCCCCTCTCTCAGGATTCCGGGCGCCTAAAGGCAAACATGTTTCATCGGTTGCAGCAGGCAGCAAATGTGGTTTTATTTTTGTTGCTCGGCACCCGGGTTTTTCCTCCGTAATGCGCCGTCTCCGATGGCCATTCTTCACCGCTTGATTTCAAGTCAATCGAAACGGAAACGATAATGGAAAATAAATAACCATACCACCGACCATCCGGGGTTTTTTTTTTTTGTTCTTCTCGAACTTGGAAGTGATGATTCGGTTGGAATCGAGTCGGTCAGACGGTTTATTGGCTGTTTATTTCATATTTTTCAACGATCACACTGCTTATTTGTGAAAACAAGTAACTCAAGGACTATAATAGCAACGGATATTCTTTTATTTCCTTCCACAGGTTTTGTGTTTCAAATTTGTTATTTTCTCTTTAATATTTCATCCTACCGACTTTCAATTACTCAATTTCAAGCAATCTTATGCAATTCCAATTTAATATCACAAGAGGAGACATAAAAGTTTCCTAATAAATTCATCCCTTAAGGCTCACAGCATGACTATTTACTTTTTTTTTTAAATACAGTTCGTCTCATCTTAAAAGCGCAGACCGTAACGAAAAAGGGACAGGGGACGCAAATTTAAGGTTCATTTCATCACAAAAGGCCATGGAATAAACCAATCTGTAACAAAATCACCAACACGAAAAACAAAATGCACATAGAATAATCCAGGGATACAAACAAACGCAAGAAGAATGCAGGGAGTGGAATTTTGGAGAGAAAAAAAATGTAAAGTTAAAAAGTTTCACCACCGTTCGCATTGTGTTGGAGTTCTCGAATGGAAATGATGGAATATTCTGTTTTCGATATTGTTTCGTTTCTGTCTTTCTCTCTTCTTTTCTCATTCGCCTTTTTTATACTCTTCTGTTTACAAATGCCAAACAATAGGATAAATGCGGGTAAAGAATTGAAACTAAAAAACACCTTACCTTCATCCGGTGCATCATTATCATGATGATCTGTCCATTCAGAAAACTGCGAAAGATAAAGTAAAAAAGAAAAGAAAAGAGGGTTCAAGGGTTAGCAAATCACAGTTCCAATGCCTTTTGTCCAATTTATATTATTTTTTCATCATCTCCGAACGGAAAGAATGGAACGGATTCGTTTTCCACTTCCAAACAGATTCGCCTTAAAATCCCGACCCGGATCGGAAAGTCAATTTTTGAATGAAGCTCAAGAATGAGATTAAGGACGCACCCTGGTCGTTCTCGATTGGTGGAATAGGATCAAACGATCCTGCTGGTAAGGGCCTGATTGAGTTTTTCCAACTACTCCACCCGAGGAAAGCGGTGCCTAACGTCGGAAAAGGTTTACGAAATTCATTTAGATCCTCTTTTTAAAGCAGCTTAGTTCGTTGTTAGCACGCGAATCGGAAGAAGAGATTGATGAAAATCGTGAAAAAAGAAACCACACCGTGAGAAACCACGCGAATTTTCCCCGCCTACAAGGGGTCAACAGACGGAGAAAGCCTTGCGAACGAGTTCGACGACTTTTCCCGCAGCGATGCAAATCGATGCACCGTCCGGGGGTTCGTTGACTTTTTGGCACAGTTTTGCATAACGGAAAGGGGCTGATGTGGCGTGGTGTGGTGGTTGGAAAATGCTTTCCACGTAACGCCCGTGCGCCACGAAACGAAACCCCACACCATGCAATTCCGGTATCAATTCCGCGACAGAAGACATGCAACAGACCATGCACGCCATTAAAACCCTCGCAAACCAAAAACCACCCCTCAACTTAACTCTGGCCCCTTCAGTTTTGCAACGCCGACCGAAACGCAACGCCCACAGTTACAAAAGTGCGCCAAAACAAACGACCGGCCCGAAGGTGCATATTAAAGTAGGCCAAATAAAGTATTTGCCTGCCAACGTTTTCGATCGAAAGCACAAACTGCAGCAAACGAGCGAACGTGGTCGGCTGGCCGAATGGGAAAACTCCGGGAAATGGTACTTTGGCACGCAACAAATTTTAATGAAAGAAACTACAAACCTTCCTCGGCATGCCCCCCCCCCCCCACGCCACGTGTGCGTCCTTTCCTGGAAAAAGGGGAAGAGAACGGTGGCCGTTTGTGCAATCAACCTCGTTACACCGCACGTTTCTCTGCAAGGAACCCTCTTCGACACAGGAAGACAGAGTTGGCAAACGCTACCAACCTATTCCTCCAGAGCTTCTTGACTCGAGGAACAATTTTATCGGCGCGCCGTTCTGGTTTATGGTCTCGTTTTTTTTATATTCTTTCGCGCTTTGTGTGTTGACGTTTCGCTGCTGTCCTTTGGTCGAGGAGCATGGTTTAAGTAGCTTGAGAACACACAGTTGCGCCTTACGACACAGTAGGCGATTTTAATGTTCGATGCTCAATTATTTATGTTCTCTGGCAAGCTAAAGGCCGACGTGGAATAATAAAATCTGACTGACCATGAACAAATACGGCAAATCTACACGTGTATTTGATAAACATTGCATAAGCTCCAGTTTGTGTGGATGAGATTGAATTGAAACGTTATATTTTTCGAATTGATTTAAATTGTCCATGTTTCAATTTCGAATTTAGTCAATTGGGGCAATTTTCCTTCATCGAACGATTTCTGTTTTTTTCGAAGGTTTTCCATTCAGTTTCAATAAACAATATCGACTTCGAAAAGAGGGTTATCATGATAATAGAGGTGTTCCAATTACTTCAGCTTTTTCATTGTTTCTTCCTCACACCAACAATACACCTCAGCAGGGGGAAAAAAGGGGCTATAATTGCTCGTCGTTTAATTTTCTCTCGCTCTTCGCGATTCATTGTGCCACAATTAAAGCCAGTGAAGTTCACTTCCGGCACGGCACGCCACGGCGCCAGCGGTTCATTGCCTTTTTGTTCCACGAGCTTGCTTTTAATGCGAGCACAACATAATGCTTAATTCCCATTCACCGGGCGGAATCCCGGAATCCCTCGTTGTGGGGAAGTGCACGTAAAATTGCGCCAAAGTGGCGGTTTTACCTTTCACTTTTCCTCTTTTTTCAGTCATTCACGCCACCAACCAATGTACTCTCTCGGGGGTGAGTGATGAAAAATTGTTGGTGACACACCTTCCATCGTTCGCGTTGGGTTCGAACGGGGGAAACACACACACACATACACACCGGGACGCACAAATGTGCTTCCTCCTGCGCTGGAATAAAATGCCCGGAAACGCATATCTCGGCCAGGACTGCCGAAACGAAACCGGCTGTCGGTGGTGTTCCCGGTCGGCCTCTTTAACTAATGTCCAGGCAAACCGACACCCACACACACACTCACACAGAACCGATCCATTCCATTGTCAGACGCGTTCAGATTTGTCCTCTATCATCAGCCGGCGGCGAAAAATCGAGGGGAGGAAAACGAAAAAGAAATCCAATAATCGTAACCACCATCATTATCACCTTCCCTATTAACGGGGGTTTTCCTGCAGGAACTTGGCGCTTGTTCGGGTGCCTGATGGTGGGAAACACGGGGAAAAAGGCTGGTCCGCGCGAAAGTAGGTCGAGTCGGGTCTCGATTCCGTTGCTTATTTACTCTGCACTGTAGTTTTCCCGGGCGGGTTCGTGCCATAAGAGGGGTTCCTTCTGGTTTTCCAGCAAGCACACACGAAACTAGAAGTGACCGATAGATAAACCAGGATCTCCTTTGCATACAATTCTCGTTTCGCCATCGGAGCTGGCTCGTTTCACACTTGCTCAAATTGGAGCTGCTTGAAAGCGGATTCTTTTCTTGTGGTTCAACTACTTGGTGTTCCGAGATGTTGAATCATACCATTCGTTTGTCGAATCGTTATCGTGTGCTTTTCTAGTGACACTTTGAAACGGAAATTCCATCACAACATTCAAATTCTCTCCATGTGCTGATGAATGTCACTCTTTTATACAATTCATACCACTTCAATCATTTCTATCATCCATATCATTCCAACCAACATGGGTGGTCGTTATTTTCGATTGCAGATTTATTGGAATAACTCCAATGCGCTTGAATTTCATGTTGAGTTTGGTTACGCTACGATAAATGAAACGTTTATCTAGGACTGAGTTGAGTTATTTTCCGCGTTTTCTACCAAACAACTGCTGTCGAACAAAAGGAACTCACATAACGTCCCATCCAATTATTGTGGTTTCTTCTGTAAAACATTACCCAGGTTTCAGGTGAAAAGCCAAGCAAAAACTCGACCATGAAAAGCGTGACAGTGGAAAAAATCGAGAGCCATTTCCTCGCGTCAATGGCAGTGTCAATACATATTAAAATCGCCAACGAGGGAAGACCACCTCGACCACCTCTTGTTTTGGGCAGGAATCGTACGTTTCCGATTTTTTTTTTCAGTGGTTTTCCAATTTTCCTATCTGTTTTCCCCGACCCCCCAGCACCGGTGGAGAAGATCAAACGCAATCTATTCTCGTGTGATTTACCAGAGTTAGTGCCCGGCGATCACTGGGAACGATTTTTTTTTCTTTTCTTTTCGCTTTCCAATTTTTCCGTCTGCAGGATTGCTTTTCCATTTCCAATCACAATCGCGGACAAAATCCGGGGGAAACTGAGTGTCGAGGAAGGGAAACGAATACTTCATCGTTACGGTATGTAAATGGACCTGTCGTTTTTTCCGTTTTTTCCCCCAATGCCGGAGGGTCAAACGGGAAAGTTTCATCTCGTGTAAAACAGCCTATCGGAAGACTGATTTGTGTTCCGGAAGCTCTGTTCTTGATTTGACATATTTGTCATACCGTGCAAATGGGCATGATTTGAAATAGCCGCCCATTGTTATCTTTATGATGGGTGAAATATTGAGCCCTCGACTTTCTCTTCATCTTTAATACGATGGCAATGAAATAAAAATCCCATATTTTAAAGGTTTCATGTTTTTTTCACGAAATCCCATTGAAGCTTTCACTTCAAAAATCATCCCATCATTACGTCAATAGGCACGTCCAATCGGAACCATTTATTTTCATCATCTGGTGACTTTCTATTTTGCAAATTTCCGGAGAGATTTCCTTAATCCAGATCTCGCAATGGCCCCTGACTAATGCCATCAATAAATTAGCTACCGATTAAATGCCTAACCTTGCCTCTTCCCGTCGATCGCTGGGAGCACATAATTCAAATTAATGGTCATTCAAACGAGGGTTGTGCGTTTTACGTTTTAACTGATGTGTAATGTACGGGAAAATTAACTTAAATGAGATTTAGAATCAGCATGAGACGGGAGCCAGGTACACGTATACGATGCATTGGAAACTAGCATGAATGATAGAGGATCCATTGAATGGTACATTTAAAACTAGATTTCTCGTAATTTATTTACGAACGAACTTCATGGATGCTTCCCCCTGTTCCTGGTTTCCTCACGATAAAATTACGCTATCGTACAGGACGACTTCCTAAAATTCACTGGATACGATGACATCGAGCGGATCAATTTGTCCAACCTCATCCAACACTCCCTCCCACCCACCACCCTGTGGTTGTTCCAGCATCCGAAACACCGTTCCGCTATGGCAGATTAAACGACAGCGATAAATGGTGAAAATGAAATAAAATTCTCCCATCTGACTCTTTGGCTAGGGATGCCCCTGTCCACTCTATCTCTGGCCAAGTGTTGTCAATATTTGTGTTCCCTTTCGGTCGGAGAGACAGAAAGGGACATAAATAGGAATCCCAAACCAACCCCATCCGATGGACCGCGCTCGTTTCGTTTTCCCCCGCCCGAAAAGCTAAATAGAGAGCCATTTGTTCGGAGAGTGATCGCGATTTTTTATTTGATTACAACATCCCCACATCCCGCGGTCACCACCACCATCCCCCAGCTCCTGGAACTCATTCGGGCCGGCGTGTCATCGGTCGCATAAAGGATGAGGTGAAATTCGACCCCGGGTGTCGCTCGTTTTCCGAGCGTTTGGAAAATTGGTAGCAATGGTACCATCGTGGACCGTAATCCTAGGGCAATAATGGCGTTCCTTTACCGTTCGAGCTCGCTGCAGCGTCACCCTTTCCAGTCCTTCCTTCCCGGGCTCCAAAAAATAAAGAAGGAAAAACCCCCCCCTCTCGGAAAACGACTGCCGTTTGGCAATTTAACATTACACACCGGCACTGTAATTACCGTAACGACGGTGCGCGGGAAATGCTACCTACCGACGGAGGAACAAAAACGAAAAAGTACAGCAAACCAAGAGAAACATTGAAACCGACCTCCGATGGAAAAATCATCTCCCCGCGGGGGCCTTTATTCCCGGCCCTCCGCTGACGACTTGAATGGTGGCGTTGGTGACATTTTCCTTTTGCCAGCGCAAGATAAACACTGCATGCCAAGTTTACTTTTCATTCGTTACGCTCCGGTGGCGAACCGTGCAAATCGTAGCAGCATTTTCAACCCGCCGCCGCTTTCCGTGAAGGACCGGGCGTCTCCATTTCGGTGGAGTTTTTTTCCTTTCGGGCTTAGGGAAACATTCGGGCAAATGGAGACATCCGTTGAAGCCACCGGGTTGGGGGAACATGTTGTAACTTTAGCAATGTCAAGCGAGAACGGAGTAATGTTTTCCCCGGAATTTCCGATTGACGAACCGGCCCCGTGCAGGTGACATAACGAAACGGGTTGTTTATATTTTAACTCCGCGAACGAAACGGTACTGACTTCCAAAACTTTACCGAATCATTTTTACCGGCAAGGGTCTACAAAACAACGGAAACAAAATCTGCGATGAACCACCTTTTTCGCTCGCACCCTTCAGGCGAAATGGAAGGTAAAGCGAAAGTAATTAACTCGAAAGTACCCAATTTTCACCCGAAACGAAAGGTTCGGTTCGTTCTCGGTAAATTTTGATTGTTTTCAGCCACTCAGTCGGGTTCCGGGGCCCCGGGGGTTTTTTTCCGGGGCACTTTCCCGGGACTGTCCATTATCGCAGGCTCCTTTGCATCTTTTTCGCGCCGGTGACCAAAAAGGAACTGAAACTTTTCCCATATTATCCGTTGTGTGTTTGGTCGGTTTGAAGGATAATCCTGTCGAAATTTTATTCCGCGAAAGAACGCTGACCAACGAAGTTCGGGAAATCGACAAACTAAAGCAAATACATTTATATGTTGAAGATTAGATAAGTTTCTTGCTTAGTTTACACGAGGCGCAAAACTTTGAAAACACAGGCGAAAATATATTTTTTTCTGTCACTTTTTTTCGCTTCGTGCAGACGTTCCTATTCGTGAGCCGATGCAGATGTAAGCGCATTCAATGTTGATTTGATTGTTTAACTATAAAAAATAACAGCTCAGAGGTATTGTGTACACCGAAATCTTATCAACAACCACTGTACATCATCACCAACAACTATTTTCCATCCACCGGCACTCTATACCAGGTGCGCAAATGTTTTTGCAAATCTATTTTACACTCGCCGACCGAAAAACAGATTTTCGCTTACTTTGACAGTTGACTGCCCGTCTGACAGCATTTTACCGTTAACTCACAGCATTTTACCGTTTGCAAAGGTTGCTTTGCGCTTCGTGTAGGCTAAGCATTTGATTTGTTTTGTCAAAGCTTTTACCATATTAAACTGTGTCTTAAATAGTTTTCATTTAATGTTCCACCCCAAAAAATATTGTATGTTCTTTGTTTACTACATGATAAACAATTGGTTTAATAAAGTTGCTCTACCTCCTATTGCTTCTTCATCGAGTCTATTGACGATAAATATGAAACTACGGTGAAACGTTCAAGCTTCTCGTCGAGGAAAAACCGACGCATGAGCTAACCGAGGAAAAAATCATCGCCATTTCTGCACCACGGGACACAAATGTTTCGACATGTAGGAGAACGTGGCAGCGTTGGATCTACTTGCTCCAATGTCCCACTGATTAGCTCGCTGCAATTGAGACCAAGCCCTGCGGTCTCGGCTGGAGCCATATCGTATTCCAACACCGTGCTGTGAACATGATGAACATGTCCGATTGTCCTCGCGTGGTGAACTCCCTGCGTCGTTTCGATTGAACACCCATCAATTATCACACGTCCCGGCGCGAACACCGAGGACACCCCCCGGCGAGCTTTTGGGGTGTAGCAATCATCCCTCGGTCGGCATTACCGACCGACATTCGATCCGCTGACGCTGAACCACCGGAAAACGGACGAATCATTTTTCACAATTAGCGCTAATGCGCCGGGGGATGGGACTCGCCTACCGTAGAAGAATATTATTTGCTCTTATTGATTCCAATTAAGCCGGCTCCGTTTATCAAATAAACAGACGGGGAAAATTTAATTCAATTTTGTTGAAACAAAAAGCCCTCGTCCCTCTATGTAAACCAAATGAGACGGGGTGGAAAATCCCAACCGACCGCTGGAAAAACGCGAATTCCAACCTACAAAGTTCGGTCATATGCAGCTTTTTTTTCTTGATCCCAACACAATAGAATACATAAAACGCGCTATCTTAAGTCTTTGCCGTAGTGTGTGTTCCTACAAGCGATCTCATCGCCCCCTCTTCAACGACACGCCGGGGCTTACACTATCATAAACGATGTCTTGGATTGTGGGAGTCAGTAAAAATGGGCGCAAAAAACCGTAGTACAAGTGACATGTGTTCTTGCCTCCATCCTCAACAACCCGGGAGTTCCGGAGTTGGATGATAATCTTCGGCCCAGGCGTGAGGGTGAGCGTCACGTCCTCCGGAAGGATAAAGGCCTGGCGCATGTTCAGGGGCGTACATGGCACCCATTACTTACATGTCTACCCTTGCAGCTCCAAACAACCAAAACCCACACGCAAAAAAAATAAATACGCAAGTAAATCCGTTTCAGGACGCTTGCAGTACGCGGCGCGTAATCTCGCAATGTAGCGAAGCGGCAACACTTTTCCGCCTTCTCGCTAGTTTCTCTCTGTTTTCCGTTCGTCGAAGACCAGTATGACGCCTTTTGTGTCGTTCTTTGGTGTGTGTGTGTATATGTGTCGCCAAAGTACCGCAAACCGGGAAAACTTATTAGACTGTGACATACTTTCGCTGACAATTTGTTTCTCCACGACGCTTTCGCTCTCTCTCTTTCTCTCTGCTTCATGCTGAGGAGTAAATTGGGGACCTTTTTGTTTGTGCGAGTATCTGTATTCTTTTCTTCTTCCTTTTTAGAGGAATTAGAACAAAAAATAAAACGACACGACACGACAGCAGACACACAGTTTCGAGTACTTGGCGCTTATTTATTCTATCAGTAGAGAGAAAATAAACATTCGCGCGGCCGGGAGTGCGCTCCGGGTGTTTGGGGTGGCTACAATGGCCGTTATAAATGGCCTACCATTACGGAATGCTGGTTGCCGGTGTCGCGAACTTATCTGAATCCCCTACAGTGACGCACAAGAAAAACGGGGGAGGGTCGAAGATGTCTTACTTCTTCTGCTCGGAAGGATCGCTCGCTTAGGATCGCTTACAACCGAGCGAGGGTTTTCCTGAAACTTCCGAGCCAGAAATCATTTCCTACAACCCGTACAAATTACGTTCATTTTTCGAAACATTTTTCATTCGCTCCCCAAGCCGCTCGGTAACTCTTTGGGAAACACTCGGGAGCGGGGGAAAAACCATCCACGTGCGCCATAACGACGACGTTCTTTCGCGTACGGCCGGCCACCATTTTTCGTACGCAGGCAAAATTTCATTACTTCATTATGGCGCGTACGAAATCGATGGTTAATGCGTCGCAAGCCTTTTTCCATGCCCCGGGAAGGAATGCACTAAGCGAATTTGTTTTGCTAATGGTCAGCAACGTGAAGAAGAAAAGAAAATCACAAGTGCTTTCACCGTTCTGTCTTCTTTTAACCTATGTATGCACTTTTTTTCTCCCGCACACACACACGCAACAATGTTGGAGAGAGTCGCAAGGTCACGAAAGTACGTTAAATATTACTTTGAGAGCATACGTGACCGTAATTTCGATTTCCGTTCGGTGGAACGTAAACCAATTCGGCACAAACGTTACATTGGAGGAGCTGAAGGCTCGTTTTTCCACTTCGCCATTTTTCCACCAGGTGGATCGGTACAGATCGCACACTCCTTAGGCAGAGATCTAGCAAACGTTGGCTCAACCGGAAATTGATTAACAACCTCCGTTTTCACGTCTTTCTTTCGTCGTCTCCCTCGCTCCCTCGCAGGTGAGCGACCCTTTTCCTCGTGGTTTGCACTTTGAACCAATAAAATGTAGCCACTTGTTCGGAATGGGGTGAAACGAAAGCTCACCACCACGCATAAACTAGCAGGCATCATTACTGCGAGGGCACGAAGCAACGGAAAAACCCTTCTCAATAAAAAGTGGTTGATAATATCGATCTGCTGCCTTTGCCCGAACCCAACTCCGGGGGCCAACGTGACCTGCGTCGGTAAGGAGTGGCATCTTCGTGCCGTTGGAATAAGAAAAGCATAAATCCACGCAGCAGATGCTTATTAAAAGCACCTACAGCAAATTGGGACTCGTGCAATAAAAGCCCAATTTGCTTATCGGCCGGCGAGATATATTGGAAAATTGCTGGTTTTTGCTGATTGAGGCCGAGGTTTCCTCTTTTCTTTGGGCTCTCATAAAACACACCCACAACGCATTAGCCAGCGGTTTATGCATCGAAGTAAGCTGTGGTTTTTTGGGCAAGACACAACGCGAATCGAAGATGGCCGACTCGACGGGACTGAATGCGGTGGAGAAAATCACGCTCTTCAGCGCTTGGGCACTGATTCGGAAGGATCTGGATATTCACGGCCGAAACATGCTGTTGCTGTGAGTAGCTTCACGTTTTTCCACACTCTCCAACTGTTTCAAATTGTTTTTTGTGCCACTCCACTTTTATTTCAGACTTTTTCAAAAGCATCCGCACTACGTGGGATATTTCGACTTCACGGACGATACGGCGGCCCACACGCTGGTGGACAACAAGTCGCTGTTCGGGCAGGCGATCCACGTGATCAAAACCTTCGGCTCGCTGATCGAGTACGGCTTGAAGGACCCGGCGCTGTTCGATGAGACGCTGAAGAAAATCACCCGCCTCCACGAGGGTCGGAACGTTTTCGGCGGCGACGTTCTCGTCATCGGCGACGTGCTGCTCGACTATCTCGGCCAGGTGCTCGGCACTCAGGCATCCGGTTTACTTCCCGCCGCCGTCCGGAAGCTGTTCGGAACCATCGCGGCACGGTTTCCGGTGCCGCCACAATAGGAGGAAGCGTTTGTTGGATGTTTGATAATTTGCACTAAGTGCCATCCCCCATCGACATGAATCCGGCCTTTCCCGGTATTTTGATTCTAATTTATAAAATAAGTAGCGCTGGGAAGTTCTTCGAAGTCGCCACTCAAATCACGCCTTGGGGGTGGCCCCTTTGCGGGGTCAACAAACAACATTCCGCCACTGATTCCACGAACGTCGCGAATTGATTAGCTTCTTTACAGGATCGCCCTTCACCCTGCAGGCGTTGAGATTGCTGAAGTGATTTGAAGAGCGCAGTTTTTACGACGAATCCACCTCCAACGTTGCTAACGAGCCAATTTACAGAGCCGGTGGCACCTGTTGTTACCAGCAGCGTTTTAGGCGTTTCGTCGAATTTGAAGAACTTCGCTCGAGCTGTTCAAACGTTGCGATTCTAGCTGCTTCTTGAGTTATTTCGCTATTATGACTTCATTACTTGTCTGCTCGTCGTGAAATCATCGTTCGTACCTGAAGATACCATTTTAATATATTCATTCCAACGAACCGATCTCATCACAATGTTCTCTCGCAACTATATTTTATCTTTTTTCCAAGCGAAAAACGAAAACTTTCAGTTACCAGATGCAAAAAAAAATGGCACTGTTATTTCTCATGATGGATGGGGGGGGTGGAAAATTACCACTTGGGCGAGCCAATTAAAGTTTGAAACAAGAATCACCACCTACTTCCAGCGTGGAATGTGGTGCATCTTCGCCGACTGACCCATTACGAAACGGACAAACTGGTGCGCAAACCGAGGTAGAGAACGAGGTTCTCACCTCAAGAAACTAGAAGAAAAACAAACACTTGGCGAAAGAACTTGCTTCTCTATTATCCTTTCCCACAGAAAGTGTTTTGTCTCTGTGAAGTTGAGGAAAGAAAAGAAGAATGGAAAGGATCGTTTGTTTTTTTCCTTTTTACTACACCATGCGTAAGAAGATCCTTGTAATAAGGAATGGAGGCACTTTTCTCGTCGCATTTCTTCCGTCGCTTCAACAAACGCGCAACGATGCTGGGAACGATGATTTATGCTTTAATTGGGGTCTTTGCGCGGTGAAAAGCAATTTATCAACCGATTTCGAGCCTCGACGGTGGCTTATTATGTCAACGATCACGCACGCACGCAGGCACACAAGCACGTACGAAAACCGACACACGAATCGTGGTGATGTGTGTGCGGTTTCCGCGAATCGTAAGATGACACCGAACGTGGGTTAATGAACTCAAGCGGGTTGGGGGAAAGTCGTCAGTTTCTCAATCGGATGTCGGGGAGTGATTGGAATTTCAATTAGGAGATTTTCGGAAGCGGAAACATAACAATATCTCACACGGAATCGTTTCCTTTTCTCTTATCTTATTAACTGCGCTATCAATCAAAAAATAAACTACGGTTATGAAACATTTCCAAGTGTTTAATCGATAATATTTAGAAGATGTTTCCCCCTTCAAACCTCGAAACAATTAATTCCGAAAGCAAACAACCTTCCGGTGTTATGGTAATCTTATAAAACATGAAAATTTATTACGTCTACATTTTCACCACATCCAAAGCGATCTGATAAAACTCCTCCGAACCGCTTGTCACCAGACTTTTCTAAGAAAGGGTTTAATACCGTCCCTCCAGAACCCATCATCCCCCGTGGAAAGAACCGCCCCCTGGGCTTGGTGGAGGGAAAATGTCGGAAAACTTTCCATCTACGGTAACATATCGCCGATGCTCGGGACATCTATTTTCACCCTGGTGTCAGTTTGTGGCTTTGAGCTTTAGAAAATTTGCCAACTCGACCATCGGTGGTTAAGGCTTTTTCCATTTCTTTTTTTTCTCGAACAACTTAAACGCTGATGGTTATCACACTCATCGGCGAGGGAGAAAGAGAGGGAGGGAGAGTTAGCCAAACCACCGTTTATGTTAATGTCGGCCCGGAAATTGTGCTCAAAATGTGGATGATAGAAGTTGACTGTTTTTGTTTCCCGCTGGAAAAACTCCCGCCCGTACTTTGTCGACGCAGAAATCGCGTCTGATGTCCAACTCTTGCCGGTGAAGCCGTCATCCGTCTCGACGTCAAATATGTTGATGAACGTCCGCACGTTTTTCTGCTTGACCCGGGTGAGTTTGGACAAAACGAAAGGAAAACAACATAGACACAAGCCTCAGCTTTTCACTCATCGTTGTGTCGTCTGCCAAATACGTCATTAGGGACGTTTTGTACGGTGGAATAAAATAAGAGACAACTTTCCTCTCCCTAGCCGTACACTTTTGCATCCATTTTCTGTCACTTGCAGCGGCCGGCTAATTACTTCTGCCAACAGAATCTACGCTTCCAGCGCCAGCGCCAGCTTTCATCTTCCTTTCACCTCCCACCGGACCGTTTGTCGGTGCAAATGGGGAAAGTTTTCCGGGGGAATGCCGCTCCAAACTGCTGGCTACATCTTGACCCAGTTCACGTGGGTTGTTCCTAACTCTTCTTCCGCAGGTCGGGTCGGATGAGTTGGGAAGAACAACTTTTCAACGCCCGAACGCCTTGCCGAAATTTGCCTAAAGCTACAAAATATACCCACTTCCATTTTGCCAGCGGAATGTTTCCCAACGTTGGGGATGGCACTGCTTGTGACAATTTGGTTACGCAAGCAGGCTCTAGGTTTGGTTACAGTTCTTTCAAAGAATTTTGCTTGCGGGACGAAGCGTAGGATTATAAACCTGGTACTAACCTTCGCAATGTGTATCTTTGAGATTCCCCCGCTATCTGTTTGATTGCGTTCGAAGCGGAACTGTTGGAAGTGGGAGTTTATAAACAATTCGGTTAAAATGCTCACTAATCCTTTGTGTTACATATTTTTTTTCGTTTCGAGTTTAATTTAAATTTTGATACTTCATACACTACCTCCATTCCTCTGTGGGTTGTTATTTTCGATTGGTATTAGTGTTTAGTTTGTCCCATCGGGAGTTCAGCTCCCCACTTGCCTGAATTGCGCCCAAACGATTGAAATACCGCTTCACGAAGGAACCGTTCTACTAACGATTGCACCATTTTCTCTAACGACGCATCGAAAGAGGCGTTCTCCATTCGATCCCATACGTCAATCAAACCATCCCCTAAGGGCTTTACACCCGCTACCGTACCTCGTTGCGTGTTCGTGGGGGGAGGGGGAAAGGGCTGCCCTTATTTATGGCCTACAACATACGACGATATCGACGAGCACGAGACACGAGAAGCTCCAGACGACGACGATGCGTGAAGCGGCGCGCGCGGTGACGCGTAATCAGTCCGGAATTGATAATCAACCGTACCGCCCTATGTTAGTGTGAGTATATGTGTGTGTGTGTGAGGGTGTATCCGAGCGAAGTGCACCCTGTGTACGTGGGCCCACGCCAAACAGACGGCCGGGAGAGAAAAAAAAAACCAACCCCGGACGGCAGCTTTGGCAAACTCGGCCGGAAAACGCGCGCGCAAACAAGATAATTAATCTTATTTCCAATTTTCGCAAACGTTGCCCCGGCAGCGTCACTCCGAGCGGTGGATAATGGTGCACTGGCACAAACAAAAAACAACACCGCCATGGATGAATTAGGATAAGGAACGGAATGTACATTTTATGAAACGCAAATGGCGTCGGCGGAATCAGATATTCTAGCTTCGTGGAGTCTTTGTTTGGCGTCCAGTCGCGAATTCGCGATCGTAAATCTTAATTGTCGTAATGACGGCTAACAGAACTCCCGCCTCAAGCTCCCCTTTGGCCGAGTCGATCTTTGTTTTCCCTGCTCCAAATGTCTCCGCAACTACCGAACAATTCAAGGGAAGCGCGAAAAATATTTATGAAGCCACGCTCATTTCGTTACTTACGAAATATAAGAGAAGCTCGATTCTATCTGGCGTGGCACACCTCAAGCAGGCTTGTTTTTCCTGCGAATGCCCACTCATCCCACGCTGATAAGCACCGTGAGCCAGCAAGATTTCGCGATTCCATCACGAACGCTAATGGTTTCATTTGGGGGGGTTGGAATAAAGACGCTGATGACTTCTTGATATTCCACCCTCCCAGCAGAATCGTGATTCGGTTTTTGCCTTCCGCATATCGTTGAATGGCCCCCGAAATCTTGGCCGGAAAATCATACGAGTCGAAACGAAGTGAGGCGAAAAAATCACATTTCTCTTTGACCGATGCGATGAGACTGGAAAAGTCTAATTCGATTTCCGTGCAGAGATGACTGCGGAGGCGAGTGCAGGGAAGCTTAATTCAATTTCGAAAGAAACTGCTCAGTAATCCGAAGCCAAACGAAAGGAATTAAATCTCTTTACAACGAGAATTCCACAGATTTTCACAACTATTTCTCGTACGATAGGGAATGACCGGGCAAAAAGTAATCGCGCAACGTTCTATAGTTCGCGCCCGAAAATAACATTGCAATGGTTCTTTGTTGTCTCAATCGTCGCACCGACTGCTCCTGACAGATAGGTCAGGTTCGCGAACCCTCGGAGATGATATTTTACGTGTCTCGGGCACATCCTTAGCATAAGTTTTTTTACCACCCTCTTCACGTCCAGCAGACGCGAAGAAGACAAGCGAAAAACACTGCAGGAAACGAAGATATCAAAAATGAATTGTCACAAAACCTCCCCGACGGCACGTCACAACATTGCTGATTGCATTGCGCGACCAAACTGCATAGAGTTGGAGCACTTTTTTTCGTGTTTTTCATTCCAACACAGCGTAAACACAAGGGGGGGAAAAAATACAAATCATACCAACAAACGACGATTGGAGGACGGCTCGGAATCGCTGGCGAAAGGAGCAAAAACTCAAAACCTTACCCAAACCCAAGGGAGGAGGGTACGAGCGATGCACACTAATGGCGTACCGTTATTCCGTCTTCCCGCTCCCGATTTTCCACCAAATCGAACCGAATGGTGGGTTCATTCATGTGCGGAGTGGGTTTTATTTTTCACGTTTTAAAGATTCGTTTCGCTCTCGACATGGTTATTCCGTGGGTTGAATATTTGCTCGAAATTCATTTGGCAAATTGCAACCCCCGGACGATGTGCTCGGGAAACAAATGAACCATTGAAAGATAAGTGCATCTGTGGTGCGTTGTGTATCAAGTGCATCGCATTTTGGCATGAGTTTCACAAAAGATTTTGATTTCTTATCTTTGAGCAATGCTTTACTTGCCAATACTTTTGAGTTAAATATGATGTTGTATTCATATTTTAATACTTCAAATACTTTACCAAATTTTAATGACGATTTTATACGTTACACCTACCAAAGCCTACTTATACTAATGGTGTGAATCATAGAGACCTCCTTCTGTTCGCAATTCACTCATCGGAAGGCAAACTTGGTCGTGTTGCCGAAACTTTAAATTGATGTTACGTCACTCCGGTGCGGCGTGAACCTTGTTCAACCGGGCCAAGCCCAGTGCACCGAACACACGTCGTGTCAAAAAACCTGACTTTTCCCAAAAAGGGAGTTGGTTGGTTGGAAAACATTTTCCTCTGCGCACCATCGGTTGGACGGTGCGAACATTACGTCCCCGGGACGAAAGCATGCTCGGTTCAAGTAGCACACAATTCATTACGTAACTCTCATGAAGGTGGTGGTGTTACCCTCTATGAAGAGGCGGCCACATGTGCCATCTTGCATCAGCGTTGCAGCGTTGCAGATACTGGGAAAGTGTAGAGTATGTAAAACCTCGGTATCGGTATCGAGCCTCGAAACGACCGGAAACTGGAAGACAGAGCTGTAGAAGGGTAAGCTGACAGGTATTATATGAATTTAAACACTTAAACACTGCCACAGGTCTCACAAACGGTTGCACATCCGGTTTCCCGGCGAACCTACGGAGGGAGGCTACGGAGAGGATGCCAAGAGGTACCTTTCTGGCTGTTGTTCACTTCCATATCGCCATGTTCATTACCATTCAACCCTGTCGGAACAGCAGCATCGTGTGTGTGCATGTGTGTTGGGATGAGAAAGGAGAACCGAATCGGGGGCATATCCTTTGCCGCTTTTCTCGCAGTCTGTCAAAATTGATCCCTTCCTGTGATTCTGCCTGTAAGCATCGAGCTTGTTTGTTTTCTACAGTGTTGTTCTAACACTAGTCGGACCATCAGAGTTCATTTTAACCTTTACTTTATTGACAAAAGTACTTAATATTGGAGCAATTATGGATTTATTTAAAACTTTGAAGCTCATCGAAACAATTCGATAAATTATGTGAAAAGGTCGATTTGACCCTAAATTTGGATCGAACCAGAATAAATGGCCTGTGTATGTTAATGCCATTCTTCCAGAATGAAAAGGGGATGTATCGAAACGGGAAGAAATCTTGTTCTAGATTGTTGACGTAGGTGCGGCTTGTGCTGTACATGCGAAAAGGAAGGGTCAGGTTCAGAATATTTTACCGAGAACACACCTGTCCGTTATTGCAATAGTGTTACGTGCCATGTTGTTCAGTTCTGGGTTTTGTTCGCTTTGTGTTCGCTTTGTGTTCGCATCACACAACGATGGACGAACGGGTTAACAATTGAATTACCTTTTCTCTACACTGTCTCCGCATAAAATGGGTGGCAAACAGGGAAGGATTTAAAATGTCCTCCTTGGCTTGCCAAAAAAAAAAAAAGTGAAACAGGAGCACTTTGAGACAAGGTTTAACAACGTTAGTTACTTACCTTAACCTTACGTCCACGGCGTGCCGCAATGGACCGAGACTGGCGCCGTATCGCCTCCAGTAGTGCGCCTGCAATGACCCTCGTTCAGTACACGAAAAACAACATTCACACACACACGCACGGACGTCTCGATTTCCTCGAATTTTCCAGCAGCCTTCGACGTGCCGTGCCGTGGCTGGCAGCCGTCCAAACAGGTCTCACTTTCAAACGCAACCTGCAATGTACGGGCTAATAGAATGACTTCGATCCGGATGAGCCTGTTTTTGTTTGGCCCGGCTCCAACACCCCATCCAGAGGGTTGATGCTGAACACGAGGGTAGGCCACCGGAGACTAAACGAGTAATATTCCCCGCAATAAAAGCTTCAAAGCCGATGACAATCTGCTCACAATTCACACCTGTGGCAAACCTGGCATGACCTTGTCCTCCAATATCCAACCCTGAATTTTGATCTGATCGGTTTGATCTTCTTACGACAACCAAAGAAGGCCGCAACCTTTCCCAGCCGAAGGCGGAGGCTTAATGTCTTACCGAAAAAGGAAGATTTTACGCTTAGGAGGCTAACAAAAAGGTATTGCTCTCGAAGCCAAACACAGATCTGCTTCGAACGTGCAATCAATTGCTGTACGTTATTGGAACGAACGGTTCTTGACACTTGCGAGGAATATTTTACAATTTAGGGAACGCGAGGAAAAGCCAACAATTTCCCTCCCTAGCAAATACATTCACACATCGCTCTATTTACCGACTGTGCGTGACAGAATTGCTTCCCTTTCGCCGTTCGCACACAAGCAGCATTTTTCAAGGTCATCATGTGCAGAATTATAATATCCGGATTACGGTTTTCGACACGCTCACGCCAGTTTTTCCTCCTTTTTTTTCAGAAGACATTATCGAATCCTGTATCGGCGCCATTGAAATATTTAATCCCTGAAGCCGCGCGGTGAATGTGTGATGCTTGATTGCATTTCATTTTCACGGGAAAATAAAACCATATAAATTGAAACACCGGAAAGGGGAGGGAGAGAAGTCAATGGAAGAATGGGAAAAGCTACATCATCTTCGGTACATGGCCTTCTGCCTCGGGTTTTCTTCTTGTCTCGCAGGAATGGCCAATTTTTCCAATTCAATTGAAACCATTTACGGTTAAAGTTAAACTCAAATCCATTTCAGTAAATGGCAGTTGGATAAATGCAATTTTCTTTAAGTCTCAAACATCGGGCTTCCTCCCGAGTGTGGAATTCGTACCCGGGGAAAACTCACCACCTCGTCGAACGAACTTGTGCGTGAAAGTTTCACTTTGATTTGTGCTGAAATCACTTTCAGTTTTTCTCTCCTCGCGTCCCCTTTGATTCTCCTCGTTTTTTATCGTGCGTTTTCTCGTCGTGAATTCAATTTGTTGAAAAATTTAGAAACATTCCTCCCACAAGCCAATCTTCCCGGCCAGTGACCCACTTTTCCCATTATTCCATCATAAGCTCATTTTCATCGTTCCTTCTCGATGTCGCCGCTGTCCTTCCTTTTTTCTTTGACGACTTTCTTCCATTCCTTCCAACGAGTATTCATTTTTCATCAGCGTGATAATGAATTCCTCGTCACCGATAAGTGGAAGACTGGAGACACAGAGAATTTGCTAGAACGCATAAGAAGGTTTCCGGAAAGGGACACAGCACGTTCGAAAGCAATATTTAAGGTTTTGTCCACCTTCGTCAAAAAGGCCTTTAGAACGAAAAAAAAGAGCCCCACGTGGGTTCACTTAAAATGCCACACTCGCGCACACATGTCACTTCCTCCCCAAGTTCACACGATTTCCACACGCTTGTTTTTCCCGCGAAGGAAGTTCCTGGCAGGCGGAAGTCCAGCACGGGAGCACGGTTGACCTGGAATGAAAGGAATGGAAAGAAACGTACGGAAAAACGTGGGGTTAGAAAAACAGACATCCGAACAACAATTAGAACAAAAACATGCACACACAACAAATGCTCGCATTAAACTCCCTCTTGGAAACTCCCGAAAAACAAAAAAAAACCCACCGGAGGTTCTAGCCCAACAATGGCGAAATAATGTGCCAAACCGTTTGCAACAAAACACACATCCGTCGCTTTCCTTCCCTTTGCCCATTGTTCTACCCCTAGTCGCTCGTTAACGTTGCTTGTGTTAGCGGAGCGTTTGTTTTGGCAAGTTATGCCATTTTTGTGCCTTTGTTTGGAAAACTCCCCGTCCCAGGGTTTATTTCTCATCGCTCAAGAATGTAACCGACGTGCTGCGATAATATCCATATATACACATCCATCTGGCCACCAGATGATACAAGTGTGCAAATAAGTGTGCCCCGCTTAAATTGTAGCTCGCCACTGGGGAAAAACTTTTCCTTCCCCCCGGAACGTGATGTTATGTTTTTGATTGCTGCCTTTGTTTCGTGCACTTCGCTCACTTTGCGACGTAACTTGTGACAGCTTTTTTAAAACAAAACCCGATTGCATCTGAAAGGCGCCTCCATTGTGCTTTGGCACACAGGAACCAAAAAAAAACAGGAGAACTAATTTCGAACGATCCTCCAAACGAACGCAAATCCGATCCTTCAACTCTCCGGCGAGACGCTTTTCTTTTTGCCTGGCGAATTAAGATGAAGATGTTTTCGTTGGCACGACGTGGAACGTAAGGAAAAAGAAAAGTTTTGACAGCTCCGTCAAGCTTTGGATGCTGCAGCACGTGCTAACAATTTTATCAAACGCTCCTTGTTCTGTTCCACTTCCGACCGTTAAACCACCGATCCCACCGAGCATAACGGCCCCATTAGTCCACTAAGGCGCATGATGAGGCGCCGTAGGAAAGAAACGAGCCGTAGAAAACCGCGACGAAACGAGGAGATTATCTCGTAGCCAATGTTCACTGGCGAGGTGCCCTCCATCACGGTCTTATCATCCGGCCAGCTCGCCAAATTGGCCCGGTGAGTGACGTTAGCCGGGCCAAAAACCCCGGCCAAACCCATCATCATTATTAGCCCCACCCCCCGTCCAACCCGAAAACCCCACGACCCGCAACGTGGGGTGTACATTTTAAAGCCACAAACGACGCCCCTTCGCGCGGCTTATCGCCTGCCTTGAGTGTGGCTTGCTTTATAGCCTAGTTACCGCGCGAAAGCTGGCCGCAAAATTACCGAACCAATGCTCGAGCGATGGCGTTGTTTTCCTTTTTGGTCGCTGGTGGTCGTTTCCGGCGCGAGCGTAACTTCCAACGTCGGAACCGTTTGTGGCCAGAGTCACACACAATCTTCGGGCCGGAAAACACACCATATTCCTTCTTAAAACAATCCCACCATCCTTCTCGGAACTGGTGGAAATACGCCTTCAAGAAGCCTTAGCAAGAGGGAAGCTGAATATTTTTTAAGCTGCCAAAAGCGCGGGATGTCACTGGACAGCGATGGTGTTCTGCTCCGTCGACCGAATGTTTGACACTTCTATTGGGAAAGTTTTTCAGAACCTTTCCAAGAACACATCCAAGGGCTACGAAAAAAAATATATCTTTAACTGCCACTTCATACCCTCCAATAAAAACATGTTTACTCTGTTTTCCATCTGTCGGAAAACAAATACACTTTTCTTCATCGTCACACGGTGGCTTTCGGACGTAATTCTCTTTGAAGAAAACCCCAACCCCAGCCCAATGTCCAACCCGTGCACCGACACCTGGATCAAACCCACATCAAAACCATTTATCGGGAGGAAACGCGGGTGGAAAATCTGCTTCTAAAAATAAAAGCCACAGCGTTGTTCCTTGGACTTGTTCCGTTTACGCAAACTTTCATCCAAGCCGGCGGAATCGAGAGATAAATTAATCATCGCACACTTTGCAATATGCAATCGGTAGAAATGTAAGCCATGCGCCGGCCCGGCGGTAATGGTAATTATGGCACAAACAGATTGCGGGTGGATGGAAAGCGGTTTGGATTTGAAATGCTAAACAATTCTATTTGCAGAATGCAATCGATGAGCGTCGTTTTGAAAATTCCATCAACTTCAACTGTGCAAAGAGAGCGGCTCCATTAAAAATGCGTCTTGCTGTTAAGCTGTTCTAATGTACATTTTAAAGATAGAACAGGATGATACTCCCATCATGTAAAATGTCTTATGAAAGCCACTTCGAACGCTTCCGTTGATGTGGTTTTAATGCCGCAAAGCCCTAAACTATTCTCCAAAAACCTCGAAACCACCCCATCCCGTGGCTTTCCGGTAGCGGGAAAATTGTTTCCTTTAAAATATTCCCTAAGCTTCTACTGAAAGGCACGTTCTACCTGAACTGAAAATGGCTCAAGGTTCGCAGCGAGACCTTGTGGCTAGAGAGCTTTCCCTTTCCGGCCACCTTGCATATAAAATATTTGGACCTTAAACGCACTCCCACACACACACATACTTCCCACTCCCTCATGACCTGACCCCTAATTACACGACTAATCCAATAAAAGCTTCCAGTCCCGGGTGGCATGCATAATTCCGCCAGGATTCCGGTCCCGTCTGGGGAGTTGCGGAACAAAACGTTACTTCGCCATCCGCCAGCCGAAGCATCCAAATAATTTGTTATGCAGGACATATTCTCCTACGTCTCCTTCCTTCGTATCTGTTTCGTTCTTTTTTGGGAGCGTTTCATTCTTTTACTGCTACCTAGCGAAGAACTTTTACCTAACCGCCCGAAGCTACCTGAGAAGCGTTCTTACACAACTTCCCTGGACACCTCTAGGGACGCGATGGTCGACGTATCAGTAGCTCTCAGAGGCTCCATAAACTAGTTACTTCATGGTTGGGAACTAGTGGAAGAAAAGAAGACCTACTAGGGAAAGATCGCGAGACAGCTGAGCATTTGAACTTTGCCTCAAATTTATGCCGTCAAGAAATGAATATCAAACGTATGGAAGGTTCCCTTCTGGCACGGGACAAAGGTTATGAAACATGTATGATTATTGTATCAGTGAACTTTTGAAATATTGTACACCCTTCAGAAAGAGGAAAAACGTATTATAAGTACATTTTCCGAAACACTCGTACCCTCCATTAATCTCTCAATCCTCTCCCGCTTGCCTGCAGTATGAAGTTTTAGTGCTTTTCGCTAACACAACGTGCCAAAATGGATCGGAATGCATACAACTTTCCCTCAAATTCCTCTACCATTTCACGTGGGAGAGAATTCTACCCTCACAATTCAATGAAAAAGCAAGTCAAACAATATCAGCAGGAACGATAGTTTCAACGATCTTTTACCGAAACAACCGTACCTCCCGACTGAAATATTCGACATCGAAACTTGTTATCCGCTTAACGGATGAATGGATAAGAGGAAGGATCAGCTGAGGTGCACTTTCTCTCCGAAAGGAAAAGGAATCGTTATCGGCTTACGGAAAACATACGAAAGCATAAAGTTTCGTTTTTCTCGTTAGATGCTACGAAGAAAGATAGCTGGATCGTGTTGAAATCATTTCAGAAACTTGCACCCCATTTTGCGAAGTTCGAAACTAAGAGCTCATCGAATGGGAAATTGAAAATTAATACTATACTTATTGTTATCTACTGTGCTGTTAAAGTTCCCCTCCATTTCTTCCCATCACAAACATGAAGAAACCAATAATCTCATAAGAAGAGGACAACAATGGCGAAAGCTGCCAGACAGGATTCGAAAGAATGTGTTAATTAATATTTTAGTCGAAAATTGAATTTATGAAACGGCATTTCGCTCGCCCTCTTCTCCGGCGAGGCTTTTGTATTCTATTTTCGTTTTTCCCTCAAACGGCCCCAGATTTGCCTCTCTATACACAGATTGAAGCGTTCCCTCTCTTCCTTCCCCGTGCCTGTCTCCGATGTCGCGAAGAAGAGGCCGCCACTTTTTCCTCTTCCAAACCAGACGGTTCATTTTCCATTACTAACCCAATGCTGTCTGGGGAGGGAAACTACTATCGCAGGAAAGGCAGGGACGATGGAAGGCGAATGGAACTGTCGGAAAATCGAATGGAAATTGTTTTCCGAGTGTTTTACGAGAAGGGTCGCCCAGGCAAAGCCCCGGCAGTGGGTTTGTTCAATTTCATGTTAATTTAATGACACTGCCGGTTTTCATTCCATTCCGGTGGGAGATTATCACTTTGGTTTATTTTAATTCACTTATGCACGGGAGGAACGGCCAGAAGTGCCGAGATGATATTTAACGACTTTTCGAAACGATCGTTATAATCGGAGACCTCCTTCCTATCCTATGGGAAGCTTTGCGCGCCAAGAATCGAGTGTCAATCGATCCTGAAGAATTTGCAACCGAGACTACATCCAATTACTTCGAGCGAAAAACGGCCGCGTTCCGGGGACAGTTACAAATACGATGGCATTTTTCTTCATCCACCAAACTCACCCAACCACTTCCGCTAAGTCGTGGCATAAAAATGATAATGTATTAGGGCTTTCTGCTGAACTCGAGTAAAAGTTTATAGGCTCGTAAACGTGGCCTGGCCTCATCCGGTGCGCACACTTTACTTCAAACCGGGGCCGGCCATATCGTAATTTATGCTGTTTGCGGTTTTTTTCGACTGATCAGCTGGAAGCGATGAAGAAAAATGGCGCACAGGAAGCCGCACTTCCCTATCAGGTTGCAAAAAAAAAATATCGTACGGAGGAGAGTTGATAAAAAAAGAGATCGAGCCGAGAGACCACATTGAGAGGAGAGTCTGGCTGAAAAATGGTTCCATTATGCTATTTATACATTCCAGTTTCTTTTCTGCCGGTTCGCACATTCCCATCGACTTCACACCTCGTGCTCGGCGTGAAAGTGTCCCTGAAACGCCGGTTGTAACGAGCTCATGATCATCCGCCCGAGCAGAAGGTTGCGCTCGTGCAGAGAATGGGGCAACCTATTCCGGTTAATTTATTGACAAACAAATGGTTCACCTTAACCTGCCTCAATGTTGGTCTGGGAAAAAACCGCTGGCCAAGGAAAAGTTTTTCGGTATCGTTTACCACAAGGGGTAATGTTAGTACTATCCATTCCAAGCCAGCCTCTGTCCGGAATGGGAAGACTAAGACTGGACAAACAAAACAGGGAGCTTTCCACAGATTTATGTCCCTCTCGATGAACCTGGCAGTAAAGTGAATCCCACCGTATGGTGATGGAGGATGATGAGAAATTTATTTTACGCTCCGTTGACCTATCAAATTAAGTCCATTGTGTGCCGGGGAGGTGAATAACCAGAGCAGATTTCATTGTTTTACGAATTAGTGCAATGAAATTTCGTTTCAATACCAATTGTATTGTTAGCAGACTTGTTAGTAAATTACGTTTTTTTTTTATGCCGGTTAGTAGATCTATGATTTTAATTACATTAGTAAGTGTATGCTCTCCATTGTGTTCGGTGAGGAAAAATAAATCACTGCCTTTTCCATCGAGAAAAATAACGGCCAATTACGACACGTTCAGTCAACCGTCATGATCAGAACATTACGGTTTCTTTTGATTTTATTGGAAAAAAAACCCTCCCCTAGCATAAGGGATGATATTTTCCCCAACAAAACAAATGTTTCCTTCTCATCAGGCCAAATTTTTTGTTTTTGGATTTTGGCAACAAAAACGTTTTCCCTCAACATCCCAAAACGGTCAGCGTGATGGTCAGAGATTTTTCCCCTTCGCCGGAAAAAAACTAAATGGTTGTAAGCCGCACGAAGGCAATTGTCGGTTGGTTTTTCATCCTTTCGTTGTTATTACTGTGTGAAAGTTTTTTCCTCACTCCATCGCCCGGCACAGTTGGGAACGTTTTTCCTCTCGAGATCATCGCTGACCCACGCAATCGGAAATCTCCACAGGGCTCACACTTCAATTCGCCACCCTTGGAAAAAAGGAAAACCACACACACACATACACACGCACACTTAACCAAAGGCCCCGAGGGGCCTATTGTGAAAGTTGGTTTCGAGAAATGAAATATTTATCTCACCCGATTTCCACTTGCGCACATATCTGCGAGAGGGCCCCATTTACGGGAGATGGTTATCCGCCTTTTTCCAGCCTTTTCCGTTCCCTCGCTGATTGCGCACGAACCGTTGTTTATCTTGCTAAAAGTCGTCAAATCATGGGCCACAACTTAAGCCCCACGTGGAGAATCCCTTTCCCCCGCGGGGGAAAGAGGAAAGAAAGGAAACGAAACGATTGGAAAAAAAACGAAACGCTGTTGCACCGGGGGAAAAGCGAGGGCTTGAAGCTTTCACAGCTAATGTTTCACACAACAGAACCGTGCCGTCTTTAAGGGGCCTCCCCCGTGCGTTTCCGGTGAGCCTGGGAAAGCTTCTTTAATGCTTTTATTCAACCGACCGTGGCCCGCATCTTTGGATTCCGCTAGAGAAAAACGGTGGCGAAGGAAGGTGAAAAACCTCAACTCGTGAACGCCAGCGGAGAAAAACACGGATTGAATGAAGCACAACTGGCCGTTCGTACACATCCGGTTTGGGGGGGGCAAAGTGAAAGCCTCCGTGGGCAAAAGTGAAAAGCAAATAACATCCTCCGGTGGCAAAACCATTCCGCTTCCGTTCCGAAACCGGATTGTTTCACGGCGTTTTCCCCGAACCAGCTGACCAACGGATAAAAAACCCCCCCTAAGCAGGCCGTAAGTCAACCGCACACGACCAGAGGCAAGTTTTAAATTGGAAAAGTTGACCAACACGCACACACACACAATGCTTGAAGCCACTTTTGCTGCCGACGGGGGTGAAAAATAGCATCATCGACGTCGTTACTTTCCCACCCGCCGTAGGACGCAAAAGGAGGCGTTTAAATATGTCGCTTTGCTTCTTTATCTTCCCACTGTCCCTTTCCCATCCCAGCTTCACTTTCTTGTCACCAAACGAACGAACGAACGGACGGTGACGGATCGCTGTTCAAAACCGCAAAGAGAGTAGTGAGAAGCTAAAAGAATCAATTAGAAGCGGCGGTTAGTTCGTTCAGCCATCCGTGGAAGCCCTCCATGGTTGTACGACCGGGAGAAGTGCGAGCTGAAAGCCTACGGGGTAAACGGAGCCGACATGAGAGAAGTTATTTTTACTTGTCTTTCCCCTCGCCGAAAGCTCACAGGCTTTTCCGTCTGGTTGAAAAGTGTCTCAAGCCCACGGAGTGGCGTCTCCTGCGGTTCTCTTTACATTTACGGTTACTGAAATTGGAGCAAAACGGGCAAGTGGTGGTGTCTGAATGCTACAAAACCCGAGACCCGCACCGGGCCCCCGGGAGCGAACCCTTGAAAGCGAGAGTACAGGATAATAGAGCCGCTGACAATGGCACCTCCTCAGCATCCCCCCGAAGCACTCACCACCCCCGTTAGACGGGGAGCAGAAGGGAAAGTATCAACGTAGGCTAGCCGGAGGCAACGGAAACCGACCGTTCTGACAGCTGCGGTTCGTATTGCGACATGAGGACACCAAAGTTGAAGCCCCACGTCATCGTCGTCGTCGGTGGGAAGTTAGAAAGCAAACCATTGTACGACCAGAAGGGCCCGAAGGGCGTTGAAGCTTACCACATGGAGAAAAACAACGGTGAAAACTGCATCGAGAGCTGCGCGTAGTAGCCTGAGGGTTTCGCCTAACGTTGACTACTAGATGGTTTCTTCTCGTAGAATGATGTTCAATACGTTCGATTACGGGAAAGCCTACCCTTGGCGAGAGGCTTTGGATTTTGTGGCATTGAGACTGCAGTTGACTTTAATTAGAGCGTCGATAAGGTGCAAAACCTGTGTTTAGTTGTTGCATCTCACGAATGATGTGCATTTAAGCTATTTAAGAATATTAAAGCTTAGTAATTTCTTTAATTTTGACAAATACAGGGTTTCGATCCATATAATGGAATGTTTCAATAGGTAAAGAGGACATTTTATATGCACAGGGGATATTTTCAACCGGTTGGGAGAACTTTGCAATCATATAGAGGAATGTGTCAGACAGCTAGGGGAATCGTGTAAATCCACCGGGGAGCTTTGCAACAGGTTAGGGGAGCGAGCTGCTAACTTCACAAAACTCATCGTTTTTATGCCAAGGGATGATATAACTTTGAATAATTAAATATTTGAAAATCGTGCAAGTTGTTCTCAACTAAAATACAACAATATTCTCAGCTGATTTTTCAGCAATTTTCCGACTAGTTACGAACGGTTCGGTCGAGCAATCGATCTGCTCAGGTAAACACAAAATGACAAGCCAATGTGTGATATTCGATGTGAGGTGCTCCACGTTTATCGTACCAAATTCGTTGCTTAACAAACGGGTGTAAACTAGTGGATGCAAAAATCGAAGAAACAAATTTTAATTAAATTAATAGACGGCTAAAACTACATAGTAATTAATTTACTTTTCTTGCGTAAACGTACAGGGGTAGATCAAAGTAAACAAACAAATAACAACAAACGAGGACTTTTGTGAGGTTGACAACTTGCTCCCCTAACCGGTTGCAAAGCTCCCCCGGTGAGTTTGTACTGTTCCCCTAGCTGTCTGACACATTCCCCTATATGATTGCAAAGTTCTCTCAACCGGTTGAAAATATCCCCTGTACATATAAAATATTCTCTATGCCTCTTGAAAGATTCCATTATATGGATCAAAACCCTGTAAGGGTTTTAAGTTTCAGGAAACCTCCTTTTAGGTCTTAAGAAAACTCCTTTTCACTATTACCACTCTCAACAAATTATCCTTCATGTTTTCGCAAAATGTTAGCATGCACTTGTCGGGAAATCGGCCGAAACACTTTCAACGCCTCTACGCTGAACAAGCAAATTAATGTCCGCCGGGTTTATTTGTCTTTGAATTGAAGACCACTTCACTGCACCCTCGTTTCTCCAAACCAACCAAATCGGCGCGAACGTCGAAAGACACACTATCAACACACTAGTAAACGACGGTTTGGTGCTATACAACTGCAAACACCTTGGACACCACCTTCGCTTCCCCATCCGAGACGACTGGAATGTTTATTTTAATTTGCTTTCTGCACTCCGCTTTTTTGCCTGTGCCCCCCTGTTTTCCTCTCCGAACCCTTCGCTGATTGATGGCCCGTAATCGCTTTCCATCATCGCCAATCGTCGATCCGGATCGGGTCGCGCACGAATCTTAGCGTACACACGAGAATGGAAGCGCCATCGTGTGGGGGAAATTGTTTACTCATTCGTGAAAATTGCTTCCATTTTCTCCTTGCGATGCAATTCCCGTCACCCCCGACGGGGAACACAAATACCAACATACACTACGATTCGTTTCGTTCTTTTTCGCTTCTTAAAAGAATTTTCCATCACGCGAAATACAGACCTTTACTTCGCGCGGACGTTTCATCTTTGAGCTCACGAGAGGCATCATCTTCGGTCGGTTATTTGCAATCCATTTCCCACTCCTTCCCCTCTTGTCTGCTTGAAGGTCACAACACACAGCGCCGACACTCGCACCCTCGCAAACAGGTTCTTTCGTTCATCGATAATGTTTACTTTCACCCCATTCTCGCCATCCCTCTCCCCCAGCTCGTCGTCGTTGCCGTAAAAATAACAATAACCATCATAAAAGTAAACAAATTGCGTTCACTTTTGCTTCGCCTCGTGACGCTCGCTGCACTCCATCAGCACACGGTAGAGGTTCTCTCTAGAAACGGGTTTATTCCGTCACACATTTTGATGTCCGACGCGCAGATAAGTTGTTTATGGCTGTTTTCAGCGTCTGTTTAGTCAACACACGTCTCACGTCCACGTCGCACGGCCCGCTCCTTCGTCTCCTTTTCAAGATGATTGTCGTCCCGGCGCGTAATCATTTTTATCAGCTCCTGTTTACGTAATTCCGGTGTGTCCCTGGACCTGGTTCTCGACGCCCTGGCGCGGCCATAAGCTATGCGGAAGCAGCGCAGGCGGCCGGCGCGTTCGGAAAAAGACGAAAACCCGACCGAACACTTCCACGACGCCATAATAATTCGAATGACGTTTTCACGAGCCACGTATGTTTTATATCTCAATCGTGGCACTTTTCCGTTTCGGTTTCTGTTGTCTGTTTTTCTCACCCGGCAGAAGTTTCCACGGGAATGGGAAGGGTGTGATGGTGGAAACCGAAAGCTTCCGGATGGTGTGGTTTTGGCTTCCATTCGCTTCACGGTTATGGCCACCCTTGACGGAATTTATTCAGCTCAGCCTCATTCCTTTCATTCCCCTCTATTTACCATGTTCTCATGTCGGTTGACGAACGACTCTAATGTTCTTATTTTTACATTCATATTCGACCAGGGTTTTTCTTTTTCCTGCTCAGTCCAATAACGAATTCTATGTCGGTTTTCCTATCCCAAATCGAGAGGCAAGTTAAATATTAGCAGACAGCCTTGCGTAGGCTCTTTCAGATGAAGGATCCCGCGATGGCGTCATGGTAAACGAAGCTTGACCGCGCGATGTGCGAGTGACTGGGCGGACAAAAATGGAACACAATATGTTCCCACGAGCCGATGGAAAAGACAAGAGGAGGAACGAAAACCAACATTTACCGAAGATCAACGGCAAGTCAGCCGGAGGAAAGCTTTTAACCATCGACAATAATGGGCTTAAAGTAAGGCTACTTCACATCGGTAAACAATCGTGACAAGTTTGCGTCCGCGGTGCCGAGGCGTGCTTTCCCTAGTCGCCATTGTGCGTTCGGGAAAAAGAGAAAATACACCCGGGTCCTTTGCAACCATGCAAACCGTTTGCAATTCCTTCGCTTTTTATTCAGGAATTTCAAAGGAATACTATCGAATGTCGTTGAAGACAAATATTTTCGGACTGTCGAACTTCAAAACCACCAGGCGTCTCCATCGGAAAGGCGTCGTTCGGAAAGTCGAACCTCAAAAATAACTCAGTTGTCAAATTTTAAATTGAATTTCATCATCACGAGCAGAAGTTTAATTCATGACTTCTGTTTTGCCCCGTTTTGCTCGCCCGTTCGCGCGCCATAATTTCACAGACAAACTGTCGAATGAAATTGGAAAACTTTGCCCGCGCGGAAAGGCGCAACCAAATCCCGCAATCAAAGGTGCATCGGGGTGGAACCGACCACTCCGACCGGTTTGTGCTTCACGTGTTCGGTCGGTGTTAAAAGAACGGGGAACGGGGGGCAAGTGTACGTGTGTTTTTGTACGCCGAGTGTTATTGCTTGTACTTGAAATGTTTCCACCATCGAAATGGTGCCACTCGAAGATTTCACGAGACGCGTGCTGGTATGTAGGTTCCACTTGGTGGTTTCACTTGCAAATTCAAAACGAATTGCCTTCGCGAGAGCTACTCAAAACACATACTGAAAATCGTCGTGAACGGATCCGCGCTCGGGACGGACGACGTAAAACCGAAAACGCATGCCTTATTTGTTGAAAACCCGGGCACTCAATCCATCCACAACGGGTTTAAAAGCCAATCATTTGGTGAAGAAAATATGAGAGAAAATTGCGACCATGTATTTAAGAGGAAGGCTAGCCATCGTTTCAGTGGAAATACACTAACATTGAAGGGTTTCTTCAGCCACCAGCAGAAGACTCCGAGCAGCTCGACTCAAGAAGCCGTGCAGCCGAACTAGTAATGTGCCATATTCATGATACCAAAGAAGCGCTTCAACATAAAGTGATAACCTTTCCCGTAACAAACTTTATCCTATTACGTGCGGGGGAAGATGAAAAACCTCTCTAGAACTCTTCCAAAGCTCATCATTCGACTAGTCTTGTGCCTTTCTCGCCATGTGGGCTCTCAGAGGAAGCTGCACAGGTAGTAATTAATTTCGCTGAAAATTACAAACACTCCACACACTCTCCAATACCAACGCACGTACGCCTCACAAGCTCAACCATGATTGCATGTAATTAAAGTTTTCGATTCGATTTTTCATCTTCATCTCCGTCAAGGATGGTTTTCTTCACGAACGCGCTACAGCGCACACTGGTCCACCTGCAGTCGTTTGACGGACAAATTTGGTTCCTTTTTACATCATTTAATTATTTGAAATTGTATGTAGTTGTGCACGATTAGCGCTCTGGTTAATAAGTTTTCCTGTGCTTTTTTTAAATGGAAACTCAAATAATGTTTAGGTTACAATCTTAAAAAGATAAAGTATGTAAACTACGAAAAATTTTAAAATCAAATGATTGTTTTCATAAAAAAAACCGTTGAAATGTTTTGCCCAAAAACATCCTACACTCTGCACCAATGTGTCACGTTCACGAACATCTAGCACCTTGCGTACCGAAGAAAACTTATAAATGAGTGTAATTAGGCGAGGATTTGACGATTTATCTTCCAACAATCTCAAGACATTATGGCGTGCTTAATTTAAAAAAAACCGTCGATTCGAATTGATGCCTTCTGAAGCATTTGTCTTCTTGATTAAGTGCTTCATGCGTGTTTCCTTCTATACACTGCAATTTCCAACACGGTCTCACTGTCAAAGTAATGCTCCAGACAAACGCATTACCGGCACACAACATCTTCGTCCTCTTGAGCTGATGAGCTCCGGCGCGCGGCAAAACTAACAAACTGAGCAAACAAGTTTGTCTTCTGGCTCGATTACGACCCGGTCACTGCACAGGAAATAACCCTCATCATTGTCACTCCCAGCTGGCGCAGATGGCGTTCCCCGTCGACGGAATGTAGAGGACATGGTAAAGCGCCTGTCAAAATCACAGCTTTCCGAAGAGGTCGTTCCATAAAAAACGGGGACGGAGGGACGACGACGACGACGAGAGATGCTCTCGAAGGTATGGAAAACAACCGCACCGACACCGAGTTGTGTAATCATCCACTACTTCGTCTCTGGGGGAAAACCCTCGTCCCCACCGATTCACACGTTCGGGGACAGAAATATGCTCCAGCGAGTGACATCTGTTATCCGGTGTGGATTTGTTCCTTCTTTTATGTTCCAGTTCTGATCCGGGATCTGATCGGATCATTGTTTTGTATTCTTTCCATCATCATCCTCTTGTATGATGGTGATGGTTCTAATGTCAAGTTCATGTCCCTCGTTGGCACCAAGCGGTGTAAGGAACGACCGGTCAACGGCCGATGGGAAATTTTTCATCTTTCAACCCTTCTTTTCGCACCTCCGGGAGATGCATTTGGAACCAGATGACAGTGATGGAAACATCCTTTCCATGAGTCATTAGTTTAATGATGGAGGTAATTGATGCCAAAAATGTACAACCTTTCCTTCCCCGGCAGGTAGATGAAGTGAACTTGCACGTTCTACGTCCAATTCAAACTGCTATAAATAACCCATTTTCATAAGGTCTTGATGGTTGCTTCCCGTGCGCTTGCTCGTCATCGTCGGACGAGGTGAATGGAGATCGTTAGCGGCTTTCCGTAAGGAAGAGTGTGACTTTCTTCTACGATGGTTGCAAAAAAAACTGTTGGTTTTTCGGTGCAAAATCACATCCTCTCCTACGGAAGCACGATTCGATGCGTTCACCCCATCGCCACGTGTTTTAGATCTGCCTTCCGAATACTTCTAAAGCACACACATACACATACGTAGCAAACCAAGCTAACGTGAATCGGTGACAAACGGTTGTAGCCGAACGGGAAAGGGAAAACATATTATTGACGATTATTGAGATGAGCGATCATTTATCTTGCAGGCTTCGCTATCTCTTCCTGCTTCCTTGCGGATCTCTTGCTGCAAGGAACAACGCCCCAGCTTAGCGCATCCCGGATAGGGATACACGGTTCCACGACACAAAGCAGCTCGAACGTTGGATGATGCCGTTGACTCCACAGAAGGGAACGAATTATTTTCCATCCTTCCAGAACAACGCGCCAGCCAATTTTCTCCTCCTCGAAACCATCGGAGGGCTTCACCGACCGAACGTAGAACCACCGTTACAAAAGTTACCCGACGGTTCCGGAAGTTCGATCGATTCTAGCCAGCTTTTCTCAACTCGTAGAAGAACTAGATTACTCACCACCATCCAAAGGGGGTTTATTTAGACGAAAACACGGACGACAGAAGCGATTTTGGGGAGGACATTTTCTTTGAAATACGAGGGACGGAAGCACACGTGTCCTAGACCGCTTTTCCGGCTGGATGGACGGATGGAACCGGGTAGAGGATGCTGGCGGCAACTTCAAAAGTGAGTATCGGCAAACAAATTGGCCCGGTTCGTTTGGAGCTGGAACATTAAAAAGGTATGATGAACATCCTTATTGCATGTCAAAAGTTGTAGGAAAAATCCCCTTATTTGAACGTCCTTCGTAGTGGAAAAAATTTTCCTTTCAAACGACTTCGCTTAGATAGCAACAAACTAACATTTGCGTTCGTTGTGCTGGAAAAACAAGCCCTTTTTACAATCAACACCGCAATCAGTCTAATTTGATTACTTTCCTCGGTGATATCAGCTCATCAAAAACCGTTCATTTGCCCTTTTTCAACATTCTTTTAATTTGTTTTCCGCCCCTTTCCCCAGGCCAAATGGAAACCTGCCAACCAAACAACAAACCCTCATTCGATATTAATTAATTCTCTAATTTACCACTCGAATGAGTTTCACACATGCTAATGAGCGTTTTGGTTGCAAACACTCCAGGCTTCGTCTTCGGTTTGCAAGAAAGTCGGGATTAAATGGCGCACGCTTCTCGGCAGCACACTGGGAAAAGCAACATGTCGAATGTATCGCTTCGGAAAAACGACGACACGATGGTGACAAGTTATCAGGGCGTGGGCAAATATTTTCCGAGCGGTGAAAGCGGCGGGTGTTGAACCGAAGACTCAATCACATTTTCCAATTTCACGTCCACACATGACTAACGTACCAGGGTGTTTTTCCCCCCGGGTGGGAGGAAAACGACCCGAATGTATGTGTGTTGCCCTCGAGCTTCAAGCTTTAACCCTTGGTTTTCCCTTTCGCCAGCTTTAAACGACACATCCTCATATGCGTGCCCCGAACTTGGTCGACCTTCCAAATATCGAGTGTAGCACGGACGAAAGCCCGCACCGGAAACGGAAATGAATCGGGAATCGGGCAAGCAAAAGAAAACCGAAACGCAAAATTGATAGTGTCGAAGCAGGAAGAAACGGTTCTCCCTAGCAAACAACGAATGAGGGACTGGGAAGCCGGCTGTCCGGGGGGCCCCTGGAGAGACTGTTTTGCTATTCCACCAGCCTTCCCTTCCCCTCGTCCACCACCCTTAGGTCTTTAAGCTTCGGGAGATATTCCGCTCCGTTTCGAATGAGCCTCGTTTCACGGGCAGAGGCCAAAAAGGGCCCTTGCTGGCGTCACCCGAAAACCCACCCCAGAAACGGAAAAGTAATGGGAAGTAATGGAGGTTCTAGAAGACCGGAGAATGAATCAGAGGAAAATTGGGTGAAAGAGGCACTCGGTTGGGCTTCTCAATGGTGGAAAGAAACCGAGCGGCTCAAGGATGCGGCCTGTGTTTATCAATAATCTGCGTAATCAGCTCTTGGGTTGGGGCGTCGGATATAACCCGGGCGATAAGATACGCTGCCTGGTCGGGTGGCTGTATAGAGATTCGTATCAGATGGAGAAGAAAAATATGGCGATTTACTTCGTAATAATCGTATGGAAGTTTTCAGTTCCGTGTTTCCACCATTCCACCACACCGTGATAATGGAACGACATAAATTCTGTTTAAATAAAAACCACTCGAGTGTAAAGGCAGCGGAAAGCATAATTTGGACATAATTCACCATAAAACGGACTAAACAGAACAGATGTACGTACGAAGTGTTTACAAGAGAGGAAAACTTTTGTACAACAGCAATAAGAATAAAGCGGATTTTCTCTTAAATGATATGAACTTGGTCAAAATATCAATCGAAATAATAAAATACGAAAACCAAATCAATCTGGTGACAAGAAGCAACTCTTTCCACTCATTGATTATCTACACACACCATAAAATATTAGGGCGTTTGAGCAAGAATAATGTAAGAAATGTTGTGGCTATGACTTAACAAACTGACCAATCAAAAATATTTATAAATCGACAAAGATTTCTGCGTTATAAATTAATAACGAACGAAATAATCCAATCTGACCATAAAATTCATTTTTCTCCAGTCCTAAACCTTTTGTCCTTTGTAAAGCCATCAAGCCAAGTCAAATGAAGGCAAATTATGTTGCGGTTACTTCCTCTCTGCCGGAGACAGAATTTATTAAAACAGAACTGCAGCCAGTGCCTAGGGTCGGCCTACCGCAATGAATGCTCTTTCTTCCCCCCTTTGGAAAGGATCATTTGAAAGACAAATTCCGTTCCTGAATCCTGAAGCCGCCACGGGGAGTGGAAAATTGGCCCCAACAAACCACTCGCAGCTGTTTTCCATCCTTCGGGCTTCCGAATAAAACCCAGCAGCAAAACCACGCGCGCAGGAAGTGTGCGATTTAATTTGAAACTCACCGGAAACGAAAACCCACCGACGAACCGACAAATGACAGTGAAACGAGAGCGTCCCGCCTCTTTTCCATCGCCCACAACCCAAGGCAAGGAATGCAAAATTCCATTCTGATAACATTTGCATACCTCGCTTGGGGAACGACGGGTACGCACATACGTGGTCCGGGGGTCGAAGGAAGTAAAGTCGACCATTCCACCCGACCGCTTTCCCGGGTCGGATGGCGTGGGAGGTTGATGGCGTCGTCTTGTTTCGGGCGGAAAGCCCTTTCCGGCAGGTCGCATTGAAGCGAATGTAAAATAAATATTAATGTGAATTGTGTTACGGCTCGCCTCTTCGTCATGCCAGAACGGATCGGGGAACTGTTTGAACTTGATGTTGATTCAGCCAAACCTTGGTTATGATGTTACATTCCATTCCATCAGTCAGTCAATTGTCGAACTTTCTTCGGGATGTAAATCCGCCCGAAAAGACCAAAGTAAGTTGCCCTAAGGAAGGAAAGACGGTACCGAGGAAAAGCGTGTGTTCACATACGTACACCGCATACCAGTAGCCTTTCGGAGAACTCCTCAAGCGTTATGTGTTACGCTCCTTTTTTTCCTCTGTATCAAAGAAAAAATCATCACAGGCAACAAAAAACCCGCTGTCGACTCCATTCCGTTTTCCCCCGAAAAACTGCTCGGTATGTTAAGGGTACGTCACAGGGAATAGAATTAAAAAAATATCATACCACAGATGAAACAATGTTTTCCATTGTACCCTGTTTTTTATGTTTCAGCTATGTTTACCTTGGCGAACGAAATACCGTGGAGCAGAACGTTATTTTCTTAACTTTTCCGGCAGAATCTTTACCACCCCCGTTTCCGACCCGGAGGCTTCGTTGAAGGAAAAATCCAGCGCTTTTCCATCCGTTGTGGAGGAAAGGGTCACAATCAAATAAAATTCCATCCAAATCCAAATCCTCGCGGAACGTATTGCGTTTGGGGGATTTTTAATTCCATTCCCTTCCTACCAACGAGTCAACAGAAGTCAAGTTTTGTAATATTTGAAAATTTAATGCATTCTACTTGGGGTAGGAAAAAAGCACTAACATTTAGTATACATTGTGGGAGGGAAAGTATGGTTATTGTGAAATTGATTCAACCAGCATGATTAAAAAAGTTACAATCACCAACCGAACACATTATCCAGTCACGAAGCGGATTGCGGTTTAAAAGAATAGTAAAAAAAACCTTTTGCTATGCTAAGCGCCAGGAATCCCGTGCCAAAGCTTGCACTGTAACGGTTTCTTTTCAGGGCGAAATTAATTATTCCATTCTAAGTGGTTTGCTCTTCCATTAGCGGAGAGCAGCAGAAATAAAAAAAAGCAGGCGGAGAAAAATGAATCATAATTTAAAAGAAATATGCTCCACTTTATGAATCCGATAGCGGTTTTTCTTCTTTACGAGTGTGTGCAGAATAAAGCACGTCCCTCTTTAACGTACTCCCTGAACCCTTTCCCGGTCAAATAACCCCTACCACACCCTCTCTTCAGGGCGCTGGTTGTGTAAACTGCACTACAAAACCCCCTTCTCGCCCGGCACACAGACACAACTTTCTCCGGAGTGTCCGGCGTCGACGAGATTAACTGCAGCGTGACGAGACCCTGCAGCAAAAGCGTGGCCACAAGAGTTTTTCACCACTTTTTTCGGGGGAAAAATCTCGACCCAGCTTACAGTAAAGAGAGCCCTTCGAAGTGGCCAAAGTGGTCAGCGAGTTTTATCACGGCATTCAAGCTACGAAAGAGAAACTGGGAACAGGATAAATGATGGAGTTCACAAGTAGGTTAGTTTTTCAATCCGTAAATTTGGAGTGACCTTTCCACGGGTGACCGCATCCACACCGCAACAAAATACGTGCGAAGTAGTTTGGCTAATTTTCCGGACACTTCGGGTCTTTCTGCGTTTTGTAACGTCATTCGCAAATCGGAAACAGAGCTTTACTTTGTTTCGTTTCTCGTTTCGTAACATTCGTTGATTGAGGAACACTGTCAGAAGTCAGTAGCATAACAACATTACCAACATTGGGTCAACATGTTCCAAATGTCACATTTCTTCCACCCCGGACGTTTTCGCTTCCGGCGATTGAGAAAGCGACAAAGGGAAAACAACAATCCATCCACCGCGCGCAGCTCGGTGTTCCGATTCCACTGGTTCTGGGCACCTCCCAGCATGGACGCATCCCCCTTTTAGGTTCTCCCGAGTCAGCAGTTTCCAGAAGTTTGTCCCGAACAAACTCGTTCCTCGCCCTGGCAGGCGTCCAAGCCGGCCGACAGCGTAGCGAGGCCTAATTTTTCCCATGGCCATGGTTTTCCCCCTCCCCAGCGGAGCTGAACTTGGCTCTGGTTTCGTTTCGACTGCACCAAAACCCGGGGAGTAATCGGGCAAACTGCGACCGTCATGTTACCCGGCGTCGCCGTTGACGTCAGGCAACTTGCTCAAGGTGCGCAAAGGGGAAGGGAGCGGGTGCGGGTGCGGGACCACCAGCGAAAAGGGGATGTAAATGAAAGTTCAAGTGCACTCATCTCGGCCCATCTAGCGGATGGGAAAGCCGTGGCCACGAGCGTGGAAAACCGGAAGCAGCTCGGCCGGGAATGGGTTAGAAATCGATATCTCGCTCTCTCTCTCTCTTTTTGCCCGTGTTATCCCCGGGAAAATGGGAAGCCAACGACGTGCCCCGCTGCCTTCTAACAAAGTGCTTGTGGTTCTCTCTCTTTTTTCTGTTTTCACTCGAACAATAGCACACCGCATTCGTTACACGTTTTATTAAAACCACGTGCTCGCGAAACGTCAAAGCTTTTAACGGACGGAGCACGAACTTAAATATAATTAATGGAATATGGAGTGTGGTGTAAAATCATTAGTTCCGACGGTGTGGCATAATTAGAGCACTTTCCGTTGTTTGTTAGTAGAATATTTTCCCCTTTTAGCTGCCTTCTGTTGAAGTTGAAAATCATTTCATTAAGTATAATATTAAATGTACTGTACAAACATCCCTCCAACGCTGAAATTACCCTTAACCGTTCAAATTTATCTCTATTGCACGCCGCATTTATCTCCAAGGTTCATTTCCGCATCCCCACCCCTTCCAGCTGCGCCCAAAAAGGATCCCTCTCTCCATCATCCGGAGGCGCAACCAAACGATCAATAAAACTGTCGTTCGGGACATTTTTCATCTTCGACACCCCCAAAAAAGGCCCCATAAAGCACCCAACCGCTCTCCGGTCCTTTCTCTATCGACACGTTTTCCCACGCTCAAGAAATTTTCCCAAAGCTTAAGGGCTTTCACTTGAAAAAGGAAGGAAAACAAATGTTGTCTACCCACAAAATCAAGGTTCGCAGATTGGTCGTTTTTCCAACACCCCCCACCATCGAGGCGTGATCTCCGAAAGACTCTCTAAAGTATTGTGTAATTGACAAACACATAAGACACGCTTGGGAAAAAGGTTCCGGGGAGGGCTTTTGGAAACGATGCAATTACGTGCCGGGACAAAATGAGGGGTGCAGAAATAAAAGATTTCTTTTACCATTTCTTAATGTCCCGAAGGGTAGAGGGCTCTAATTTCCACGCACCATTTTCCGCTCGGCTGTTTGCGTTTCTCTGTGATATAATGTCACTAGTTGAGACTTTTACAAAAATATTGCTCTTTTCTTCACCCCCGAGCGCATCGATAACATCTTTATGGTGGGATTAAAACTGACCTATTTCGGCACGTTTTCGGTGAGCAAATGTTTTGAACGCTTCGGAAAAACAATGTTTTCATTGCCTCAAAGTTTGCAACCACCCTCCATTTTATGGCAACTCCAACGGTTGAGGGTGTGAGTTATTTCACCCCATTCCAACTGAGTACAATGTAGAGAAATAATAGTCCCTGGACGGAAAAAAAATCCCCACTCAAGTGCAAGTCAAGTTTTCGTCTCGGTTGACCTCCGATGACCTTTTCGTCCACACATTGGCTGGCTTCAGTTTCACCATTATTATTACTATTCCCAAACTTATGTCATTAGCGAACGGTAAACAGCAATCAACTACCATTGACCTGCTTTTCCTCCCGATTTCCATGCCCTCCTGGAGGGGGGTGGAAACTTTAGAGCGCAGGCAGCATCGACCTTAAATTCCATCACACACACATAAATGTTCGAAACCAAGGGAGAGTTGCATCGGGTGTGGCTGAGCTTCCCGATAGCTACTATCAGGCGGGATTTTCGATTTTCATAAAACCCAAGCAGGAACGCAAAAAAAACCTCCCACATTTTTCCAACCCCTCCCCCATCGAGACCTCCCCAGAGGAAGGGGGATTGATTTTTTCTGAGCGAACGGCAAGATAAATTATAATAGATATACAACCTTGCCCTGCTTTTTCTCTCCTATTTCGACGGGCTTTTCCTAACCCCCCTCCCTTCTGATTTCCCCAAACGGATTAGGGGAAAAAGCGGGTCGCACACCGGGGGGATTTAATGAAATGAGATTATCACTTCGTGGGTTGATTTCGAGCGTGGGATAAAGTAATTGCGGAAGGAATCACAATAAAAGAACGGCCGGTGTAAGTTAATCACATTCTAATTAGTTTCACATAAACAAAAACCAAAAGAGGGAGCAAAACCCAAGCCGAAAATGTTTAAAAGTTTTCATTCGACATGGTTTATAACATGAGATTTAATTGTCGAAAAACAGCTCAATGAAAACGCATTATCCTTTACCGAACGATTTAAAATTGGACCGCATGGGATTTGTTTCGATTGGGAAAGCGGGAGATATTTATCTCTGTTTGATCTTTTTAATTAAGTTACCCGCTCGATATACCAGCGATGGGAAATAAATCATTTTTTCCACCGCCTTTCGCTATCCAATGAACCTTAAATTGGTTGCTAATAGAAAGGCAAACTTGCGTTGGTCGATGCTTTCAGTGTTATCTTTTTCAATTTGCAATTTGGCATACGCAAAAACAGATGCTAACGTTCCGAATAAGAATGGCAGATATTTTATACGATGGTTTCCGGGTGGAAATTATGAGTGGTTATTGGCGAGCGTCGAATGATTTATCATCTTCTATTTCCCGTTTTCGTGACCGAGGGCGCGTGATGCGATTGTTTAATTTATCCAACACAAAACCCGAATGGCACGGAGAAGCAGGTGGCTCTGCCGTCTTGTTTTCCTCCACAGGCGACGACAGGTGGCCATAAATGAAACCCAACGCCGTCCCATCTTTCCGCACCGTGGATCCACGCGAAAAGGTAATAAGATTGTGTCGGGCTCGACTTTCGCCGAGTCTTATCAATTTACTTCGCGAGGGACCGGCGCGACTCTAGAGGAATCGCGCTTTCGCTGCATCGAGCTGCGCCGGAAAAATGGCCCCCGAGGCACCACAGGAAGGTGCAGAAATGATCT